>NC_044978.1:30759503-31066378 GCF_008728515.1 Papio anubis
GTGCCTGTAGTCCCAGCTACTCGGGAGGCTGAGGCAGGAGAATGGCGTGAACCCGGGAGGCGGAGCTTGCAGTGAGCTGAGATCGCGCCACCGCACTCTAGCCTGGGTGACAGAGTGAGACTCCATCTCAAAAAAAAAAAAAAGGCCAATTCCAGGCTGGTGATAGAGCGAGCCAATCTCTAAAATAAGTAAGTAAATAAAATAGTCGTTAAAATGGCCAATTCCAGCCGAGTGCAGTGGCTCACGCCTGTAATCCCAGCACTTTGGGAGGCCGAGATGGGCGGATCACGAGGTCAGGAGATCGAGACCATCCTCGCTGACACGGTGAAACCCCGTCTCTATTAAAAATACAAAAAAATTAGCCAGGCGTGGTGGCGGGCGCCTGTAGTCCCAGCTACTCGGGAGGCTGAGGCAGGAGAATGGCGTGAACCCGGGAGGCGGAGCTTGCAGTGAGCCGAGATTGCACCACTGCACTCCAGCCTGGGTGACAGAGCAAGACTCCATCTCAAAAAAAAAAAAAAAAACCACACACACACAGAGACACACACACACACACCCCCCCTAAGGCTCATGAAACAATACATTTACTATCTGTATTGCAGTCTGATATAATCTATTCAATTAAATTCTGTTTCATTTAAAAATGCTGACAAGGGTATACTAAATTATGCTATATATTACTTTCATCACCTACTTATTAGTTGCAATCCATAGTTTGAAAAACATTCTGGTAAAGTAAGCTGTGAATAGGAGAGTTGGATTTTTTTTTTTTTTTTTAACTGAAGGAAGACCTAACATCCTTTACTTTCAACAGAAAATGCCATGTATATTTAAAATAGGCCAAAGATGCATAAGAAGGAATTACACTCACTAACACTTTAGGGATTATCTTGATGTCCATCATTACATCCTCAGGGCTGTGAGCATTCAGCAGTATTTTGTTTTTCATTTTGATTGTAATAATTTTTTCACAATTATAAAGAAAAAATTTATGCTGTAATAATTTGCAAAGGATAAACATTCTTATAGACTAAGATTTCAATTTAGCGTTTCTCAAACTGAGATCCAACGACAGACTCTTGATGTTCTTTGGGAATTTTCTCCCATAAAATGGGTGTTTTAAAATTTTATTTGTAAGAAAATATAATATTACTTCAAAAGCATAGCATATTACTTACAAAACAGTTAAATTACTGCAGGAAATAAAAGTCAAATTTCTTAAATTATGGATATGGTTGCCTTCAAGGTCCCTGGAACATAAAAATAAAACGATACAGCTAAATCTTAATCATGGAGAGAAATAAATTGGTTAAAATTATTTGCCTTCTAATAAAATATCTTTTCTTTACATACTATTTATTTCATATAGACTCTCACTTGTAGCCATTTCTATTACAGCTGAAATTATAGATATATAATATCTATATTATACTCTCTTTTTCTATGTTAATAGTAAAAATGTTTTGCTTCCCATCTGTATCATGAGTTCATATGGGCATGTATATTCTGAGAAATCGAAAAGAACAAGAAGTCAAATCGAAAACATTTGTCATGATAAATACCTAATTTATTAACCAATATTTCATAATGAATCATATTAAACATTTGTCCCAAGTTACCAGTGGAATTTCCCTAAGTGGTGTGATTTTATTTTGCTACAGTTTGCATCAGATTCTATTACTGTTGCAGAAGCTGCTGCTGGCCAAACAATATTTAGCTCCTACTTTTCCAGCCTAATCACTCCCCAGAAAAAATTCTCAATAATCTTTTACTATTGGGAATACCCTTATTTGCTTTTTATGTTGTCACAAAGGCCAGTGCAGACAGAGAGCAAACAGCAGACTGCCTTAGGTTCTGCATTTCCAATTCAGAGAGCTACATATCTATCTATCTATCTATCTATCTATCTATCTATCTATCTATCTATCTATCTATCTATCTATCTATCTATCTATCTATCTATCTATCTATCTATCTATCTATAAATATAATCCTCCTGGGAGTTCCTTGCTGTGTGACGCCTATGTCACCATAAACCTCCTTAAGGTCTAAGCATAAAAATGTATCAAAATTTTTGTTTTACTGTCTCTTCATAGTTATCCTGAAGTTACTCTTTTATTGTTCCCCTTCTTTAGTAAGTGAGTATATGTTGGAAGTTTATAGAGCAGAGGAAGAGAGCTGAGGTTTAGGGGTAGACTTTCAAAAGTAAATGCTGGCCCTTAAATCTACTCAGTCTCTTCTAACACTCAGCTTACTGGTCACCATGTAACATAAAGCTGTTCAGGAATAATTGTGACTAAAACATGTGAGCAGAAGTGTGATACGGCAATTAAAATCTGAAAGGAAACATGGAAAGCATTAATAGAAGTGCCTATACTCCACTGTCTACATGTGAGTCAGTTTTATTTTAGGCGCTGCATTAAAAACAGATGCTGACAAATCAAATATATGTGGAAATTCTGGAAGACCAGGATGTAAAGTATCTAGAAATCAAGGCAATTGAAGAATATGGGTGTATTTATAACAAACAAAAACAAAATGAGAGATATATTTGAAGTCAGGCTATAGAATATATCAGGGGTTTTTTATGTTGCATTGGATTTTGCAAAATTAGATTTGTTGGTTGTGGGACATAAAACATTTCAAATTTAAACCCAATTTAAACCTATCTAGCAATCTGTGATATCCAGAGAAGAAGTTTCTTTTTACTACAGGTATTTAGCACAGACAATGTATCATATCTCTATAGTTTTGAGACAGGATTTTTGTACCTCATGGGATATTGTATTAGAATCTTAAATATGGATTCTAGATCACCCTTCCAAATTTCTGTCATTCTATTAAGTTGGAAGCTAATCACTTATAGTGCTACTTTTTTTGGTCTTAGTTTTGGCCAAGGCTTTTGGCCTCTCATAATGTATGTTATCCGTGACAGGGACTGGCCATTTCCTATTTAGTTGCTAATCATTACCCTGAATCTACCACCAGGTGGTGATGCTCTCTTAAGTCTCACAAAATGCTCTTAATGAGGCGAGTTGATGTTCCTATTTAGTTACTTATGTAACTGTTTTTTATTAAGCTGGCAAAAATATTTGTTAGTACTAATTTACTAATTTGTGAAAATCAAAAAGAGGCACAATATTGGGGCACAAATTAAGGACATTTGATTAAATTGGTAGTTTAATTTTGCATTTATTTTAGCCTTGGGTTGTATATTTACTATTTTTTTTTCCCCTCCCGTGTTAATAATAAAAACATTTGGAGTCATATTTGCATGATGTGTTTCTATGGGCATGTATATGAGCTTACATATGAATATGTGTATCTTCTTCCTAAAGTTAGGGGTTTTAGTCCTTGATAGGCAGGGATCTGGTTTGCAGCATACCTCTTAGCTAGAGTAAAAATAACAATAAAACCAAAATAACAACAAAAAATCTGTTTCTTGCTCCCTAGCTGCAAGCTTTAATGGAGTTACCAAAGGGGTATTTAATTTTAATTTTTATTTTTTTACTGTGTTTAAACCACCACCCTTCCCATCTAATGAGCCTCTGAGCCTAACCATTTTACTTTTCCCTTTATACCTGGTAGAATTGGATAAAAATGAAAACTTTGGTGGTTCTTCAATCTGAATAACAACAATAACAAAAGACAAAAACTATAATCTTGTCTATTCTCCCTTAACTTGTCCCCTAGTGGCATTCAAGCATGCAAATCTTACTCTCTATCTGCTTCCTCCTCTACCTTTTAAACATTTCTGGCTCCTATTTCACAGAGAAAATTGAGGTGATGAAGAAGGGAAAAGCCCTTGACTTGCTGCCCAACATCTGTAAACTTACCTGTATATGCACCTGGTCTCCTTCTAATCTCAGAGGAAGAGATGACCCTTCTCCTGTTTTAGGCTAATCCCTCCATCTGTTTTCTTGAGTTTGGTTTGTGTATGTGTATGTCCTAAAATACATGGTCAGTTTTGGTGAATGTTCTTTGGACATTCTTTGCTTTCAAGTTCATATCTATTAGGATTAGGTGCACATACATATAACAGAGACCCATCCATAATAGCATAAATACACAGAGTTGTTGGGGTTTTTTCCCCCAAGGGAAAAAAAAAAACTAAAGTTGGGCAGTTCAGGGCTGATATGGTTGTTTTACAAAGTTGTTAGAAACCCAGGATCTTTCATATTCACTGATCACATGCTCCTGTCTTCATGGTACAAGATACTGCTAAAGCTGAAGCCATCATATTCATTTCTTTTTTTCTGGATAAAGAAGGAAAAGAAAGGACCTGCATCTTTCTCTTTAAGGAGATTTTCCTGAAATTCTGTACTGTAATACTTCGACCTCCCTGGTCAGAACTTAAGACATATCCTATATGTGGATGCAGGGAAGTGTGGGAATGTAGTATTTTAGCTAGTTATGTTTCTGTCCCAAAGAAAGCAGTTCTGGTATTGAGAAGGGACATTGCAGTTTGATATACACTGATTAGTATTAACCTACCAATCATGTTATTTATTTATTTTGGTTCTACTTGATTTTTTATGGAGTGAGAAGTGGTGGATTATCTTTTTTTTTTTTTTTTTTTGAAAAGGAGTTTCGCTCTTGTTGGCCAGGCTGGAGTGCAATGGCACGATCTCAGCTCACTGCAACTTCTGCCTCCTGGATTCAAGCGATTCTCCTGCCCCAGCCTCCTGAGTAGCTGGGATTACAGGCACCACGCTTGACTAATTTTTTTTTTTTGTATTTAGTAGAGACAGGATTTCACCATGTTAGTCAGGCTAGTCTCAAACTCCTGACCTAAGGTGATCCACCCGCCTGGGCGTCCCAAAGTGCTGGGATTACAGGCATGCACCACCGCGCCTGGCCCAGTGGTGGATTATCTCTTACTGCTTACGTATGTCTACATTTTCTTTTGTTTTGGTTGCTATATTAATTTCTTTGGTGTGTATAGACTCGTAATGTGGTATCTTTTATTGGAAATTGCAGTTATAGCATTAAAATGTCATTGTGTTGTTTAATGCATATTGGCCAGAATTCCACCTACTTAGATAAAACATATGATGCTTGCTTTCTTTTGTTTGCAATTACATATTTTTAAAAAATTGTACATACTTAAGGTGTATAGCCTGTTTTGATATACAGTACATAGTAAAATGATTACTACAGTCAAGCAAATTAACATATTCATCACCTTACATAGTTAATTTTTTTAGTGGTAAGAGTGCCTAAACTCTACCTTCTTAGCAAATTTCCACTATACAATACAGTATTATTAAACTATAGTCCTCATGCCATATATTAGATCTGTATTCTTACTCATCTCATAACTGTAATTTTGTACCTTTGAAACTACATCTCCTCATTCCCCCTGCCATGACCCATAGCCACGATTCTACTCTCTGTTTCTATGTGTTCAACTTAAAAAGAAATTCCACATATAAATGAGATTATGCAACATTTTTCTTTCTGTCTCTGGCTTATTTCACTCAGCATAATGTCCTCTAAGTTCATACATGTTGTCAAAAATGACAGGATCTCTTTTAAGGTTGACTAGTATTCCATTGTGTATATCTACCACATTTTCTTTATCCATTCAACAGTTGTTGGACAATAAGGTTGATTAATATCTTGGCTATTGTGACTAATGCTGCAATGAACATGGCAGTGAAGATATCTCTTTGACATACTAATGGAATTTCCTTTGGATATATACCCAGAGTTGGACTGCTGGATCATATGGTAGTTCTATTTTTAATTTTTTTTTTTTTTTTTTTTTTTTGAGACGGAGTCTTGCCTGTCGCCCAGGCTGGAGTGCAGGGGTGTGATCTTGGCTCACTGCAACCTCTACCTCCCGGGTTCAAGTGACTTTCCTGCCTCAGCCTTTTGTGTAGCTGGGATTACAGGTGTCCGCCACCATGCCTGGCTAATTTTTGTATTTTTAGTAGAGATGGGGTTTCACCATGTTGGCCAGGCTGGCCTTGAACTCCTGACCACAAGTGATCCACCCACCTCTGACTCCCAAAGTGCTGGGATTACAGGCGTCAGCCACTGCACCCGGTCCTATTTTTAATTTTTAGAGGAAGCTCCATATGTTTTCTGTAACAGCTGTACTAATTTATATTCTCACCCACAGTGCACAGGAATTCCTTTCTAGTTACATCCTTGTCAACACTTGTCATCTATTGTCTTTTTGATAATAGAGATTCTAACAGGTGTGAGGTGATACCTCATTGTGGTTTTAATTTGCATTTCTCTGATGATTAATGTTGAACATTTTTGCATATGCCTGTTGGCCATGTGTAAGTATTTTTTGAGAAATATCTTTCCAGGTCTTCTTTCCCAGTCTTTTTTCTTTTAATAGGTGAGTTTAGCCTACTTATATTTATTGATATAATAGAGTTGGCCTTAGTCTGTTATTTAAAAATATTATTATATGATTGCGTAGGTTTAAAAAACTTTCACCTCAGGTTTTTTTGTGTAATATTTATCTTAACCTAATGGTGTTTTAAAAAATGTATTTTTTAAGATATTTAGAAAGGTTTGTATATTCTATTGGCAATCTTTATAACTTTACCCAGTGCACTATACCTTCTTTCTTTTGATGATACTAAGAAATGATAAAATTTAGGCCGGGCGCGGTGGCTCAAGCCTGTAATCCCAGCACTTTGGGAGGCCGAGACGGGTGGATCACGAGGTCAGGAGATCGAGACCATCCTGGCTAACACAATGAAACCCCGTCTCTACTAAAAATACAAAAAAATTAGCCGGGCGTGGTGGCGGCGCCTGTAGTCCCAGCTACTTGGGAGGCTGAGGCAGGAGAATGGCGGGAACCCGGGAGGCGGAGCTTGCAGTGAGCCGAGATCGCGCCACTGCACTCCAGCCTGGGCGACAGAGCGAGACTCCGCCTCAAAAAAAAAAAAAAAAAAAAAAAGAAATGATAAAATTTGTGTACATTGTCTTCCTCTCTGCTCCTCTGCCTCTCTTTACCATATAATATTGGTTCATTACATGCTTTTTATTGGTGTTCACCTTGGGAACCACTATGTGGCTAATCTATAGATTTGTCAGTTGTTGTTTGTTGTTTTTTCCAGAGACAGGTCTCCCTCTGTTGCCCAGGCTGCAGTGCAGTGGCACAATCATAGTTCATTTCAGCCTTGATCTCTCAGGCTCACGCTACCCTCCCACTTCAGCCTCCTGAGTAGCTGGGACTGCCTACAGGTGCATGCTACCATGCTCAGCTAATTTTTACTTTTTATTTTTTTTGAGACAGAGTCTCACTCTGTTGCCCAGGCTGGAGTGCAATGGTGTGATCTTGGCTCACTGCAACCTCCGCCTCCAGGGTTCAAGGATTCTCCTGCCTTAGCCTCCCGAGTAGCTGGGATTACAGGCGCCCATGACCACGCCCAGCTAAACACGCAGCTAATTTTTTTAAAAAAAATTATTAATAGAGACAAGGTCTCACTACATTGCCCAGGCTGTTCTCAAACTCCTGAGCTCAAGGGATCCTCCTGCCTTGGCCTCCCAAAGTGTTGGGATTATAGGTGTGAGCCACCATGCTCGGCCAAAGATTCATCAGCTTTAAATAACATCCTTTGACTTTTAGCTATTTCTCTTCACAGTTCTATTGTTTTTCACTTTATGTATTTTGAAACTGTTTACTCATTTAGGATTATCACATATTTTTGCTTAATTCATCTTTTTATTATTATATGATATCCCTCATTTATCCCTGGTGATAATCCTTGTTCTGAAATCTTTTTCCTCAATATTACCATAGTCTTTCTGGCTTTTTAAAAAAAGTTAGTGTTGCGTTTCTTGTCCTTGTTTTACAGTGTATAATGTTTCTATTTTCTCTGATTGCCTTAAGATACTTTTCTTTATCTTTGGTTTTCAGCAGTTTGACTATAATTTGTCTAGTTTTTCTTGACTTCTGCATGGATTTTTCTGAGGTTCTTAGATTTCTGGTTTGTGGTATTATATTAACATAAGAAAATTCTTGGCTATTATTTCTCCAGCTATGTCTTCTGTTCTGTTCTTCCTTTATTTTTTTTCTGTGACTCCATTTACACATTTGTTAGATAATTATATTATCCTGCAGCTTTTGGATTCTCTGTTTTGCCTTTATTTTTGTCTCTTTTTTCTTTTCATTTCAATTTGAAAGCTTTCTATGACCTATCTTCAAGGTTGTTGATTCTTTCCTTAGCTGTGTTCAGTCTGCTGCTAAGGCTGTTGAAATAATTTTTGTTTCTCTTTTGTAGTTTCCATCTTTTGCTAAGATTTTCTTTATGTTCTTGCATATTATCCATATTAGTCATAAGCATTTTAATGTCTTTGTTTGGAAGTTGTAAAATCTGAGTTATTGCTGGTTCTGGTTTTGTTGATTGCTTTATAATTTGACAATGAACTTCTTTTTCCTTACCCTTTTGGGGATGGGGCTGTCTCAGCTTTGCTGTTCCCCCTTCCCCAGAAGCCAAACTCTCATAAGAGCATTTCCTGCCATGACCCAAGTGGGCACTACCCACTGCTTTGATCCGTGCAAGATCCTGGGCTGGAGTGGGGTTTTTTTTGTTGGTACCCTGGGGCAGAATGCTCTAGTTTCTATTCCTCCTATGGAAGTAAGGGATATTTGCCTGGTCCCTGGGTGCAGGAAGATTTTCTGTCCCACTCCCAAAGGCTTAATGCTTTTGTTCCCTGAGAGGGGTGAGTTTAGAGAAGAAGGTAGAGTTTTGTGTCTGTGTGCTACCAATAAGGGCTCTGTCTGGTTTCCTTACCTACTCCTAGTTTTTATTCTGATTGGTGGAGCTGAGTGAAAAAGAGCCTATTGAAGATAGCTACATCTTACCCTTGCATATGGGGTTCCCAGTTCTTCTAAAGCACTATAGTAGCCCACTCTTAACCTTACAAGTTCATTAAAGTTTTAGCAGCTTTCTTTGTACCTGGTTTCACGCCAGCCAACTCTTCATCTTGTGCTCTGCCAAAGGCGAAATAGTATGTATGTCCCACATCTCCTTGTTGTTTCTTAGAATTCCATTTATTTGGCTACCTTATGACTGTAGCCTACTGATGGGCTCCAGAAAATTATGACTTTGTAGATTATAAAGCTCTTTCTTATTGGTAGAGAGGAAGCATTGTTGTCTCGTGGCTTTCTATATCTTAATCACAATATTATAGGAATGGAATTATAATATATGTAGTCTTCTGTGACTTTTTCTTGAATAATTCATATGTTCTTGAAATTGAGTCATGTTGATTGAAGTACTGATAGTCCATTTTCACTGCTGTGTGTATGCGTGTGTGTGTGTGTGATCACATTTCATTTTTTCATTCTTTTCCATGTCTTCTAGTACTTTGCACTATTATGTATTTTCATCATCTTCTGTATTTTCAAGCTTTTCATATTGACTTCTTTGGCTGATAAATAAACTTGCTTAATTTCATCTCAAAAGAAAAGTTTACTTTATTTCTTGACTTTTAGTTCACCTTTGGCTATTGCCATATCTGTCCTTATGCTTACTTATTACTTACATTTCTTTCTTTTTGAATTTTACAACTTTTATTGTGACATTTACAGTTTTTCATTGCTTTGCAAGAACTAATAGAGGTTTCAGTTTATTGTCTTGCAAATATCTTACAAGCATAATTTCCTGGGCTGTCATCTGTCTCTTCATTTTGTGTGTATTTTTCCCCTACATCAGAGTTTAAATGATGTTTGGCCAACAAATCTGTCAGATTTTCTAGTTCATACTGTGCTAAATGAAAGTTCATGCACGGTAAGTATGCTGTGATCATTTATAAAAAGGTGAATAATTATAAAGAAAACTATTATTATTAGTAGAATTAAAATCAGGATAATATTCACTATCAGGAATTCATATGGAATAAGTTGTTCTGGATAGCTAGAATTTACATATGAAAACTTTAGTAACAAAATTTTTAATTTTATTTTTTAATTTTAATTTTTCTAGTAATAAATCTTAATCATATTGATGTTTATCTGAGGTATATTGTATATTTTCTTGCCTTTTTATAAACAAAGGCAAGGTTTATTATTGCCTGTACATAATACATAATACATAATACACACAGTTGCTTCTGGTCTAAATGCACACATTTTAATTGCTAATTACGTAAGTATTGTTCAATTGTGCTTAATTACTAAGTTGGGATTACTGAGGCTGTAATAGATGCTCATGTATTCATTTGAACCAAAATTCAATTTTAATGAAGGATATTGAACTTAATTTGCCCTTTAATTTATGGCTTAGCTTGTTTTCAATGTATAGTACAGCATTGTTCTGTCATACCAAAATGCCTACTGGACTTAGTAACTTTTCAGGATGTTTGTTTTTTTCTGAGAGGTTGCAAATTAGTACAGTTTGAATTACTGTCATTGCTTTTTATAGCACTTCTCACTTACGCTTTTTTATCAAGTTGGTAGTTGTTACCTCTGACTACAATCAATGCTTCTGACTCTAATTTTTCCTCTTCCTTTTAGTTTGACATTTGTAATCTGGTATGAGCTTAGAAATCAAACAAACAACTTGTGAGAATTTCATGTAAAATAAGAGATAGAAGGAGTTTTCATATGATACAGCATATGGCAGTTTGTCGACTGAACTTGTTAATAGTTATTTTGATTATTTCTTTCTTTTATTTTTTACTTGTATTCTAAATAGACAAATTTACTGGATGATTGAGTTTGGAATGGTGGAGTGATACTTATCACTACAAGCAAAGCTACTGTGTAAATATTCCATGGAACATATTTTACCATGATTAGTTGTTAAAAAATTGCTAAATATCATATTTTTATTATTCAGAATTCTAGAGTGAAATTAAAATGACTTAGTCTTTCTGTACCAAAATAGAAGGTGAGTATATCAGCAGGGAAAGGGGAAGATGTTATATAGATGCCAGGACATTCCTTCTGTCTTTCTTCTTCCTGGCTCCAGTATATATATATATATATATACATTTTTTATTTTATGTTTTTGAGATGTTTTATTTTGCTGAGAGTTTAGAGACTTTAGTTTAGATAATGTAGATGTTTAACATAAAAATCATGTTAAAGCAGTTTGAAGAAATGTGATATGATGTTAAAAACCTTATCATTTTAAAGAAAACCTAAAACAATCTGATACCTGGAATGAATTAGGTAAAAACAGAAAATTTAATTGAGTTCTTTAAAAAAAGACACAATCGCTTACAGCCAATGTAGTCTCGGCATGTGTTGACAGAGAGGTTTGTCAGGTAAACGGGTGAGGACATTATTCATCAGGACTCTGAAAAAGGAAAAGACAAACAAGTCACATTTTTCTGGTTCTCTTCTCATCTTGGATCAAACATGGTATTATTGTTATTATTATGAAATCACACAAATCCACTACATTAGTTTTTTCCTTCTAATTTTTTTTTTTTTTTTTTTTTTTGAGATGGGGTCTGGCTCTGTCACCCAGGCTGGAGTTGTGTGGCACGATCTCGGCTCATAGAAACCTCTGCCTCCCAGGTTCAAGTAATTCTCCTGCCTCAGCCTCCCGAGTAGCTGGGATTACAGGCATGTGCCACCATACCCGGCTAATTTTTGTATTTTAAGTAGAGGTGGGGTTTCACCATGTTAGCCAGGCTGATCTCGAACTCTCGACGTTAAATGATCCACCCACCTTGGCCTCCTAAAGGGCTAGGATTACAGGCATGAGCCACCATGCCCAGCCTTCCCTCTATTTTTTTCTCTGCAAGTCTTATTATATTAAAATGCTTGATAGTAATAAAATTTTGACAAATATAAGCTATTATATAGAGGAAAGCAGTAATGCTAGTAACTGAAAAAAAAAAAAAAAAAGCCTAAACCCTTCAACAACGAATGGTGGAAAGGAGATGATTTAAAGGAATTTTTTTCTTTACCAAGATTAATGTAGGCACACCTTGTTTTATTTTTATTTATTTAGTTATTTATTTCATTTGAGACAGAGTCTTGCTCTGTGGCCCAGGCTGGAGTGCAGTGGTACGAGCTTGGCTCACTGCAACCTCCGCTTCCCAGGTTCAAGCAATTGTCCTGCCTCAGCCTCCTGAGTAGCTGGGATTACAGATGCCCACCACCATGCCCGGCTTTTTTTCTTTTTGTATTTTTAGTGGAGATGGGGTTTCACCATGTTGACCAGGCTAGTCTTGAACTCCTGACCTCAGGTGATCTGCCCACCTCGGCCTCCCAAAGTGCTGGGATTACAGGTGTGAGCCACTCCACCTGGCGGACCTTGTTTTATTGTGTTTTGCTTTATTGCACTTTGCAGATACTGCGTTTTTTAAAATTGAAGGTTGTGGCAACCTTGCATTGAGCAAGTCTATGAAAGCCATTTCTCCAACAGCATGTGCCCACTTAGTGTGTCCGTGTCACAGTTTGGTAATTCTCAGAATATTTCCACTTTTTTCCCTTTTTCGAATCAGGGTCTTGCCTTGTTGTCCAGGCTGAAGAGCAGTGGTGTGACCATGGTGCACTGCAGCCTCAAACTCCTGGGCGCAGGTGATTCTCCTGTCTCAGCCCCCTGAGTAGCTGGGACTACAGGCATGTGTCACCACGCTCTGCTAACTAAAAACAATTTTTTTTCCCCATAGAGACGGGGTCTTGATATTGCCCAGGCTGGTCTCAAACTCTTGGCCACAAGTTATCCTCTCTCCTCGACCTCCCAAGGCATGAGATTACAGACGTGAGCCACCCTGCCCAGCCATCAAATTTTTTATTATTGTATTGTTTGTGGTGATCTGTGATCAGTGATCTTTGATGTTACTATCACAGTAGTTTTGTGGTGTCACAAACCATGCCCATATAAGACAGCAATCTTTTTTTTTTTTTTTTTTGAGACAAAGTTTCACTCTTATGGCCCAGGCTGGAGTGCAATGGTGCAATCTCAGCTCACTGAAACCTCCACCTCCCAGGTTCAAGAGATTCTCCTGCCTCAGCCTCCCGAGTAGCTGGGGTTACAGGCATGTGCTACCACACCTGGCTAATTTTGTATTTTTAGTAGAGATGGGGTTTCACCATGTTGGTCAGGCTGGTCTCAAACTCCTGACCTCAGACAATCTGCCTGCCTTGGCCTCCCAGATTGCTAGGATTACAGGCCTGAGCCACCGCACCCAGCCAAGACAGCAATCTTAATCCATAAATGTTGTGTGTGTTCTGACCACTCCACCAACCAGACATTCCCCCATCTCTCTCTCCTCAGGCCTTGTTATTCCCTGAAACACAACAATATTGAAATTATGCCAATTAATGACCTTGCAATGGCTTCTAAGTGTTCAAATGAAAGGAAGAGTCCCACAAGAATTATGGGCCCTCAAGAATTATGCTAAATCTACTCTGCCTGTGCTCTGCAATGGAACAACAAAATCTGAATGACAGCACATCTGTTTACAGCATGGTTAACCAAATACTTTAAGCCCACTCTTGAGACCTACTGCTCAGAAAAAAAAAAAAGATTTCCTTTCACGATATACTGCTCACATACCTTCTCACCTTAAATCAAAAGGTAGAAATGATTAAGCATAGTAAGGAAGGCATTTCGAAAGCTGAGATAAGTCAAAAAACCAGGCCTCATGTACCAATTAGCCAAATTGTGAATGCAAGGGAAAATTCTTGAAGGAAATTTAAAGTGCTACTCCAATGAACACACAAATGATAGGAAAGTAAGACAGCCTTATCACTGATGGAAAAAGTTTTAGTGGTCTGGATAAAAGATCAAACCAGCCACAACATTCCTTTAAGCCAAAGCCTAATCCAGAGCAAGGCCTAACTCTACTTCATTCTATGAAGGATAAGAGAGGTGAGGGAGCTCCAGAAAAAAAGTTTAAAGCTAGCAGATGTTCATTCATGAGGAAAGGAAAGAAGCTATCTCTATAACAGAATATTGCAAGGTGAAGCACGAAGTACTAATGGAGAAGCTGCAAGTTATCCAGAAGATCTAGCTAAGATCATTGATAAAGGTGGTTCCACTAAACAACAAATTTTCAAAGTAGATGAAACAACCTTCTATTGAAAGAAGATACCATACAAGACTTTCATAGCTAGAGAGGAGAAGTCAATGCCTGGCTTCAAAGCTTCAAAGGACAAGCTGACTCACTTGTTAGAGGCCAATGGAGCTGGTGACTTTAAGTGAAAGTTGATGCTCATTTACTACTCCAAAAATCCTACGGCCCTCAAGAATTACGCTCAGTCTACTCTTCCTGTGCTCCACCAATGGTACAACAAAGCCTGGATGACAGCACATCTGTTTACAGCATGGTTTACTAAATACTTTAAGCCCACTCTTGGGGCCTCAGAAAAAAAAGATTTCCTTTCAAGATACACTGCTCATTGACAGTGTACCTGGTCACCCAAGAGCGCCAATGGAGAGCTACAAGGAGGTTCATGTTGTTTTCATGCTCGCTAACATGACATCCATTCTACAGTCCATGGTTCAAAAACTAATTTTAAATTTCAAGTCTTATTATTTAAGATGTACATTTTGTAAGGCTATAGATGCCATAGATAGTGATTCCTCTGATGGATTTAGGCAAAGTCAATTAAAAACCTTCTAGAAAGCATTCATCATTCTAGATGCCATTAAGAACATTTGTGATTCATGAAAGTAAGGTCAAAATATTCACATTAACAAGAGTTTGGAAGAAGTTGACTCCAACCCTCATGGGTGACTTTGAAGGGTTCAAGACTTCAGTGGAAAAAGTAACTGTAGATGTGGTGGAAATAGCAAGAAAGCTAGAATTAGAAGTGGAGTCTGAAGATGTGACTGAATTGCTGCAATCTCATGATAAAACTTGAATGGATAAGGAGTTGCTTCTTATGGATGAACAAAGAAAGTGGCTTCTTGAGATGGAATCTACTCCTGGGAAAGATGTTGCAAACACTGTTGGAATGACAACAAAGTATTTAGAATATTACATAAACTTATTTGATAAAGCAATGACAGGATTTGAGAGTATTGACTTAAATTTTGAAAGAAGTTCTCTTGTGAGTAAAATGCTAGCAAATAGCATTTCATACCACAGAGAAATCTTTCATGAAATTAAGAGTCAATCAATGTAGCAAACTTCACTGTTATCTTATTTTAAGAAATTGCCACAGCCACCCCAGGCTTCATCAACCACGACTGTTGTTAGTCAGCAGCTGTCAACACTGACATGAGATATTTCACCAGCAAAAAGATTACAACTCGCTGAAAACTCAAATGACTGTTAGCACTTTTTAGCAACAAAGAATTTTAAAATTAAGGTATGCACATTTTTAGACATAATGTTATTGCACACTTAATTGACTACAGTATAGTGTAAACATAACTTTATTATGTGCACTGGGAAACCAAAAAAATTTGTGTGAATTGCTTTATTGTGACAAAGGAATACTGCTTTATTGCTTTATTACAGTGGTCTGGAACCACACCCACAATATCATTGAGGTCTGCCTGTACAGAGCAGTAACGATGTGCTTAAAAATATTGTGATAAAGGCTGGGCGCGGAGGCTCAGCACTTTGGGAGGCTGAGGGGGGTGGATCATGAGGTCAGGAGGTCAAGACCAGCCTGGCCAACATGGTAAAACCCTGTCTCTACTCAAAATATAAAAATTAGTCGGGCGAGGTGGCACACACCTGTAATCCCAGCTACTTGGGAGGCTGAGCCAGGAGAATGACTTGAACCCGGGAGGCGGGGGTTGTGGTGAGCCGAGGTCATGCCACTGTACTCTAGCCTCGGTGACAGAGCGAGACTCCATGTCAACAACAACAACAAAAAGAATATTGTGATAAAATATGAGAGTGAGAATGTATTCAGTTTTTATGGGCTGATATTCTAAAAGACAGAAAATCTTTTAAAATTGTTGGAACTATAAATAGCTTTATAGAATATGATTAAGAAAAGCTTTTTCATTGAAAAGGCCTCTTTGGGGTTTTAACAATTCCAAATTTAATCGTATTAAATTTAAGCATTAATTTTTATTCACGTCTTTGCTTTTGATTGAAATATTTGCTTTAGTTTAGTACTTACAAGAGAATAAGAGAATTTAGTCCATAAAACGTTGGTGGGGAAATTCGACTGAGGTGATTATCTTCAATTATCCTGCCAGCCAGAAGAAAAAAATTAATTCATTTATATATCTCTTGAACCCATAAATTACTGCTATAAAATGCCACATAAATTAAACATACAGCCATTCTAGTCTGTGAAGATCTTCAAAAACACCCGGCTTCAGGAAGGTTATTCTGTTATGACTAAGATACCTGGAAGAGGAGAAATGACTACAATAAATTTGTATCTTTTTGATGTCTTACAATAAGAAAAGTAAAAACAATAATCACCCATCTTAAATTTTTTTAATATAGCATTCTCATCATGCCACTTCCCTGCCTTTGAATCTCTGAGAATTGCTATCACTTACCTTATCATACCTAGTTTTAAATTTCCCCATAATTAATTAATCTATTCATTCATCTATTCATGTATTCATTAATCTACTTTGAATACTTACCCCATGGCACTGTGCTAAGCATGCCATCCCTTTCTTTAAGGGGCTTTGAGTCTGGAGAAGCCACAGCATGTGAACAGATTACTTTGTAATGTCAAGGAAAGCAGAGGGAAGTGTATAATGCATGGTTGCTCTGCCATTGCAGGGGAGAAAGCAACCAGCTTTGTTAGGGGTAGGGACTGCAGAGTGTGGAGGAATGAGGAGACAAGAGAAGGCTTTACTAAAGAGAGGCACAATTGAGAAGAGTCTTGGATGAAGACATGCAATTCACAAAGCAAAGAATGGGCAGGAGCTATTCTAGGCAGAGGAAATAGCTTATACAAAAGCAATAGGTATGCAAGACTGACAAGTTAAGAAATCACCAGGTAATTCACTGGGGCCTTACCATGAAAGGGCTATGAGGAGAGACAGGAGATAAACCTAGGAGGCAGGCGAGGGCCTGTTCTGGTCAAAAGGGTATTGCATCCCTTGCTAAAGAGTTTGACTCTGCCTCACCCATCTTTACATCCCACTCCTCTGCGAAGTGAAATAACTCTCTGTTCTACTGTGTTGGTCTCCTCTTCTTGTCACGTTCACTCATGTCTCAGTCTCTCTCATGTGGCAATTCACTGCACTAAATCTGCTATCGAACAGTTTGATTCCTGACTCCTCTACTTATTAACAGTGACCTTGAGGAAGCAATGAATTCCTGTAAGCCTCAGCTTCCCCAACTCTAAAATGGGGATAATATCAGGATCTCCTTCCTGTGGTTTAATGTTTGAGGCAATGCATGCCATAAACATTCAGTACACATTATATTTTATAGCAGTGTCTGTGCTCACGCCTCTTACTCCAGTTTCTTCCCTCTTTCCTTTTTCTTTCTGCTTATGATTCACATGCAAGTAAGAATTCAAGTTTCACTTCCACTAACACAGGATTCACACGGATTTCTTTCTCTTCTTCAGTCTTTCATATCTTGAATAAACATCCTGTAGAATTTCTCCTGCCAGGAATCTGTTCTCTCTTGCTGGGTTTGACTTTTGCTTAGGGCTAGTGAGCAATGACACCCCACGATAGAGCCTCTTCCTTCCCTCCTTTGCAAACCTGGAGCCCAGGTGGGCACAGTAAGGGGTAAGAAATGACTTACAACCTCAGGGGGTTCTCTTATGCAAAAACCCTCCAGGTAAAAGGCATTTGATCCACTATGGCTCCCTGTGCTCACCTGTTTTGCCCAGTCCTCTTCATTTTTTCAGAGCCATCCTTTACTGCTCTGGACCTGAGATAATCACTCCTTTCAGTGAACCATAATAGCAGTTTTGGTTTCAGCAACACAGGTTTGGAACTTAAGTACTTTTAAAAAATGGTTCTCTAATGTTGTATATAAGTTGGCATTGTTTTCCCATTTCAGATAATAAGCTTCTAGAGAACAGGAGTCCTGCCTCTCCCCAGTGATGGCTCAGTGCTCTACCTGAAACACTAAGGTATAACTACTTAAAGGGAGCAAGCCTGAGTTATCCTTCTATGCCCTCATGGTGTCTACCTAAAATATTTGCACTCTATGAGGGTTAATGAATACTTACGAATCTAATGATTATTTAGATCCATGAATCAGGTATCTAATGATTATTATTATCATTTTTTGAGATGGAGTCTCCCTCTGATGCCCAGGCTGGAGTGCAGTGGCACAATCTTGGATCACTGCAACCTCTGTCCCTGAGGTTCAAGCGATCCTCTTGCCTCAGCCTCCTGAGTAGCTGGGACTACAGGCATGTGCCATCATGCCTGGTTAATTTTTTGTGTTTTTAGTAGAGACGGGGTTTCACTGTGTTAGCCAGGATGGTCTCCATCTCCTGACCTCGTGATCCTTCCACCTCAGCCTCCCAAAGTGCTGGGACTAATGATTATTTAACTAGAAATATGTGGCATCTTTTGTCCGGAGCTGCGCGCCCCTGCCATAGCAAATAATAATTAATGATTAAACGCCCAAGCTCTATTCCTTTCCACCTTCTACCTCCTCCCTAGATTTGTTGTTTCTCTTTTGTATCAATACCTCATAAAAGATGGCGCTCTTCCTGTTTTTTCTTCACCTGTTTTTCCTCCGCGCTGGGAAAATTGTTACTTTGTAGCGCAGGCACCATCCTGCGCCCGGGAAAATTACCAACTGACAGCGCAGGCGCAACATGACGTCCGACCAGAGAAACCAATACCTACCTAGCCACACCCTCCGCGATGAGATCATCTCCGCCTCTGGCCCAACCCCTTCCCCTCCAAGTGTATATAAGGCATTGCATTACCGCCATTAAACGAGACTTGATCAGAGCACTGTCTTGTCTCCATTTCTCGTGTCTCTTGTCCCCCAAATTCCCACTCCCCCCTCCAGGGCCTGCTTCGACGATCCCGCGGGCCGGGATAATCTTTAACACTCAACAATATTCCAGCACTATTAGAAAAGCTATGAAAAGAGATGGAGAACACTTTTAAGTTTGCTCTCCAGTTCTGTACTGCCTTTTAAGAGCTTCCTCTACATCCACTGAACATTAAACCAAACAGATGTTTAGTAAATTTTCAAAGATATATGGAAAGAAGACAGTCAGGAGTCTGACGAGAGTGCATCCAATATTGACGTTGGGTACTTTGCTAAGACATAAAAGAGCAGGGATGGGGTAGAGGGGGAGAGGACATGGCTAAAGTGGTTACTGTTAAGGCTTTGAGTCTCCTGCAGTCTTCTTCCATTTTGCTAGTAAATTACTAGATGCTCTTCTTGACTCAATCCCAAACTCTGATACCACAAGCTAAAAATCTGACTGGAATGGGTTTCCTGCGTTAGGATAGAGAACAGGATAGATAGAAAATAAGGGGACATAAATGGAAATACAGGGAGTTATGTATTCATGTGATTTTTGGTTATATTTCTTTCCAGTTACTTCTAGAATGCTGCATGGCAGAACTCAATAAAATGGAACTTTTAGAAAGCCTGTTTTTTTGTTTGTTTGTTTGTTTAAAAAAAAAAAGCACAGTGAGATACCACTTCACACCCATTAGGATAGTTATTGTCAAAACAAACAAATGAAACAAGAACACAAATGTTGGTGAGGATGTGGAGAAATTGGAATTCCTGTGCATCACTAGTTGGAAAGTAAAATGGTACAGCTGCTGTGGAAAACGGTATGGCAGTCCCTTAAAAAATCAAAATCAAATCAAATGGCAGTCCCTCAAAAATCAAAGAATTACCATCTGACTTAGCAATTCCACTTCTGGGTATATACCAGAACCAGATATTTGTATTTCTGTGTTGATGGCAACATTATTCACAACAGCCAAAAGGTGGAAACAACCCAAATGTCCACTGCCAGATAAACAGTTAAACAAAATGTGGTATATAAATACAATGGACTATTATTCAGCCCTAAAAAAGGAAATTCTGACACATGCTACAACATGTGAACATTAAAGACATTGTGCTAAGTGGAATAAGCCAGACACAAAAAACTGCATATTTTATGATTCTCCTTCTATGAGGTACTTAAAGTAGCCAATTAATAAATACAGAAAGTAGAATGATGGTTGCCAGGGGCTGGGGAGAGGGGGAAATGGGGAGAGACAGATATGAGGAATTATTATTCAACAAATACGGAGTTTCAGTTGGGGAAGATGAAAAAGTTTTAGAGGTGGATGGTGATGATGGTTCCATAACAATGTGAATGTACTTAATGCCACTGAACTGTCTACTTAAAAATAGTTAAATGGTGAATTTTAGATTACGTATATTTTACCACAAAAAGCTTTATTTCTTTAACCTTACAGTATTTCATGTATTTGTAAAAGTGGGATTAGTGAAAAAGAATAATTGATTAACTAGAGAAGTCTTTGAGTTTTTTCTTCTTTATCACAAATATCATCATCAGGCTTTTTTTTTTTTTTTTTTTCCCCTTAGATACAGGGTCTTGGTCTATGGCTCATGCTGGATGCTGGAGTGCAGTAGTACAATCCAGCAATCAAGGGATTTCGCGGCTTAGCCTCCCAAAGTGCTGGGATTGTAGGCATGAGCCACCCTGCTTGGCTGCATCAGGCTTTTACTTTGTCTAAGTTCATTCAGTCATCACTCCTGTCACCAGGGCAAATGTACATTGAATTCTTAGTATGTGTCAGGCACAGTGTGCCTAATGCTTCCCACGGATTTTCTTGTTTCCTACAATATCCCAGAGGTAGGAACTATTATAATTTGTATTTTATAGTAGAGGCAACTTATGCTTAGAAAGGAATATAAATTGGCTGGGCATGGTGGCCTACACCTGTAATCCCAGCACTTCGGGAGGCTGAGGCCGGTGGATCATGAGGTCAGGAGTTCAAGACCAGCCTGGACAAGATGGTGAAACCCCAGGTGTGGTGGCGGGCGCCTGTAATCCCAGCCACTCGGGAGGCGGAGGCAGATAATTGCTTGAACTCGGGAGGCAGAGGCTGCAGCGAGCTGAGATTGAGCGACTGCACTCCAGTCTGGGTGACAGAGAGACACTCTGTCTCAAAAAAAAAAAAAAAAAAAAAGAAAGAAAGAAAAAAAAGAAATATAAATTGCTCAAGGTCACACACTTAGTAAGTAAGGCAATCAGGACTCAGACTGAAGCCTGTCTAACTCACAATCCCACACTCTTAGCCACGGTGCCCTACTGCACCTTTAGCACCCCTGGCATGGCTCCTTGGGACTGTCATGGACAGGGAGGCCAGTTTGGATTGGAACAGTCTAGGCTGTCAGATTACCGTGGAATGGGCAGATGAATTCGCACTGGTACTTACAGTTTTGTAAGGCTATTCAGTCCTCTGAAAGCATAGATGGAGATGGATGTAATCTTATTGTTTTGCAAGTACCTGTGAAAATGATTATTAAAAAGAAAAAAAAATGAGGCAGAGTTTCACTTTTGCAAGACAAAAAGAATTCTGTGGATGGAAGATGGTGATGGTAGGTAGTGTAGCAATATGAACGTGCTTAATGCCTCTGAAGGTAGACTTAAAAATGGTTAAGATGCTACATTTTATGTTATGTATATTTGACGACAATTAAACATTTTAAAAATTGAAAAAGGTAAACATTACAAAATAATTTAGTGAAGCCAGATATCATGTCACTTCATGTTTCTATTAAATTTATGTACAATTAGGCTGGCTTGTATTTCGAAATTCTAGTTGTAAAGGTAAATGAATAACAGCCAAAGCTTACTATTTGAATTTTCTAGAAATAAAATGTTAACACATAGTAAAGCCCCCATGAATCAGAAGTCTAGAAGCAGATTTTTAATACAGGCCTTGTTATAATTCTTTAAGCTTGTTAAGTGCTCAAGACAGTGCTAGCCAACCTAAAAGTGCATGATGTTTTTTAATGTCCCAAACCATATTCTATGTTAATCACAAACCTGTCACCCAAGTCAATTTTGATCTCATTAGTTTGATAACAAAACCTTCTTCCAAAAACTGTTTGGGGGAAATTTACGAGGAGTAAAAGCGGCAAAAGATGAACACATAAATAAAAATAATCAGGACTAGAAGAATATAAATTAGATTGGAAGGTCAAGACAAGAATGCAGGCTTACACAGTTAACTGAAGTAATACTGAAAATACGACCTTGAGTTAACTGGAGGTCAAAGGAAATGGGTACCGGAGTACACGCTATTGCATCACTGCACACACACAAAGGTTTGCACTTCCACGTGTACTTGCCCCAGACTATGGGAATGATAAAGTAAGGACTTCAAGGCTGCCTTCTTGTTCTGAGTGCAGGTCACCACTGTTCTTTAGAGTGTCCTGAAAGTTTGTATGTAATTTGTTATAACTTTTAGAAGCAATAAGAAAGAAATCAATATGAGCGAACATTCAGTTAATTAGAAATTTTGACTGAAAAGTACCCTGTTTCTCCAACATGCAAGAACATCTAACTTTGATTGTGAAATGTTATAAGATTTATTATGGGCTGGGTGAAGTGGGTTATGCCCATAATCCCAGAGCTTTGGGAGGCCAAGGCAGGAGGATCATTTGAAACCAGGAGTTTGAGAACAGCCAGGCAGGGCAACATAGTGAGATCCTATCTCTAAAAAAAAAAAAAAAAAAAAAAAAAATAGCCAGGTGTGGTGGCACATGCCTGTAGTCTTAGCTACCTAGGAGTCTGAGTTGGGAGGATCACTTGAGCCCAGGAGTTTGAGGGTGCAGTGAACTATGATCGTACCACTGCACTCCAGCCTGAATGACAGAGTGAGACCCTGTCTCTTAAAAAATAATTATTATGCAACTGAACCTGATATGCTGTGGGCCCAATCATGTAGTAGGTAATGAATGGTTCTCATTTATCACGTATTTGTTTGTTTATTTCTAGCGCTATAATGATCTACTAAGGAATAGACTGCATTGCCTGGAGGTCTAAAGGTACAGACTTTAATAACCAATTAGAAATTTTTAAATAATTAGGCTATTTTGATAATTTTGTTATATGGAACAAATTGGTCATTCAGGAATTAATTCATCCACATTAGTACGGTGGTTAGTTCAAAAAAGAGAATTAATTCAATGTTTGTTGTGCAAAAATGCTAAGCCACTGAATTACATAAATCTGAATTTTGATACTTAGATTTGTAGTCTAGCTCCTTTACATCAAGTGGACATAAGGTGATGCTACAGAAAAATTCTTCAGTCTCCGGAAATCAGAAAATAGCATAAGTCAGTGTACTCTTGAAGTTTTGTCAGTTCTAATTGTGATAAATTCTCTTTTGACTGATAAATGTTCAGAATGAAATTTTGAAAAGTTATTTTTATTAGAATTTCTATTTTCAAATATGAAACAGATACTTCTGCAGACTATCTGGGTTTTTAGAACATTTCACTGAAGGAAGTGGGTTAATTTTTCTTCTGATTCCACTCAATTTCCATCTGTTAGCTTTAAAAATGTGCAAATACATATTAATTTATCAGGTTTCCCTATTGGAAAACCAAAACAAGAACCAATCTCTATTGGTATAAAAATGAAACAATGAATCCTGAGATATTTCTTACTGTGATTTAGGTACAGAGTATCTAAACCCAACAATTCACCATAGGACAACATAATTTAGTCACAAAGTTGACCTAAGTAACAGGTAAACATCACGTTGGCTAGTGTGTATTTTGAGAGTTCTGAAGGGAAGCTAACATGTCAGATGCTACCCAAGGCCAAAATAAAACCCAACTCACAAGGCAGATGTGAAAACAGAATCAAGTCTCCAAGACATGCTCAGAGGTTTAAACCCACAGTGACTTGCTATTTTAGGTAGAGAATGAATTTGAAAACATATGGAAGAAAAGTCTTCACTTTCTTGATGGTAGATCTGGCAAAAGATCATTACATTTTTCTCTAAGATGAGCACTGAGGTGTTCCATGCCGGAATAATGCAGAGATAAAAGCTTCTAAGTATCTCCATTTTGGGGGAGTGTGGTAGGAGGATTCACGGCACACATGTTCCAGTTCCTTTGGAAACAGGTGTTTGAAATTTTTCTAGAATGGTTTCTAAAATTACTCAGAAAAAAAAAAGTGCTACCTGGAAGTCTTCAGTTAACAGCTAACTACTTCCCTGAATAGGGATTAGACATAAGCCGTGGAATAGTGTTGGTGTTCACAGAAGCGGGAAGAAACAGATATGCCCAAATATGCTAGTTAATTTTAATACCAGGAATTAAATATTTTCTTACAGCTTCTGAAGATCATGATAATTCTTGAAGCAATCAGGAGGAAGCTTTCTTATTAAGTTCCACTGAAGTGACCTGAAATAAATGTAAATTTTGGTTCTTAAAGTTGTTTTTTCTTTACTTTTAAATTACAATAGGGATAATTATAAACTATTTACTTTAGTACTAGCTTTCAGGAAACATTTTGCTTCATGATTATCTCTCTCATATTTATCATATCACTTGAACGAGGTCTAGCTGTTAGTTTTGCACTATTAAAGCTATTCATATTTTCTTAAATTTTGATTATGACTGAAATTCTGACAAAAATGTTAAAGAAAAGAATTGAAAAAATTGATTTTCAGTTATGTTTTTCTTTCCTATTTGTATTTAATAAACATTAGAAGGCATCTCAGTTTCTGAGTGACAATAAAAAGAGTGTTTTCGGTTTAAAAAACACTTTCCAGAAATTAAATATTGTATTTCTCAATATTTCATTGCTCACATTCCACCACCTTAAAATTAGTAATGAAGGAAAACATCAATTGGTACCTATAAATGGATCATCTTTATTCAGTAAGTGATTCCATTTCAACTTCTAAGAAGTTGTAAAGAAAGATTTTCTTTTGTATCACAATTTAATAAGCAGTTTGACACAGACCAGATCCGTGTAATTGTGGTTGTACTGGAAAGGTCCCAAGCCCTTAAGTTTTTGTTTTAGAACAGCAATGTAATGTAGAAAAAGCAAAATAAATGAAACAATAAAAAATCAAAAACCAGTGTAGCTGGGGTTCCTGGCATGAATCACACACAACTTTTCCAAGTCAGTTTCTTTAACTGTGAAACGAGGGATTTGGATTAGATGGTATCTAATAATATACTATTAGTACTATCATTATATAGTACCATGCAGCAGATACTAATAAGTATCTGCATTGTCTGGAGGTTAACTTAACTCAGGTTAAGACAGTTTTATACAATACACACTAACAATGTTTAGGTTTTGAAGCGGTGTTGCTTAAACTTGGTGATGAATCCTTCTTAAAAAAAAGTTTCTTGGACTCTTTGGAACACATTTTTGGAACCTAATTTGAGAAACACTGTTCTAGAGTGTAGAAGAACATGTACTCTCAATGAAGGTGAGAACTGGTTCTAAAACAAGTAAAAAAAAAAAAATAAAAATAAATAAATAAATAAAATCTTACTTTTTAAATGTATAATGCACAGATACACACAAGAACATATATTGTATATCTGTATTATTATTATTACTATTATTATTGAGCTGGAGTCTTGCTCTGTGGCCCAGGCTGGAGTGCAGTGGCACGATCTCAGCTCACTGCAACCTCTGCCTCCCGGGTTCAAGTGATTCTCCTGCCTCAGCCTCCTGAGTAGCTGGGATTACAGGTACAGGCCACCACACCTGGCTAAATTTTTTATTTTCAGTACAGACGGGGTTTCACTATGTTGGTCAGGCTGGTCTCGAACCTTGTGATCCACCTGCGTCGGCCTCCAAAAGTGCTGGGATCACAGGCGTGAGCCACTGAGCCTGTAGTACATCTGTAGTATACTACAGTATACTGTATTATTATATATATAATATCTGTAGTATTAAAATTTCACAGGAGGGGACAAATAGAAAAAAAAGTCTAAAAAGGCTTCCTGAGGGAAGGGAAACAATAATGAAAGAAAAAAAGTTAAAAATCACTTTTCTAGACTACGCATATCAGACACTTAGTGGCTTTTTAAATAAATAATACCAAAGGCTGATTAACAAGTAATTCCCTCTTGAAACCACTCTCAGTTGCTGGCCGTCACCAAATATTATTTCCTTGTATATATTAACTAATAGAGGATCTCTTCTCTGCTAATGATTCTGACTTGACTTAGATTCCAAATTCTGCTTTATACCCTGTTTAAATGTTCATATTGTGTCATGATAAATTGTTAAATATTTGGATTTGGCTGGGCACAGTGGATCACACCTATAATTCCAGTACTTTGGGAGAGTGAGGTGTGAGGATCACTTGAGCCCAGGAGTTCAAGACCAGCTTGGCAACACAGTGAGATCCGCCCACCATCTCTACAAACAATTAAAAAAATTAGCTGGGCATGGTGGTGCATGCCGGTAGTCTCAACTACTTGGGAGGCTAAGGCAGGAGGATCACCTGAGCCTCAGAGGTCAAGACTGCCGTGAGCTGTGACTGCACCACTGCACTCCAGCCTGGGGGACACAGTGAGACCCTGTCTGTTTACAAAAAACAAACAAACAAACAAACAAAATTGAGTTTAAGGATATAGATGAAAGTTTAGTGTGTTCTTAAAAAATGTGTTCCGAGAATCGCTTGAACCTAGGAGGCAGAGGTTGCAGTGAGCCAAGATCGCGCCACTGAGCTCCAGCCTGGATGACAGAGTGAGACTGTCTAAAAAAAAAAAAAAGTGTTCATTCATTCATTGATTATCTCAAAAAAAACGTGTCAAATGCCTGCCATTTGCACATGTTGAATACCTGCTTTTAAGAAGTGTATATTGTATTTGGACAAATTATGCTTTATCTATAAATAGAGAATTTTCTTTGAATAATAACTTCAGTCTTACAGCCCAGGGCTAAAGAGGCAACCAACTTCTTTTGTTTTTATTGTATTTATTTATAAATTCATTTCAATAACATTTATTTAGGGATTATTAGACTCTATTAGGAACTTTGGAGGATATATAGGCCATGGCATTTTCCTTTTTCAGGTAGATAATAGGACCCGACTCACTATAGTATAAGCAAGAATGTTTAGTATACGTAAAAGAGACACAAGTGAGGTTCTATGAGAGAACCCAAGAGGAAGAGGTTAATTGCACTTGAAGGAGGAGAGTTACTATAGAGGAACGTGAGGCACTTTGAAAGACTGCTAAGTAATGTTACTTACAAAGTTGGGTTTTTATTAACAGTGTCTAGGATTTATAGGTTACTTCTTTCTAAATGACATAAAATATTTTGACAAATAACATTCTCTATCTTTCACAATATCCTACTGGGATAGAAAGAGGTAGATGCTGTTATTCTCATTGAATAGAACAACCCAAAATACTTTATAACAAATCCTTATATTTAAAAATTTGACATTCCAACTTTGATTGCTCACAGAGTCAAAGAGGGTGTGTGTTTGTGTGTGTGTGGGAGAGAAATGGCCTATTTTAATCATTATTGTCAAAGCTAGCTCTAGTTTTTATAAAGGAAGTTCTTCATATTAGATCATATAGTTCTAGTGATTAAATTCCAGGATCTTAAAGTCAAGTCTCAAATAGTCAAAATTAGTGTTTATCCAGCTAGAAAAAAATAAAAATAATCAAATCTATCTATGTTTGCCCATTTTGTTCATTAGCATTTATGTGAAATTATTAAAAAATCCCAACTTCAATAAACATTACTGGGAGTATTAACTTCTTTGATACTTATATATGGTTCAGTCCTCTTCTGATATTTCCCTATAACAGTTCCAACTCAAAGTCTGGAAAGAACTGACTAATGAAATTTGATATTTACTTTTTAATGTATTTGCTATAAAGCATAGAGTTCTTTTTCTGTATGGAACTGAACAAACAGACTGGGACTAGGTATGAGTCTAAGCCAGTGTTCTGCAGAAGAAAAGTATAAATGGACAACTGGAATCAAGTGGCTCAACCTAAAGCACAAGAGAATGCTATTTTTTGAACAAAAAATAAAATAAAAAAAATTGTAGACATAAACTCCTGAGCTTTATTCGTATATCTCCAAATGCCTGTTGGAGATATCCACTGAGTGACCTGTTAATCTCACATTGGAAAAAACATCTAACATCAGAGTCCCAATCTTTCTCAGTTACTGCCACCAAGTCTCCCCATTCTCTGATCACACCGTTGCTTAGAACGGAAACCTTGGAGTCATCTTTGACTCCTCCTTTCTTGCCTTCTTGCAGACAGTCACTTACAAGGACCTGGTCCCAGTTTTTTGTTTATATCAGGGGTTGAAAGCTGGTAGGTCACCGTTTTCTGCCCACGTCTCTTTATGTATGTATGTGTATATTAGATTATGACACTTTTAAAAATTGAATGGGAATTAATTCAATGATTCACCCTTTGTGTGAGGCATGCCCTCTCTAGTTAGCCGTTGCCTTATTCCCCTCCATTCCTCCAGCTTTCTGTCTCTGTTCTTTATTTTACAAATGTTGGTTGAATTGTTAAAGAATGGATTCAAATCTTACTCGTGGGAAAATGAAAAATGAAATTGGCTGCATCAGAATATCCTTTGATTTGGATTTTCTAGTAATTTGATACAGCGGTGGAGAAGGATTCTGATTTTTTTTCTCTGAAAATAGAATGCAATTATCATAAATTATTATTTTTTTGTTTGAGACAGGGTCTCACTCTGTCATCCAGGTTGGAGTACAGTAGCTTGATCACAGCTCACTGCAGCCTTGACCTCCCAGGCTCAAGTGATCCTCCTGCCTCAGCCTCCAAGTAGCTGAGACTATATGTGTGGGCCATCATACCTGGCTAATTTTTATTTTTTTGTAGTGATGGACTGTCTCTGTGTTGTCCAGACTATTCATAAATTCTTATACCCAGAATTTCCAGTTAGAATTTAAATCAGAGAAGTGTTCCATAGGACCTCAGGTTCTTTTGGGGGATTATTACTTTTTTCTAGCAGGATTAATTGCTATGAGAAAGAGCCACGGTGGGGCAAGAAGAGGATAGAATACTGAAGAGCTCTTCCTTTCCTTAGTTCAAGTGGAAATGTTCCCTCTTTTGGAAAACCCTGCTGATATTTTCAGTTCATATTCCCTGGCTACCACAAATTGGGTAAACTTCCCAGATCTGTGAATTCAAGGGAACCACTATGCACCGGAACTCTGAGTTGTAGCTCTTACCTCATGTATCAAGTATTTCAATTGCTGTATTAGGTGGCCTGGTTTGAAAACGGTAACACTTGTCAATATTCATAAACTCAAGAATTACTCTTATTTTGTCCTCATATACCCAAAAGTGAGAGCCACAAGGCACTAAGGCATCTAGATGAAAAAAGAAACTCAGCGAAAATATTGGATTAAAATAATTGTCCTCCACTAATGTCTTGTAAAAAAGTTTCATTCAAATGTGTATGTTTGTGTTGCTGAAGTTTGTTGAATTCAAATTAGTACTAGAAACTAACACTACAGGTACTAGAAATCAACACACCATTTGTGGTGATAATTTTTTTTACATACGCAAGTTTGAATTCCTTAAGAAAACAACAACATTAACATCTATGACTCATAAGGTGATTCAGAACAGATTTTAAATATGATGTTTTGGGGGGGATATCTTATCCAATTTACCTTATTTTCTTTTTTAACTTACACATCAGATTATATTAAAATGTCGGTCCAATAAATTCTAAAAGAATTCTTTCAATAAATGTCAAATGCAAATTCTATGTAATAGGAAAGCTCTATGTAATAGTTTAATTAGAAGCCATTTTTTCTTTAGTAGCACATGCAATTGATGACTTTTTTTGTTTACATAAAATATGGTGATACTCCATACCTCACAGGATTATTATGAGGGGTTAAATAGCTAATATAAAGAATAATTTAAGGTAGGGTCTAGCATTTAATAAATGCAAAATAAATATCAGTAATTATACCTGACCCAGGAAAAATGACATCATCTTGGAATAAAAATACACTATTAATAATGATATGGTCTTAATTATAATACAATTTTACAGGTGCTACCCAGCTGTCAGGATGAAGTCATTCTTTTCTACTTACATTGCCGTCACATTTGAAGAAACTGATGGAACAGCTCGTAAATTGGTTTCATCACAGTCAAGCTCCAGACCTTGGCAAAGACATTGCACTGGCACAGAACCGACCACTGAATCAAGGGGAAGTGGTAAGGCATGATGACATGAGGGGCCAGGAAGAGGAGGGTAATGAAAAGAAAGAAATGAAAAGCTATGAGAAAATCATTTAGTACAAAAGCATATCATGTGTTACCTAGGCAATTTAAGCAATGCTTTAAATTAAGGTTTCAAAGTTTGCTTTTAATTTAACCTTAAAATGATGGTAGAGCATTAACATTTGGAAACACACACTTACCAGCTCATGCATTTTTTAAAAATAGCAGACTGTTCTCCATTCATTGCAAAATGAATGAAATAATCTGCTCTTATACCACTAAGGATTGACATGATAATGTGTGATGAGGCTTAATGTTCATATTACAACTGCCACTTAAAAATAAAGTATTTATTTTAGCCTAATCAAAACATTTAAAGGAGGAATAAATCACTTTTAACTAGCAAGAACGAGGAGAACTAAAGGCAAATGATAGTGTCAATAGTTTTTTTTTTTTTTTTTAAATCAGGAGTTCTTCAAATAAGTTTTTTAAAAAATCTTTTGGCTTAAATGGGGTAAAGGATGAATAAAAGTTTATTTATGGGAGTGACAATTTTTCTTCTTAGGATTCTATTTTCACTGATGTTGGGTGTTGGAAAGAGAGGGAGAATGAGGTGTATGACCTTGGCCATCTTGTGAGGCTGTAGTGATAGTGTTAGGATGTGACTAAATACATCTAAATACATCTAAAGTCTATTAGAGATTTGCAATGATGTATTCATATAGCTAAACAGAATAATGAGATTATTATTTAGGATAATAAATATAGTTTGATTCCTGCTCCGATGGGGAATGGCCAATTCCTGAGAGCAATGAGAAATGTTTCCCCCCTCCACATTGACTTCTGGAACACTAACCCATACCGCAGGGGTTACAGACTCCAGTGTCTCCAGCGGTCAGGCAATGTCACTGTAGACTGTGTCCAGATGTCCAAGTGCAACAGCTTCTCCCATCTGTTGCCATATTAGAATAGGAACATGTGTAGCTACGTCTACCAACTTCCTCAAAGAAGCCAGAAATACAATGTTTTATATACGACTATCTATTTAAAAACTGATATTAGCTAACTGAAAACATTTAAAAATATTGGACAAACAAAACTGTCTATGAGAGTTTTCTGCTTGTAGGCTTCCAGTTTCTGACCTTTATGGTGAAACTTGCAGAGAGCAGGCAAGTCTCTCAGTGGCTAAGCGGAGACCTCTGTGTATGACTGTTCATGAGGAGCTTTTTGGCTCAGATATGGGGTGACATGTGTTCTTCCTCTCCTCCCAAATATCTCCAGAGACTTCTTTTCAGGGTTACAAGAGATCAGGACCATAACCTAGATTTAGTGTTTAATATAAACAGAGTATCTGCCAAGAACTTTAAAACAGTTTTATAGTTGCAAGTACCCACTTTGGTCGTGGATGTCTAAAAACTGATGCTGTCTCTTTAAGTTAAAATCATATCTCATGTGAGTCTATGTGTATGCTGTGGGGATGGGATGGAGAAGGTTGGGAAGGAAGATGATGGTCTGGAGAATGAAGTAGGAAGGGTAGAAACGGACGGCAGTCAAATTAGTGCTAACCCCAGTGCATTTTTTTCATATATAGAGACTAAATTAAGATAATCCATATATGTTGATTACAGGGTTATCTGCAATAGGGAAAAATGAAAAAACAACACGTAAATATTCAACAGCCAAGGAATGATTAAGGAAATTAGGTCACTTACAAAATATACTATTACATGGTATATTTTAAAAGATGTTGTGGTAATATGGATACCTGATTATGCTGAAATGCTAATTAAAAATTTGATAAAAATGGTTTGTATAGGAAATTTCAACTATGTTAAAACAAAAAAGACGAGTAATGCAGTAGCAAGTCAATGCTGGTAGCTTCTGAATGGTCAAATTATGGTTGAGTAAGTAATGTTTTCAAAATCTCTATACTTTTCAAATTCTTTAAACTTAAATTTTTAAAATTATTGGTTCATTATAGGTATTATATTTTCCATGATATTGCTCTTAGAGATGACTTTAATAATGTGAATTCCGCACATTATTTTATCTAGTCAAAAATGACTATAAGCTTTGCTCAGTTTAATTTCCAATCAATTCCTACAATATTCTGCTTCAAATAAGGTGGGACACTAGGAACCTTCACTTCCATTTTAACCGCAAGTTTTACACTACACTTGCCATTCTATTTTTACACTGTTTACAAGTTTAAAAAATATATTTAGTTATTAGCTACACTCACCTCCCACAAATTGTCTTTAAATAACTTTAAATGATATATTTGTTTTTGTTAAGTACTGATGAAAAAAATTACTTCTTTTTTTTAAATACAACATTTATTACATAGCCTCATTCCTTTTATGTAATTACACTTGTGACAAATGTCTTCCAGGGTGCAGGATCAGGCAAACATATATTTCTCTTGCTGACTTGTCTGGTTTTTCCCCATTTGTTTGTTTTGCTTTACAAACTACGAGAGTTATGTAAGTCATTATTTTCTCTCTTGGACTTAATGGCTATGAAATTCATAACTATGCTTTGGATGAAGTCACTGAACTTCTCTCAGGAAGGATTTTCTTAATTTTTCTTTGTCATTTGCTTTCCATTCACCACTGAACTTTTGTCTTTTATATCATGTTAATGGTTTAAGGCTTTTAGTAGCTGTATTTTAATTGCTAGTTGCTGAAAATCGTTTTGGGAATAAAGTGAGGTATTAAAAGATTCAATTAAAATTTAAGAACTAGACCGGGTGCGGTGGCTCACACCTGTAATCCCAGCACTTCGGGAGGCTGAGGTGGGTGGATAACCTGAGGTCGGGAGTTCAAGACCAGCCTGACCAATGTGGAGAAACCTCATTTCTACTAAAAATACAGAATTAGCCAGGAGTGGTGGCACATGCCTGTAATCCCAGCTACTTGGGAGGCTGAGGCAGGAGAATCACTTTAACCTGGGAGGCGGAGGTTGCAGTGAACCAAGATCATGCCATTGCACTCCTGAGTCTGGGCAACAAGAGTGAAACTCCATCTCAATAAATAAACAAACAAACAAATAAATAAATAAATAAAATTAAGAAATAAAAAGAAAATATGTGATAAAAGAAAAAAACTATTTTGAGACAACATGGTTTAATTCATTATTTTAAAAATTACCAGTTAAATTATATCTATTAACGTTCTCCTTTCCCAAAAACTTTTAGCTGCTTTTATTTTTCCCCCTCTGAGAGAGGGTTTTGTTCTGTTGCCCAGGCTGGAGCACAGTGGCTCAATCACAGCTGCAGCTTCAATCTCCTGGGCTCCTGAGGAGCACAGCTAAGTTATAATTTTTTTTTTTTTTTTAAGAGAGATTGGGGTCTCACTATGTTGCCCAGACTGGTCTTGAACTCCTGGTCTCAAGTGAGATCTTCCTACCTCAGTCTCCCGAAGTGCTGGGATTATAAGTGTGCGCCACTGTGCCCAGCCAATTTTTAGCTTTTTAATGGACAACTTATTTGGTCTTCCTCTAAATAATGGCATGATGCTGAGACAGATTGTTGAGTACCCCGTGAATCTCACAAGAGTGACATCTATCCCCTTAAACTGGGGATTGTTAGTGGTTTTTGATTAACCTCACTTGAGTAGTGAAGACAAAAAATACTAAACATTTAAAAAGCTAGACTTTACAATTTATGGTAGAACATAAAGAAAAAAATAAGGATTTCTTCCTCTATGCCTTTTTTTTAAAAAAATAAGTTTTGCAAGAGAAAAAACCTTATATTTGCAACAGGCTATCTATAGCCTCCTATATAGACTTCAATAATCCTTACATTTTAATATTTCATATTTTGTTGATCTACTAATTTGACACTACTATTTGATATGAGGCCATTACCTATTCATCTTAAATGGTTTTACGAAAAGGATATGACTGGGAAGGCACTATATAAGAAAAAAAAGAACAGAGGAGGAGCTGGCATTGCCAGGTGATATGAAGAAACTAACTAAATATATGACATAAAATTTGTCTAAAATAAACTCTTAGTCACCTCTCCACCATTTTGTTGTGAATAGTCATTGATTGCTCATTCATGACTGTTTTCCATTCAAAGCTGCCCAGATAATGCTTTGGGAAGGTGGGAGTGATGTAAGTTGTACAAAACACAGAGAACAGAAAATGTGATGAGTACGAGAATTGAATAATTAGCATTTACTAGGGCTAGCAAAAGGTAAACTGTCACTGTCTGTATAAACATGTATTTTCTAGAACTCATAGTGTAAAATTTTACTCTTTTAAATTATTGAACTATACAATAGTTAAATCATTGCCTACATAATATATTGTGCTTTTATCTATGACTAAAGACATAATTTATGATAATGCAACTTTAGAAAAATAATGTTATAAAATAACTACCTATTTGTTATTAAAATGTAGTTATTATTATATAACATTTACATAAATAAAACCTCAATTATTCAGACATATTGTTAATCTGGCATGCTTCAGGATCAAAAAGGATAAAAATAAACCATGAATTTAACTCCCAGCAAAGAATTCTGTGAATGTTTTTATTGTTAGCTAAAAAACTAAAAGTTTTAGCTATAAGAAAAATTATTATAAAAAATGTATGTTTAAAAATATACTAATTCAACTGGGCTTTAAAAATTCAACTGGGTTTTACTGTAACCATAATCAATCCATGAAATATGTATGTTCCTGGGCAGATACAAAGATGAAAAATAAAACAAAATATCCTATCTGTAGCCTCCCATAAAGACCTCAACAATAATTTATTGAGTGCTCACTATGCGCAAAGCACTATTTTAGGCACTAGAAGAGAAGCAAAAAAAAAAAAGTCAAACAAAGTACCTATTGTCATAGTGCTTAGGATCTGATGAGATAATTCATACACCACCACAACCACAACCAGCACCACTACCGCCAGCGATTATGATAGTGCCACCTCGGAAAATAACACAGAGTAAGCTAATAGAGTAACGACGGGAGGGCTGAGGACACTGCTGTTTTATACAGTGTTATCAGTGCAGGCTTCCTTGATTTGAACAGGGCCCTAAATAAGGTGAGGGTCACCAACTAAGCAGACACATGGGAGAAAGTTTCTGAAAGAACAGTCTGTATAGAGGCTGTGATATGGAGCCATGTTTGGAATGTCAGAGGAATAGCAAATACGCCTTGCTTTTTAACCAAGGTTTTGAAAAGCTAGGGTTAAAATCACAGCTCCAAGGCACAGATTTACATTTGCATAATTTATTAGAACAGACAACATTTATTTAAGAGGAGTTATTTTCATATATCTTTCTGATCTAAAATATTATAGTTAATCCTCAGGTTTATACCCTTCCACACCCCTCCAGTGTTTTTGTAGGTTTTCAGTGTATGACTGAACATAGTGGGTTATAATGAATAAGAGTTTTGCAGCTCAGAAGAGTTTTTTTCTGGCAAACATTAAAATCCAAACAGCTTTTCTGCCCTCTCTACTTTCTCTGTTTTCTTTACATCACATTTCATAGAGATTGTGAAAAGAGAACTCAAATAAAATACCATTCTTGAACATCCTTTACTAACTGACATTGGTTTTGTTCACAACAATATCTGACACCATTTATTACTTTTACACTTAAGATCCCTGAGTCTTTTTTGAAATAAATTTTCCTAGTGAAAGTTGTATATTTAATAGAGTTTGCAGTTAGAAAACTATAATTGACCTCTTACAAATTTTGAAGTTTCTTTAATTAAAAACGATTTCAGATGGAGATGCAATCTTTTTTTTTTAATGATGAATCAAACTTTTAAACAACGGTATCTTATGAACTCATGGAAAAGGAAATAACTGCTCCGATTACTTACAACATTCAGGTGTTTCTGCCTCAAAGGGATATGGGGAAGTCATTTTGGAGTAACTGGCAAAATATTTGTCAAATTGCAAAGACCATCCATTGTTGTCTCCTAAAGTAAAAATCAGAGAACAGAAAAGTTCAAGAAACAGAAATATTCTGCTATATTGTGGGGAAATAGGTCCTCTCTTTAAAACAGTCCAGTGGTTCTCCAATGTAGTGAGATAAACATTATCTGGAAACTTGCTACAAATGTGAATTTGTGGACCCCCACCTGGAGATTCTCATTTTACAGGTCTGAGATGGGCTCCCTAGTCACCATTTTAAATTTAATTTAATTCTTTAGATTGAAAAAATTTGGGGGGAGTAAATTATGACAAAGCTATTCTCCAGTTTTTTTTTCGTTTATTTGTTTTTTGTTTTTGAGACAGAGTCTTACTGGGTCGCCCAGGTGGAGTGCTGTGGCACGATCTCAGCTCACTGTAACCTCCACCTCCCTTGTTCAAGTGATTCTCCTGCCTCAGCCTCCCAAGTAGTTGGGACTACAGGAATCTGACACCACGTCTGGCTAATTTTTCTTTTTTTTTAGTAGAGATGGGATTTTCACCATGTTGGCCAGGCTGGTCTCTAACTCCTGGCATCAAATCCGCCCGCCTCGGCCCCCCAAAGTGTTGGGATTACAGGCGTGCACCATCACGCCCTGACTATTCTCTGTTTTTAACAAGCACTATAGGTGTTCCTGAAGCAATTAATATTTTCACCGCATTTTAAGAAACATAGCCAAATATGGCACACTGTTCTTAGCATTTTACAATAATTATGTTTCCCTACATCTTCTTCAATCTCTAAAACTGATGTTGGAGATGTATAAACATGGCTAGACAGCCATGATGATTAACTTTTTTTATGTTATGATATATATATATATTTTCAGACGGAGTTTTGCTCCTGCAGCCCAGGCTGGAGTGCAATGGCACTATCTTGGCTCACTGCAACCTCTGCGTCCCAGGCTCAAGTGATTCTCCTGCCTCGGCCTCCCGAGTAGCTAGGATTCCAGGCACCCGCCACCACGTCCAGCACATTTTTGTATTTCTAGTAGAGACAGGGTTTCACCATGTTGGCCAGGCTGGTCTGGAATTCCTGACCTCAGGTGATCCACCCGCCTTGGCCTCCCAGAGTGTTGGGATTACAGGCGTGAGCCACTGTGCCTGGCCGATTAACTTTTAAGAAAGAAAGAAAACATGACTGGCATGATCTCATTTCTTTTCTCTTTTTCTTTTTTGAAAGGCACCATGGTATCTAAAGTGATTATTCTCTGAGTGCTTTTATATATATTTCTATATTTTCGTATTTGTATTTTAAACCCCTATGTCACTTTTAAAAAATAGATTTTATTCATGGGGTAAAAGGAAGACAATTTTTCTCACAAAATTCCTAATGATCTTTTAGTTACTTTTAAACATAAGAGACAGCGCAGCCAAGCATGTGACAGAGCGGATTAGCGAACAGGGGTGAAGAAGCAGTTTCTCTGGAGATCTCTGCACATGGTACAAGCCTTCATTCTCTTGGTAGGGGTTTGTATGGGATCTTCTCTAGACCTTCTAAATTTTTTCCTGAATGCTGCCAGACAACTCCCTAAGGATGCCCAAACATATGAACAGAGAGTGAAGTTATAAAAGTTTGTCCTGTTTCTGTAAGTTAGTAGTAAGTCTAGTATTGATTTCTTTTAACATTTTTAAAATTAAAAAATATTTTTGAGACAGCGTCTTGCTTTGTCACCGAGGCTAGAGTGCAGTGGTGCAATCTCAGCTTACTGCAGCCTCTCCCTCTTGAGCTCAAGTGATCCTCCTCCCTCAGGCTCCTGAGTAGCTGGGATTACAGGTTGCACCACCATGCCTATTTTTTTTTTTTTTTTTTTTGTAGAGATGGGGTTTTGCTGTGTTGCCCAGGCTGGTCTTGAACTTCTGGGGTGAGGTGATCCACCTGCTTTGGCCTTGAAAAGTGCTGGGATTATTAGGCATGAGCCACTGCAGACTTCTGCATGGGACTCTAGCAGGCCACCAGTAACTTTGTGGACAAGGGACAACACCCCAGAAACCAGCAAATGCCAGCCCCTGGACACCCAGGAACAAGTTCAAGGTGCCTGCCCAACCTTTAATACACGCATCAGTTGATATGTTAGGCAGATAAACAGGAGGAGGAGGAGATTTGAAAGATTCAGCATATATAGCCAAATAGAGACTAAAACTTCCTGAGACTGTGGTGGCTTTTGTGAATGTTTGCTCCTCCTTTATTCTACCTCCACTTCAGAATGCTTTCGTATTATTTAGAAGTTGGTAACTTAAATATATGTTTTCCAGACCCCAAGCAGCCAGGATTCTTGTTATAGATAAGCTTCTACCAATTGGATGCACTCTTGTAAGACCTGAGGTTTGTACACACCAGCCTCAAGGATATCTAGTGGTATTTGGGGCAGGCACTGCAGTCAGCCTCAGGCATCCAGTTTCATGGATGTAGAGATGATTAGCAGTAGCAGTTGTGACAGAAGCAGATGCTTCTTGATCTTGGGCTTGCAACTACAGTGGTATATTGCCTACCTCTGACTCCTGCTTCTGCAGCCTTTAAAATGATTCTACAAACACATTTTTTCTTTTATAAATACATATTTTTTTCTTAAGCTTCTCTTTCCCAAAAATATCTAGAGTGGTTTCTGTTTCCTCCTTCCAGAAGGGGTTACAGATAACAGACTCTCAGACATCTTAAGGATGGAAACATTGGATGGGTTATCTATTCCACTTCTTCTTACAGATAACGGCAATCATGTTATTATTAGAACATGGGACTCTCATAATTAATGGTATACAGTGACAAAAAGAAGTCACTTAAATTATTGCTATGGCATCCTGGAATGATGTGTCTGCTAGAAGGCTAGGCTCTGGCAAAGTTCTCGCTATGATAAATCATTAGAATAAGAATGAGAAATTTCAAGGGTTGTGAAGTGGGACTGCAGAAGAAATAGCTCTGGAGCGATTAAAAAAAGGAAACAGCTGGGCATGGTGGTTCATGCTTGGAATCCCAGCACTTTGGGAGGCCAAGGCGGGCAGATCACTTGAGGTCAGGATTTCGAGACCAGCCTGGCCAAGGTGGAGAAACCCCCATTAGAAATACAAAAATTAGCCGGCCATGGTGATACATGCCTGTAGTCCCAGCTATTCGAGAGGCTGAGGCGTGAGAATCACTTGAACTCGGGTGGCAGAGGTTGCAGTGAGCTGAGATCGCACACTGCACTCCAGCCTGGGTGATAGAACTACCCTCAGATAATCTTTTGTCTCTTGTGGCCTTAGCTCAGGACTGATGTATCTCTACATTATACAGAATCTGATCTTATGGGTTGTTAAGTTACAGTGTAAGTTGAATTCACATTTTGTCATATCATTAACTTTTTTATTTTTGAGACAGGGTCTCACTCTGTTGCCTAGGTTAGAGTGCAGTGGTGCGATCATAGCTCACTGCAGCCCCAAACTCCTGGGCTCAAGGGATCCTCCCACCTCAGCCTCCTGAGTAGCTGGGACTATAGATGCATATCACTATGCCCAGCTAAATTTTTTATTTTTGCAGAGATGGGGGTCTCCCTGTGTTGCTAAGGCTAGTCTCAAACTCCGGGCCTCAAATGATCCTCCCACCTTGGCCTCCTAAAGTGCTGAGATTAGGTGTAGGCTACTGTGCTCAGTTTGTCGTATCTTTTAAGTGAACATTAGAACACAAGAACAAGGCGAGAGGGACCTTGTGAATTGCACTGGGACATTTGTGTGTGTTCAGTTGAATTTGACCACTCTAAATCCCCTTCCCACAAAATCTCCCTTGCAAGCAAAAGCAGCTCTCCTTTCCTGTCTGATGAGGTTAGTAGTAGTTTGTTTGAAGACACGAGTTACTTTACTTGAGGTAAATAGTTTCCAACTCTCCTCAGGCCCTTTCATTACCAGGCTTCTTTGCTTCTCAACCTATTATAAGTGGAGTCAGAGCCCAGCATGCTGCAGAACACAAATTGGACTTGGAGAAGACTGACATACCAAAAGATTTTGCTATTTTATATAAGCAGAAACCCAAGGAATTTGCATGGGAATGGTTTCTACAAGTATTAGACCAGGAAGTAGAAATATAGCTTTAGGTTGGGCAAGGCTAATTGATCTGGGTATCTGATATGGTTTGGCTCTGTGTCCCCACTCGAATCTCACCTTGAATTGTAATAATACCCACGTGCTAGGGGTGGGACCAGGTGGAGATAATTGAATCAGGGGGCGTGTTCCCCCATGCTGTTCTCCTGCTAGTGAGTGAGTTTTCATGAGATCTGATGGTTTTATAAGGGGCTTCTCCCTTTATTTGGCCCTCACTCTCTCCTGCTGCCCTGTGAAGAGGTGCCTTTGGCCACCATTGTAAGTTCCTGAGTCCTCCCAAGCCATGTGGAATTGTGAGTTAATTAAACCTCTTTTCTTTATGAATCACTCAGATTCGTGTATTTCATCATAGCAGACTAAGAACAGACTAATACAGTGACCTCCTGGAGTTTCTGGATTCCGTGTGTTAGCTCAAGCAGTAGTTTTGCTAGACTGTCGACTGAAATCTGAACCCAATGCTGACCTAGGCTAAATGAAATTGAGGGGCAAATGCATGCAAACGTTGAGTCACCAATGGAACAGATCATGAGGGACAGCCATTGTATTGCACAACTGCAAGGAACCTGTCGTGGAATATGCTGTAGATTGACCCAACTTCATTGGTGTTTTCCTGGGCAGCAAAGACTGAAAAACTTCAGACGACATTTCACACCTCCTGTAGAGCCAGGATTTGGGATGCACTCACATGTATCTTGGTTAGAAGAGAAGTATAAAGTCATTTTCTTGCTGCTCTGTCTAAAACAGAGACAGAGGAGCAATCGTGGAAGAGGATTTCAGGTACTACCAGCCTTGTGGGTGTCGAGAGAGGCAGCTGAGTTGGGGGTGGGAGCAGCAGCTGTCTCCATTGTCAGTCGCAGCCATGATGGATCTAACAGCATGGATGTCGACCTTGTTTACACCCACTCCTCCAGCCCTTCTGAGAAGATTCTGCTTACCTAATTTCTGTCTAATAATATACCTAGAGTAGTTTCTAGTTTTTTCCATTTAACAATGATAGATATGGGGAGGCTGATTGAATCAATTGGATTAAAGTACGGCGGAAAAATGATTAGACATTTAGTTAATTTGGGGAGTTCAAGTGGAATCTCATGAGGGTGAACAAAGCAGTGCATTTTTTCTGAACCCATAAATTTAGTGTAGTTTAATTTTGTGGTTTCACTAAAAAAAAAAGTCACGTGGGTTCTGGGGATGGGGTCAAGAGCCTTACAAAGTGTTCTGTTCTACTGGGCTCCGGAATGACCATTTGTTTCCTTGGCTGTCAGGTTTTGAGATTTTGGAAATTTATAGCATTGGATTGTCTTCCTTTCCTAGTTTCACAGAGTTTTTTGACCTTTCGGCAAGTTTACTTTTGTAAACTTGTTTCATATCTTTAGATAAGGAGAATTCTTTGAGAGATTTTCATTCCCCGCCTTTTAACAGAGAGGTTGAATGTTAGTATTTAGCCCTGAAAGAAGTCATATTTAGCAAATACCCATTATGTTGTGCTGGGTACTCTATTTTATCCTCATGATAAATCTATTTGGTCATTATCATCATCTCCACTTACAAATATATATAAGCAGAAACCCAGATAGAAAAATTGATACTGCAGATAGAAAAATTGATACTACAGATAGAAAAATTGATACTGAAGAAGGTTAGGTGACTTGACTAAGAAATAGATTTATTAAAAATAACTAAATAATTAAAATAATAATTATTGTATTTCTTTTCTAGGCCAAAGACATTATTTAATCAGTTTACATTCTATCTATAGAATTTCACCTTTTGTGGGACATCAGCTTTAAGTATTTAGCGATTACTATTTGCTGCTTATTTTTCTGTTGTCTGTTTCATTTCTGTTATTGAGGCTCTTACGTCAGCATTGTATGAATTATAAAAAAGTTTATTTAAATAACAACCAGAAGTTGTTATTAACTGGAATTTGAATTCACATGATTTTTCTTTATGAAATCAATGAATGTATTGCAAATCAAGGTATTACTAAAAACAGTTTAACGAAAACATAGTAGTGTTATGAGTGGTTATATGTTTATAGATGCTACAAATAAAGCATGTAAGTAGGTAGGTCAGAGTATGTTGAGGCTTTGAGTATTCATGTAAACAGTTTTCGTGCATATCTGCAGAAGGTGAGTGAGAAGTGGGCTTGCGAAGGTCTGAAGGCTTCGACCTTGCAGGCTCCCAGGCTCTCGCTTCACTCTGTGCACCACGTTCATGTTCCGGTGACTGTCACATCCACCTACCTCAGGATCAGTGACGGATTTTAGGTGAAGTGACAGCATCCCAGAACACGGGGCTGTTTTGTGGGTGATGTTTCACTGCTGCTATGAAATTCATGAGATGTGGCTGGATGACTGCCATAGATGCTGATTTTCTTTCACTCTGCTTCTTTAGCAGATCCTGTATTTAACTGAGCTTTTACAAATAGACAACTTCAATCTGCTGAATTTTTTTTTTTTACCATTAATAGATAATGCCATGCTTAAAACCATGGGCGATGTGCCATTTCCTAATCCTTTGTCCTCACCATTGCTCTCTTGCACCTTCTTCCGTTTTAAGGGGCACACTCTATGTGGCCTCAGTTGTAACATTTTAGTCCAACAGATTCAAGTGATGCAGTTTAAGCTTCTCTTCTCTCTTAATCCTGCTCTCTTTCTCTGGTTTTCTACTGCATTGTATCTTCTCTCTGCTCTCTCTCTCTCCACACACACACACACACACACACACACATGCACACACAAACACACGCACGCATACAGAAGAAATATAAGTAAGGAGGAGAAAAAGATGATGTCAGGATGGAAGTAGGTATTTTAGGCTAGTGGAAAGAAATAGGACAAACTTGCTAATTCTTCCCCAAGTCACAGCATACATTTTGTGTTTATTAAATAGCAACATCATCAAACAAACAAGCCTTTTAGTAATCAGCTTTCACTTTTCTTTCTGCCTTTCCAAAGTATTTTCCTCTTTCTACCCATTACTTCCTCCCACCAGAAGGCGGAAGGCAGAAACACAGAACATGGGAAATGTTGCCAAAATTGCAAAGTTGGGGAGTTAGCATTTTAAAGAAAACAGCTTTTGGTATATGTGTTTCTATATTTTAAATTCCGTGTCCTTCATATTTTAAGGATGTATAGGGCAGTGATGAGAACGGTTTTTCATACTTCAGTAATGATGCGGATGAAATTTATTCTCTGATTTATCTTGAGGCAGTCTAGGGTAGTGGAACAAGCACTGCACAGAAGAGAATACTGTGTTGGGGGATATGGTTTCCAGTATGTATTGGTAGTGTTGTAAAATGGCACCAATAAAAAAAATTTTTTTACTAAAAAAGAGCTTCTCAGCTAAAAATGACACAGACATGCTGTAAATAAATTTTACAAACATAGATTATGAAAAATCTGGTCTTGCATGCTGCATGAGCTTACTAAATATTTGTTGATTGATTGAATGAATGATTGGATTTCTGTCCTTAAAGACAGAGAAAGCTCAGTCTCCCTTATGCTGAAATAAAAACTGGGAGCTGGGGCATTTATCAAAAACACAAATTTACAGGCTCCTCCACTGGAGACTCTCATTTATTTGGTCAGCATGGAGTCTGGGAAATCTGTATTTTTCGTAAGTGGCCTAGGTGAGTCTTAAAGCGAGTTCTGGAAGAACTGCATTATGGGATTTGCCATAGTCAACTAGAGTCCTTCTCACATTGCATTGGAGGACAGCTAGAATTTAGTTACATAAAATCCTGTGACTCGGAGTGTATTTCTTTTAAGCAAAGTTGCTGGATGTTGACCATCAAGTAGTTTAAGACACTCAAATAAAATTAATGTGGGTGGCCCCCAACTTAAGGACATTTTGCTTATAACTGTCTTATTATACTTATTGTAATTTGCTTCATGCTATGCTTATTGATGTATATATTTTATCTCCTTATGAGAGTATAGTAGAAAATCTTTTTTACCTATGTATTTTTGTATACCTCAGTGACTACTAAGGTACTTTTATCTTTTTTTCTTTTATCATCCAGCTCAAAATGTCATAAGGTACTTTTAATATCACTGAAATCTAGCTCTTACTAGCCCTCATAAAGTGTTTAAAGTACATAAAATGCATAAATATGATTTCACTTGTACCAAGTATTAGTTATCATTTAGTTTTATGGAAAAGTGGGTTAGGCATACCAATCTGAATTCTGGAGAAGGCATCTCTCTCCCCCATGTTGTTAGATTCCCCTGGCATTGGCACTGGGGGATGAGGACAAAGGATGAGATTTGAATGGGGACAGGAAATGTCCGAGTTTCTTGGATGCATTAACTTGTCATAGTGCTTTATCAGGTTTTTCTGAAATAGTTTCTCAGGAGTATCCTTGAGAAGAGAGTTCTATGGTAACATATGTTTGGGAAATGCTGCATCCTCTATCCCCACTTGGAATTAATAATGCATGCTGGTATGATGAAACGAGAACTCGGGCAATAAAGAAATAGCTTTAATTTTGTTCAACTCTTTCTACGTGACACCTATTGGTACATTTTGAAATATATTTGCTTTTGGATTTGCACAAGAAGACTATCTGTCTAGATCAGTGGTTTTCAAAAGTGTAGATCTGGGACCAGCAGCAGCATCACCTGGGAACTTGAAAGAAAAGCAAATTCTTGGACCTTACTTCAGATGCACCGAATCAGAAACCCTGCAACCCAAGAGGCCAGCAATCTGTGTTTTAACAAGCCTTCCAAGTGATTAGATGTCTGCCAAAGTTAAAAACTTCTGATTCAGACTAATCATTTTCTCACTGGTATGAATTGGATAATAAAATTGTCTCCACTGGGATGTGAATAATTTCAAAACTTAAGCTGGTTTGATATTCCTCTGGGGTATTTGTTAAAAATGCAAATTCCTGGGCTTTACTCCTACTTATTAGATGAGCATTTCTGGGGTGGGGGGTTAGGACTCAGAGCTTTCACAGCGCCCCAGGTGGCTCAGATGCAGGTAGTCCTCAGACACATTCCTGTCGATTTGCAGGGTCGCTCCGGGGCTCCCTTGATGTTTGGTTGAGAGACTTATGTCTCAGTCAGAGGCAAGGCCAGACTGTGATGATGTCATGTTAAATGGTATGATCATTTATGAAAATGAAAGGTTAAATCTGATAGTTTAATAAGTATACATGCTTATTGATTAATGAATAAGTGATTAATTTATAAGGCTTGAATTTATGCAAAGTGGAGCTTTTCTTTTTTTTTCTTTCTTTCTTTTTTTTTTTTTTGAGACAGTGTCTCACCCTGTTACCCAGGCTGGAGTGAAGTGGCATGATCTCAGCTCACTGCAACCTCCACCTTCCAGGTTCAAGTGATTCTCCTGCCTCTACCTCCCGAGTAGCTGGGATTACAGGCACCCACCACCACACCTGGCTGATTTTTAGTAGAGACAGAGCTTCACCATGTTGTCCAGACTGCTTTCGAACTCCTGACCTCAAGTGATCCACCCACCTCGGCCTCCCAAAGTGCTGGGATTACAGGCATGAGCCACCACGTCTGGCCCTAAAGTGGAGCATTTCTGATTCTCACACATTTACTCAATCTTCAGTACTCATTCATGGAACACAGTGGAAGATCTTTTGCTCATAAAGTAAAATGAGATTATTACCTGCAAGAGCAGCGGTGCCCTAGGCCACCGGAGTAAACCTTGGAATGCAGGCTGGTCAGGCAGAGGATTCATCAAACTGTATGGAGTTTCTTTGAATTTAACAACAACAGCAGTTTGCAGGACAGAATACATATACCTTTTTCTGGGGTCTCAATACCTTTTGGAGGCAACTCTTTATGGAAATCAAAGGATATGACATAATCCTGGGCATCCTTTAAAAGAAACTGAGGCTGCTAACAAATTACCTTTTCTGTCCCATATAGGAGGAAGTGTTCTGAAAGGAAAATCTTTGTGGTGGTAACCCATACATAGTTTAAGTAGCATTAGATAAACACAAATAAACAAATTTGAGGTTAAAGCTAGGTCCGTATTTTCAGAAAAGCCTAGGGTTCAGCTACTTAGGTATTTGGAATGTTATTTTGAGAATAATAAACAGAAAACCAGAAAATTTTGAAAATGCAATGCATGATTATACATTAATACACATATTTATGACTCACGTCACTTTTCCTCCTGTGTTTTATTTACATTTTTAATTTTTATGGGTACATGGTCAGTCTATATATATATGGGGTATATAAGATATTTTGATACAGGCATGTAATGTGTATCCTTCTGTGTTTTTATCTTGAAGACAAGACAAACCACCAACTTTAGTGGAATATTCTAAAGTGAGAACAGCTAATGTCTCCATCAAACCACCTGGCATTGCCATCATTCTGATAGCTGTATAAGTTGTACTTTGGAAATGATGGAATAATTAATGTTCCAGAATTTTAAAGGCAGGACCAATTGAAAATTTTAAAAGGGCTTGACATACTTCAAACATTCTTATAATCTTATTTGAAAATATGTATCATCACCATCACACCCATAAATAAGTACTGCTTATCTAATTCTCATGGATTAGTAGGTGCCAAGCCAGTGACAGGAAAAATACTCTGGGGCATTAACAAAGTTTTCCTTCTCTTAAATTCCTTGCACTTTCTGCCTCTTTTCCTATCCTAGGCAGCTAGAATTAACCACTTTCATTGCCTGAAAGGGATGAGACAGAAGTTTACAGATAATAAGGGAGTCAAATTTCTTGGTATTCGATTTTTAAATGCTTAAATTTGATTATTGACAATAGATATGGAAAACCAAAAAAGAGAAGAACTGAGCTTTGCTGTTCCCAGACTTAACAAGAGACTTGCACCAGAAAGACAGAGTGGAGGGGTCTTTCTTCCTTCCCTCCTCGGGCTGAATCTAGGAGAAACCACACGTTTCCCACATTGGTTTCTGGGTGCTGGAAGCAGGGGTAGCCTGGTGTCCTTTGCTAAGTAGAGGCCTTATGTATGGCAGGACCCACAGAATTATTGCACACTTTGGCTTGACATGGGAATAGTAGAGGAGACATAGCCATAAGAGCCTAGGCAGATGGACCTAAATATGAGCATGAAAGTTCTCCTGGGCTCAGCCTGGCTCAGGAGTACTAAGTGTTTCCTGTGAGCCCCAGAATGCCACAGATGTAGGCAGGAGAGGCACTGGATGTGAAAGGGCCTGAGACAGACAGGAGATAACAGAGTGGCGACTTATGGCAGAGGACCAGATAGATTTATGCATAGCTTAGGGGATGCGCCATCATCAGCTGATAACAGACAACCAGACCCCCCACACAATGTCCTGGCACCACAGAGACTGCCGAGCTCAACTGTAATCCCAGGTGAAGGGAAATGAATCAGACCTTTAACTGCCTTGGTTTAGACTTCTACCACTTGGAAGAATGGAGACTTGTAGCAGAAATTATCTTTGGCCATAGAAAAAGAAAGATTTACATTTCTCACTCACTTGAGAACTTGAGTTGATTGTCGTATCTACTGCTATAGTTTGGACGTTTGTTCTCACTCAACACCATGTTGAAATGTAATCCCCAGTGTGGTGGTATTAGAAGTATTGGGAGGTGGGTCCTAGTTTGGATCATGAATGTGGGTCACTCATGAACAGATTTATGCTGTCCCTTGAGGTGAACGACTTCTCTCTCGCTCTATTGGTTCAAAAGAGAGCTAGCTGTTAAAAAGAGCCTGGTACCTCCCCTCCTCTCTCTTGCTTCCTCTCTCGCCATGTAATCTCTGCACACACTGGCTCCCCTCTCCCTTCTGCCATGAGAGGAGGCAGCCTGAGCCCTCACCAGAAGCTGAGCAGATGCTGGCACCCTGCTTTTTGTAAAGTCTGCAGAACCATGAGCCAAATAAACCTCTTTTCTTCATAAATTACCCAGCCACAACTATTCCTTTATAACAATGCAAAACAGACATCCACCATGTGGATGAAATTGATGCAGGGCATCAATGTCCCCATCTTTAAAGGGAACAAAAACAGTCCCTTTCTCCTGGGTTGTCATGAGGATTAAATGAGGTAAAATGTATAAAGCAGTCAAAATGGAAAGTGCTATAAAAATATTATTCATTATTCATACTATGATACTTGCAATTTTAGGTTTGGAAGTTCATCTAATCTCTTATATATTATATTTTAAAAAGAAAGTTAAAAATAATTTACCTTTTTAAAACCAAAATATTTAAAGGGAAGACTTCATAGAATTCAAATTGTATCAATAAGAGATTTGTTTGAAGGCCCTACTACACAACAATTAGTATCATAAGCATGTTCTTTCTTCCCGATCAAAAAACAAAACAGAACAAGCCAAGCATTTGGTTTGAATTCTGAGCACACCATGATGTCAGAAGAGTTACGTAACCTCTCTGTACTTCCATTTTCCTTCCCTGTGTAATGGAAATAGTCTTATCATATCTAATTTATAGTAAGGAGGAAATGAGAGAATGTGCTTAAAGGATTAGGACTATGTCTGAAACATAATAAATACTAAAAACATGGAAGACACTATTAATTTTATTATTACAACTCTTATTAGACAAAAGCAAATATTCCTAGGAGGGTTAGAATATAGTGGCACAAATAGTCATGCACAGGCTGGGTGCGGAGGCTCATGCCTATAATTCCACTTTGGGAGGCCGAGGCGGGTGCATCACTTGAGGTCAGGAGTTCAAGAGCAGCCTGGACAACATGGTGAAACCCTGTCTCTACTAAAAATTAGCCAGGTGTGGTGGCAGGTGCCTGTAATCCCAGCTACTCAGGAGGCTGAGGCAGGAGAATCGCTTGAACCTGGGAGGCGGAGGTTGCAGTGAGCCGAGATCGCGCCACTACACTCCAGCCTGGGCGATAGAGCAAGACTCAGTCTCAAAAATAATAATAATAATAAATAGTCATGCATAGACAAACCTAGAACACAAGATGTCTTTTCAAACCTAAAATACGCAGTGAATGACAAAATTGCAAAGTAAACTATTACTAACAGACAACAAAGGCCGGCGTGGTGGGGAGGGAAGGCAAAGCATTTAAGATCACATTGGGAAGGAGCTGAAATAGAAAAGTTTACGTGGGAAAATGTTCATACTTTCAAGGAGTTTCCCAGAGAAGCATTAAACGCAGAGGGCAGTTTTTGCTACATGGTAAAGTTGACTTTCTACTTACTGTTTTTTGTTGCTGCAACTTTCTGTGCACATTTGCTAAGTGGGAGGTAGGGAAGGAAGTGCTGGCAAAGTTGAACTCAAGAAAGACTTGGTATATTGTATATTTAAAACTTTTTTCTGTATATTATGATATTTAACATCTTTTAAAAAACCTTTCTAGGCTAGTAAGAGATGGTCTTTCCCAGGGGCTGTCAGTTCTTAGAGAGAAAAGGGTGCTCAGAGCATGCCTTTGATATGCACGCTAACCAATCCAGACCTAGAGCTCCTCTGACTAGCCCACACATCCCAGAGGTAACAGTCCTCCTTCTGCTTCATCATCCTAGGCCCAGGTAGCAGGGAAGTAAGGACCACCGCTAGAGTTTAGAGCCCTCCAAAATTATTCAAACCAGCACATCTTAAGCTGTTCACCTTGCACTGCCTTGATTTCCCTCGGAAATCCCAATAAAGGCTCTAGCCTGATGCCTCCCCTCTCACCCCTGTCTTCTGCCTCCTGACCACCCTGGTGTCTTTCCCATCTAGCCCTGTATGGTATGCCCTGCCTCCTGTCTCTAGAATCTGTGGGAATAATAAACTTTTGTGTTTCTGAGCCTCCCTGGTGTCTCTTGTAGCCATACCTGACTCGCCATCACATAAAAGAGTACAAAACACCTGGTAAAAACCATGTGGTTCAAGTTTAGCACAACCCAGAACTGCAACTGAACAGTGAAGCAAAATCGTCTTTAGGAGGTTTTATGCCACATACAATTATGCATAAGAACAGCTCACTGGAAATTCTGTCTAAAATTCACTAAGACTAAATTCACTAAGACTAAATTTTAAGCTCACTTTAGTCTGGACAAGGAGTTTATGTCGACCTTAATAATGTCTCTTTAAGCCCACAGAAGGTGGCCCTTCTCCATGTCCTGTCCTAACGTGCATTGTTCTCCAGGGCTGCTGTAACAAATTCCCACAAACTTGGTGACTTAAAAGAAGAGAAGTTGGCTGGGCGTGGTGGTTCATGCCTGTAATTCCAGAACTTTGGGGATCCGAGGTGGGCGGATCACAAGGTCAAGAAATGGAGACCATCCTGGCCAACATGGTGAAACCCCATCTCTACTAAATACAAAAATTAGCTGGGCATGGCGGCACGTGCCTGTAGTCCCATCTACTCAGGAGGCTGAGGCAAGAGAATTGCCTGAACCCAGTAGGCGGAGGTTGCTGTGAGCTGAGATCACAGAACTGCAGTCCAGCCTGGGCTACAGAGTGAGACTCTGTCTCAAAACAGAAAAACAGAAACAAGAGAAATTTGTTCTTTCACAGTTCTGGAGGCCAGATGTACGCAACCAAGGTGTCAGCGGGGCCACAGAGTCTCAAAATGTTCTTGGGGAGAATCTCTCCTTGCCTCTTTCAGCTTCTGATGGCTCCTGGTATTCCTTGGCTTGTGGCAGCATCGCTTCGGTCTCTGCTTCTGTCTTCACATGGCCTTCTTCTCTCCAGCATCTCTGTATGCCATTTCCTGTCTCTTGTAAGGACACTGTCATTGGATCTAGGGCCCACCCTGATCTAGTATGATGTCACTCTTTACTTGCATTATATTTGCAAAGACCCTATTTCCAAATAAGGTCACATTATTTGCATGTTAATTTTTGGCAGTTACTAATGCACTAAATGACCCAAAATGTATTAGAAGAGGTTTTCCATTTCCCCTATGGGTTACAGAATTGCTAATATGTAAATAGACTGACAAAGGCCTTTATCCTTTTCCTGTAGAGAAGGCTGCTAAAGTGCTAAAGAACAAGAGTACGCTGGAGAGGCACCAGAACGCCAGTCTTCCCAGTATAGTAATTCAACCTGTCTCTAGGATAAGGCTGGGTTAGTGTAACCATGAAGGGGAGCCCTCATTTAGCACAGCCTTCTGTTTATAACACAGAAGGAATGCTAGAGCAAATTCTAATCTAGAAATGCAAAGTTTCTTTTAAATACAAATCTAGAGGTAGTGAACTAATTTAATAGCATCTGAGAATTTGATGCTCCTTTAACATTTTCACTACTGAGCTTGCACTCATTTGAAAACGTACACAGATGATTCCTAAAGAAGAACCCTCAACTTTTTGTCATCAGGTTCCTTTGGTATTTACTCAGACATATTCTCCCAGGTGTGATAGTTCCAGCTGAAAAACTGAAAGATCCCTCCTTTTTGGGTTTGTCATTGCCACATCAAACACTGCTCTGATGACTTACAAACATTTTTTTTTTTGGTCCTTATGCTGTTTGATTGTGTCTGTGACAGTTCTGAGTAGAGATGAAGAATGGGTTAGTGACACATGGCAAAAAAACAAATGGAATTATATGGGAATTATATAAAATGGCATAACTCAGGAAACATCTATACATTTCTATACTGAAGTTTACCAGTAAGCATCAAAGTTATTATAAAAATAGTGTAATCAGTTTTTGATATATGTATGTCTGTATATATATGTAAATTCCATATTGTGTAAATGTTTTAGAAAAAAGGGATTCATATGAATTGAACTGAAAAATTTTAAATCTATTGATTTGGCTTGCATTGTGTCCATAAAAAATCTTCACTGAGTTAATGTCAATGCTCTTTGTGCTGAAATATTTTATTTTTTATACTTAATAAAGTGTTCACTTATAGGGAAATTAATTATTTACAGGTTTTCTGAGAAAACTGGGACCTTAGTATGTACTAAATAAGAGTACTTGTTTAAAGTGCCTGTGATAACACAAAAGTGACAGTTCTTTCTAAATATAATTAGTTCATATATTAGTTCAAATATAGGGACTTGGTTTAATTCATTTGGTGTTTCATTTTTTTCAGCAGTTTCCCTAAATTTTATTTCCACTATTTCCATTTGACTTATTTTTCCATTTTAATAATTATTAGTGTCAATGTTTAAACAGCTTGACAGAATAAGGGAGAGGTTTTTGGAGTTTAAAATATACCTTAAAAGGTCTGATTAAAAAAAAAGCCCTTTCATTAAAAGAAGGTATTTTATTTGACAATACACTATTAAGTTGTAAGTTATTATTCTAAAATTGCTTTTTCATTATGACGTTTTCTTATATTTGTATGTTAAGATACTGTATTTTACATGACTGAAAAGATGCATGAGGTTTACATATTCTGAAAAGAAGCAACTTTCTGACTTAATTTAATCAGTATTAAACAGAATTTACATATGCATGTTTTAAAAAATGAACAGCCGGCCAGGTGCGGTGGACTCACACCTGTAATCCCTGCACTTTAGGAGGCCGAGGCTGGTGGATCACGAGATCAGGAGATCGAGACCATCCTGGCTAACACGGTGAAACCCCGTCTCTACTAAAAATGCAAAAAATTAGCTGAGCGTGGTAACACACACTACACTGTAGCCCCAGCTACTCAGGAGGCTGAGGCAGGAGAATTACTTGAATCCTGGAGGCAGAGGTTGCAGTGAGCTGAGATCAGGCCACTGCACTCCAGCCTGGGTGAGAGACAGAGAGACTCCATCTCAAAAGAAAAAAAAAAAGAAGAAGGAGAAGGAGAAGAAGAAACAGCCTTGGGAGCATAAATGATCCAGATACTATAAAATGAAGGAAAAAACCACTCAGCTCACAAGGGAAATTAAAGCAATTAGAGACAAGCAGAAATAACTACATCTCATAATTTTTCCATCACCTGGACTCTAAAGACGGTGACGAAAGTCTGCCATCCTTCCTGGAAAGTTCCGGCCTATTTTTGCATGGACAGCAGCAGCATGCCAACTGGGCATCTTTGAGGTTTTGAATGGAGTTAATTTTTTTTTTCTATTTCTAGATGACTGCCACTACTACAGTACCGGTTTTCCTAGAGGAGCTAAAAATTGTAGATAATTGATAATAATGGAGTTTGTGAGCAAGTTAGAATGCTTGTGTATCATATTGAAAACTTGATTCTACTGTACCTCTGCTGTTGCTACCATTTTGCATGCATTCCTGATTTTCTGCTCACTGGGTTTAGATTCATGCTTCTCAAAACTTAATGTGTATTAGAATGACACGAGGCTCTTATTAAAACAGAGCTTTTGATTCAATAGGTCTGGGATGGAGCCTGAGAACTTGCATTTCTTTTAAAAAAATTTTTATATAAATATTTTAAAATAATTATTATTTCTTTTTTTTAAAAAAATTGAGATAGGTTTTTGCCATGTTACCTAGGCTGATCTCCAACTCCTGGACTCAAGCAATCCTCCCACTTTGGCCTTTCAAAGTGCTGGGATTACAGGTGTGAGTCACTGGGCCTGGCCAAAATGTGTATTTCTAATTTCCTGGGTGATGCTGATGACTTTGGTCTCAGGACTACTTTTGGAGATCCAGTGGTCTCAGTGAATTTCAAGAAAGTTATGTGATTCTGGCATAAGAAGATCAGTAACAAATTGAAATAGTTATTTTTTACACAGACATGTCTTTATAAGAGTGAATTACGATCTTTTCCAGATTTCCAAAACTGGACTTGAGAGTTTTCAAATGTTGGCAATAGTGAATTAAGGACACAGACAAGGTCCCAGACATCATGGCATAGCTGATCCACAGATGGCTGCAGGTGCATAAGAAAATCCAGCTGAAACCAGAACTGCCTGGCTCATCTCAGTGGAGTCCATCCAAAATTGCTGACCCCAAGAATCATACACTAAATAAATGGTTACTTTTTAGACCACTATGTTTGTAATATAATTACAGCGAACTGATACACTAGGTAACATTTACGGAGTGCTAATTTCATGGACTGTAGTCTTAGGTCAGATTACTATAACTAAGTATCACAGATTGGGTGGCTTAAACATAAACATTTATTTTTCACAGTTCTGGAGACTGGGCGGTCCAAGATCAAGGTGCTGGTGGTCATGTCTAGTGATTGCCCACTTTCTGGTTCACAGACAGCAGACTTCTTGCTGTTTCCTTACATGGTGGAGAGATGAAGCAAGCTCCCTTAAGACTCATAAGGATACTAATCCACCCTTATGGCCTCAGGTATTCCTAATTACATCCCCCAAATCCCATCTCCAAATCCTATCACACTGGGGGATGGGGCTTCAACATATGAACTTTATGGGGGACCCAAGCATTCAGTCCAGAGTACCTGCACTCTGCTAAGCATCTCGGATACATTATCTCATGGAATCCTGTTAACAACCCATGAACATGGATGCTCTTATCATTCCCGTTTTATAGAAAAGAAAACAAGCCATTCTTTGCCTCCCTCTATAGCTAGAGTTTAACTCTGACTACTGAACTTCTCTCTGAAACCCCAATGCCCTATTGCTTCTGTCTAAATGTGCTTTTTGGTGAATCCTGAGAAACTTGCATGATTTTAAGGATTATTACTATAAGGATTGCTACTTTTGCTACTTGGCCTCTTTAAACGTAGCACTAAAGCTGGAGTTCACAAGCTTTTTTTCCACTGAGAAGCTACAGTTGCTGGCAAATTTGCTACTCCCACCACATTCCTTTCCTGCTTCCAGCTGCCATTTTAATTGGAGTGAAATTTTCCTGTTGCTCTGTCTAGAACTCTCTATTTGAATTGCCAGCAGGTCGAGGGGGAACTGACTGGCAGTGGGCAAAACACTGTTTCATCTAATTAAAAAATTATGTAATATTAATTTATTTTAACAAGATGTTATTTTTTAAAATAAATGAAAACATATTTATAGCCATCCAAATCAAATACAGTTGTAGCTTAAGCTCACTAGTTTAGATAGTGTGGTTATACTTGAGTTACTGCCATCAGATAGAAATAGTGTTTCAAACTAACAAGTGTCAAAAATAAAATCAGATCGAGTTATAAAAATTTAAAAGTTTATTATCATACAGCAAGAGAAAGTACAACTCGGTATCAGGGAGATTTCAGTCCAGGTGGTAAGAAAGCTCAGAGGCATGAATTATAGGATTGCTCATAAAGTGAAAATGAGGAAATTCTTCAACCTTTTCCATGACTGGTTATTACAATGGGGTTTCCAGGTGATAGGGGATTGGTTAAAACTGATTTACCTTATACCACTTTAGAAAGACAATTTAAGTTTTGTTTGTGATTATCAGAGGCATTTATAAGAAACAACCTAAGTTTCAGTTACGTTCAAGAAATAAGCTCAGTTAAGGTTTGCTTGTGTGACCTAGCTGATTTTTTTCAGGTAGGAGGATTTTCAAGCCTGGTGTTCATCTTATTTTATGTTAACGGAAACTTAATTCCTTCAAGGTGGTTTCTTAAAAAAGCCTGAACTACTTGGGGGAGTGATCCCAGCAAGGCCTCATCAGCGTATATTATTTATGTGACACTTTGCATACTAACATTGTTATGCATCTTTTTGTCCTCCAAAATAGTACCTTACTTCTTGACAGGTGAGAAATCTTACTGTATTACATTATTAACCGAAGTTTATTTTCCCAGTGACTCAGATCCAAACAATTCAGGTTCTAACTTTGTATTTTTAAGGCTTCAGAAGTTTGAACAAAATTGTAACTGAAAGCTATTTTCCTATATTCAAATTGGCCAGAAGCCCTACTTACCAGCTTTATAAATCCAGAGGTATGATTGTTGGTTAAGTAGTAAGTAAGCTGTATTGACATATTGTTTGTTTTGTCTCTTTTAGAAGGACTCACTTTTCTTCCCAAAAGATAAGAAAGGGCAACAGCATCCAACACTTAGATAGCACCTCCTAGATGTCCTAATTCTGTACTCTTAATCTTCCTGAATTCTTATAGTACAGGCACAATTACCACGCCCTTTTATAAAATGAGGAAACTGAGGCACAGAGAGGCTAGGAAATGTTCTCAAGTTTACATAATTGGTTATCGTTGTACCCAAGTTCAAAGTTGGGCAGTCTGGCTCCAGAGCCCGTATTCTCAATTTCAACAGTATTCTGCTTCTAACACCTTATTTGGACAGGTTTGTTGGGTTAAAACAGGGGTGTCCAGACTTTGGGCTTCCCTGGGCCACATTGGAAGACGAGTTGTCTTGGACTACACATAAAATACACTTACATTAATGATAGCTGATGAGCTTAAAAAAAAAATCACAAAAAAATCTAATGCCTTCAAAAACCTTATGAATTTGTGTTGGGCTCTGTTCAAAGCTGTCCTGGGCTGCATGCAGCCTGAGGGCTGTGGGTTGGACAATCTTGGTTAAAACTTACTCTATGAGCAACAATCACTTGCCTGGGATATTGGCTGTGATACCATTACATAGAAAAGAGTGGATATTAAGGCTGGGCGCGGTGGCTCATGCCTGTAATTCCAGCACTTTGGGAGGAAGAGGCGGGCGGATCACGAGGTTAGGAGACTGGGACCATCCTGGCTAACGCAGTGAAACCCCATCTCTACTAAAAATACAAAAAATTAGCTGGGCGCGGTGGCGGGCGCCTGTAGTCCCAGCATCTAGGGAGGCTGAGGCAGGAGAATGGCGTGAACCCGGAAGGCGGAGCTTGCAGTGAGCAGAGATCATGCCACTGCACTCCAGCCTGGGCAACAGAGTAAGACCCCATCTCAAAAAAAAAAAGAAAAAAAAAAAAAAAGAGTGGATATTTTAAGCTATTGAAATAAGTGTAAGATTTCCTTAAGCAACATATGTTTTGTATTTCAATTTAGTTTTGTCTTTTTGTTGAGAGAAGACTTCACCTTCAGTCCTTTCTGCCCCTTTCTCTCACCGTGACTGTAGGGGCTTCACTCACCACAGTTGTCCTCATCGGCCTGATTCCCACAGTCGTCCACACCGTTACAGTGCAGGAGCTGAGGCAAGCACTTTGTGATGTTCCCACAGGGGAAGTAGCCAAGGGAGCACTTGACATCCTGTCCACCCCCGTGAGAAACTGGGGAAAAGGGGAGAAGACACAAAGTTGGAAGGTTAATGCAAAGGCATGGCAAAGAGTAGCTTCTCCCTGATATTTTATCATCATTTGTCTTTCTCATCATGGTTTATACAACCCTGATGCCGGTTACTTTCCAGGAACCTTCACCTCTTAGGATGTTCTTTCCATAATTCCAGAAGATGCCAACATTTTTCTCTTTGCCTTTGTTCATGCTGTTTCTCACCCGAATGTCCTCTCCATTCCTCTCTTTTATGAAACGTCTGCCCATACTTCACAGTTCCATCCAATTACCCTCTTCTACAAACAATTTTCAGCCAATAATTTCGAAAACAGAAATTTGTCGTATTCTTACTGTGGGCTCAGAATCAAGGCTGGTCTGGTATTGAAACGACCTCATTGTCTGGGGAAAACCTGTGGTTCATTGTCTCACCCCGAGATGATTAAGGACGTGGACACACACGTGGAGTAGGTTAAGGAGAGGAACGTTTAATAGACAAAAAGGAAGAGAGAGAGAGAAAGCTTCCTCATGATGAGAAAGCGGTGGCCCAAGAGAGGGTTTCCGGGTTTTGGGGCAGAACATGATTGATTTTGTAGCGAGGCTTGAGGAGGCGGTGATTGATTTACATAAAGCCCAGGGGACTGGTTTCACCAGGTGTGTCATTTACATAGCCTGCGAAAAGACTGAAAAGACTGGCCCTTGCACCCTAATCTTTTATTATGCAAATGTGGCTTCTACCTGGCTGTCACCAAGACACCTGCACACGTGGCTTTACCTGGCCAGTGCTGTGATACCTACGCACATGGTGATAAGGAAAAGGGAGCAGGAATCGCCAATTGAATGTATCTGGCTTCCAGGTACAGCTGCTGGCATTTACATATGAAAGCTTCCAGCTTGCATATCTGTGCTTGCAGCTTGACTTTTCAGGCTGCTTTCTGTTAGAAAAGAAATGGTTTGGAGCTGCTTTTCATTAAAGGAAAATTCCACCGAGGACTCTTTTACTCTTTCTTTTCTTTTTTCTTTTTTTTGAGACAGAGTTTCTCTTGTTGCCCAGGATGGAGTGCCATGGCACAATCTTGGCTCACTGCAACCTCCGCCTCCCAGGTTCAAGCGATTCTTCTGCCTCAGCATCCTGAGTAGCTGGGATTACAGGCATGCACCACCACACCTGGCTAATTTTGTATTTTCAGTAGAGACGGGGTTTCACCATGTTGATCAGGCTGGTCTCGAACTCCTGACCTCAGGTGATCCGCCCATCTCGGCGTCCCAAAGTGCTGGGATTACAGATGTGAGCCTCTGTACCCGGCCTCTTTTACCCTTTCTAACTGCCTAAAATAATTTCTTAATAACTCCTGTATTGTATTAGAGAAAGAAGAAGTCATAGAGGATAACAGGAAAGCAGGTGCCATGTGATCATTTCTATACTGGATAGTTGTTAAGTGTAAGGCCCTGTACAAGATTTTATGCATGCATCATTGAATGAAACAGAGTTCCTGCCCTAGGGGAGGTTACCATCTCCCAGGGAGGATACACTGAATAAGTTAATAAATAATTACAATTCATGGAGAGGTCCAAAAAGAAAGAAAACAGGTGATGTAATGGAAAATAACTATGTGCTGGTGCTTTGTACAAGGGGTAGTTAGAGGGAGGCCTCTGTAAAATGGTGCCATGTAAGCTGAGATCTGGAGGAAGAAAAGGAAATCACCCATGAAGAGTAGGGGAGGTAGTAGTGGGAAAGTGGTGGTGGTGGTAGTTAAAGTGGTGAGGAAGAGGCTTCAGGCTGAGGATTAGGGAACTCTGGGAAGGCTGTGGTGATGGAGCCCAGCGAGCAGGGGACAAGTGACATGAGCTGAGGTTGATGAGGTAGAGAAGTATCCTTGGGCAAAGGGAAGAAGTTTGGGTTTTATTTAAAATGCAAAGGGGAATCAAGGGGGGGCCACTTAGTAAACAGGTATGTTTTGTTTACATAATTCTGGCTACTGGGGTAGAGTGCCATTGGGTAGGAGACTTGAGGGGAGGGTAAGAGGGAAAGCTGGGCTGCTGATTAGGAAACTTTGCAGTGCTCCAGGTAACAGACAAATGAGGCTTAGTCTAGAATGGTGCCAGTGGAGAGGAGAGAAATGAACATATTTTACATGTAATTTAGGGGTAGAATGGAAATGGACAGAATCTTCTGAATTGGCTTGACCAGCTGGAAGCATGGCAGTGCCACTACTGAGACTTTCTGGGGGAACCGTAGGGTGCAAGAATAAAGATAGCTCATTTGCCTTTATTTCCATCCTTACCCAAGAGCTTCACCATGTGAGTTTTCTAACTCAACTCAACACTTTCTCACTCACTTCAACACTTTAAAACCCCTTCTTCAATCCAGAAGTCCCATTCTGGTTTTTTATACCTTCCCCGATTCCTGGAACTCCTCCTCCATCACTACCATTCCCTCTCATCACCATCACTTCCTCCTGAAATTTGTGCTCCAGCCTTGTTGGAATTCCTGACTCAGACTTTATTGGCTTGAATCGAGGGATTCTAATCCTATTAGATAAATATTCTTTTACTTCGTTTTTTGAAGAAAAATTAGTCATTATTTGCAATCGTGTTTCTAGGAAAGAATGTGTTTGAGTGCCCAAGCTAATTTAAAGGTTAAAGTTTTGAAATATTATCTGCTTTGCTATATTTATACCCCTACAAATAAACATTTAATAGAATGAAGAGGACGATAAGAACTTCAAAACTATCAATACTTCAAAAAGCAGTCCACTTTAACCTCTTTGCACCAGACACACTCATCTACACTAACAATCAATTAATTAAATTTCATCACATATTGGTTGTCCAATTGTTTCAAGTGTTTTAATCTTATCTCCCCCTACCCACACACACTCAAAGGAACACTCATTGTAAACAAAGCCCATGTCATTGTTTGTATCTCTGGTTAGGGATGCTGAAAATTGTTGAATAGTAAAATTAGAGGAGACAAACTTAAGAAGTAAAAATTGTTCCATAAACAACTGAAAGGTATGAATATTTGATAACATTTTACATAACCATCCTATTCTGACTTTGAAGGGCAACCATGCCATTTTAAAAAGTAGACTTTATTTTTTATAGCTATTAGGTTCACAGCAAAATAGAGTAAAAGGTACAGAGAGTGCCCATGTATTCCCTGCCTCGTGCACCTCCACCATCAACACTCTCCCCAGTCAGTCCAGAGTGGTGCATTTGTTGCAGTTGATGAACCTACATTGACACATCATTGTCACCCAAAGTCCATAGTTTACATTGGAGTTCACTCTTGATGTTGCACATTCTATGGGTTTGGACAAATGTATAATGACACGTATCCACCATTATAGCATCATATAGAGTAGTTTCATTGCTCTAAACGTCCTCTGGTAACCACTGAACTTTTTACTATCTCCATAGTTCTTCTTTTTCCAGAATGGTATGTCATTGGAATCATGCAGTATGTAGCCTTTTCAAACTGGCTTCTCACACTTAGTAACATATATTCATCCACTCACTTACTGAAAGACATCTTGGTTGCTTCTAAGTTTTGGCAATTATAAATAAGCTGCTATAAACATCTGTGTGCAGGTTTTTGTGTCGGCCACATATTAACTATAACACTTTAAAATCTGAGATTTATATAATTTCAAAGATTTCTGTAGACTCCCAGTACAGTTATGTTCTTATTATCCTTACCAAGTTTGTAAATCTTTGGAACTTTCTAGAATGCTCATAATTATGAAGAAATAAGAATAGAATAGTTTGAATAATCATTAAGAGCTTATTATGTAAAAATGTATTGGGGGTCAATGATCAAAGCATGAAAAAAATAAAAGTGACTACTTATTTTGTGAAGTATGGTGAGACTTCTTAATAACAGGGCAGTTAACATTCTCAGAGAGAAGCAATCTATCTATGACAGGCTTTGACTGTATGTAGTCATTTCAGAGCACATAGTTTGATGAAGCACATAGTCAAATCTATATAATAATGAGCTGTGCTATAAATAATGTTCTCACTTGTGAAATTATTCAAAATTAATCTTTCTTCAACCCATTGTTTAAAACAAAGTCAAAAAAAGGAATTTGCATGCCGAAGGCCATTACTGGCAGAACATCACATATTTCAGAGATCTCAAGCATACATATAAATAAACCAATCTGTGTTGAGACTAACTTTTTATATCTTTATTAATTTTTAAAGAACACTTTAAACACCAAGATTTTAAGAAGAATTCTTTGATGAATTGTCAGATACTTTGAAGATGTTTTAACTGGCCATACCTGCCTGTGTTTTCATGAAGCTCTTTTGAATATTCTTCTCCACATAACTTCTTTTCTGAATATTATCCTTTTATGTCCTGTCTTTAAAATTTATATTTAGTGGTAGATATAGCTCCTCAATGATTGTCTCATGAAATTAGTTCTACATTTTCCTAACATTATGATTCAACAGCTATATCAGGAATCTTAAATATTTTTAAGTGATATTTTAAAAGTAACTTTTGGGCCAGGTGTGGTGGCTTATGCTTGTAAGCCCAGCACTGTGCGAGGTCGAGGCGGGCAGATATCTGAGGTCAGGAGTTGGAGACCAGCCTGGCCAACGTGGTGAAACCCCGTCTCTACTAAAAATGCAAAAAGTTAGCCAGGTTGGTGGCGGGCGCCTGTAATCCTAGCTACTCGGGAGGCTGAGGCAGGAGAATCACTTGAACCCAGAAGGTGGAGGTTGTAGTGAGCCGAGATTGCACCACTGCACTCCAGCCTTGGCAACAAGAGTGAAACTGTCTCAAAAAAAAAAAAAAAAAAAACTTTAAAATGTTGAGATAATCTCAAACTGAGAAGTTGCAAGTATTGGATAAAGAACATTTCCCCACCACCCCACCATTTGAGAGTAAGTTTTTGACCTGATGCTCCGGCACCCTTAAATACTTTAGTGTTTCCTACAAACAAGAACATTTTCCTATGTAAATAGAACCATTAAAATCAGGAATTTAACATGGAGTTGTTACTACCACTTAAACTTCAGAACCCATTAACATTTATATATTGCCCCCACAAAATGTCCTTTATAGTATAAGGATCTGGTTTGGAATCACTCCTTGCATTTAATTGTCACATTTCTTTAGCCTGTTTTCATTTTCATGGCCTTGATACTTGAAAAACGTGACAATTATTTTGTAGAATGTTCCTGAATTTGGGTTGTCTGATGTCCATCATAATTAGATTCAGGTTATGCATCTTTGGCATGAAATTAACACAAGTGATGCTCATTTCAACCTGTCAGGTAGTACAAGATGTTCATTTTTTCCATTAGTGATTTCACTCAAATTCCTTTGTAATTAATACACATTTTGTAGAGGGGTACTTTCAAACTGCAAAAATACCTTTCCTCATCAAAATGTTAATTTATTCATTTACTTATTTCTATCAGGTAGACTTATGGCTTCCTATTTGTTCAATGGGTTACAATCTGTTGATTATTATTATGTATTCTGATGTGCGAGTTGTCTCGAATCGGACCAGTAGGAACTCTTTTAACCTAGCTTTGGTGTCTTTGTAATACTTATGCCTCATTTTTTGAGCACTTCCTTGCTTTCTGGCACTACAAGATGTTTCAGGATCATCTTGCATTTTCCCTGCTATAGCCCTGTAACCAGCCATTTCTCTAAGGAGCTCTGGGTCCTCTCTGGGTAGCATGGTATTTAGAAGCCAAGATGTAGACTCAAGGTAAGCTCATTGATAGTGGGGTATCACTGCCACCAGGTCTCTTCAGTGGACAGACTAGGAAATACATGTATGGTTATTCATACATACACACATTTCCATCTATATTAATTTTTCTGTGTTTCTAGATACTGAAAACTATGAGTCCATGTCCAGTTCCTATCCAACACTACAGGCTCAGTCTCATTTTCTCCCTTTGCATATCGGTTACTCCCTTTCCTGACAATGAGAAGCCTGCTTTCTACTAACTTAATATATTTATTATCTTGACAGATCCTCTTTCCTGCATGGATGCTCTCCTTGCCTTACTCAGTGCAGACTCTCACTTACATAAGCACTCTCCCCACCCTGTTTAGGACCAGGCACCAGCCCCCTCTAAGGATGCCCTTCTCACCCCAGTGGAACTCCTCTCTGGACCACTACTCTATCACACTCAACACAGAAAAATACCTTCTTCTGATCCACCAAATGACTTTAGAACTCAGTTGTTTGGGAATAGAAGTAGAAAGGCGAGGGGCCAGTAAGTGATGTTTATAGGGAAACTTTGTGAAAGTCTAAAACAAAAAGCATTTCCTTTTTAGCATGGAACCACATCCTTAAGAATAGCAATAATTCACAGTGCAATAACACAAATCAATAGAAAAAATGCTATTGAGTCCCTCTGGAAAAGTATGCCCAAAGAGTGACAGAAGTAATAGTTCCTAGAAGAGCAAGTAAACATGCTCTCGTTGTGTAACCCAGCGATCCATCTGCCCTGAATGCTGTTTTTGTCCTGAACCAGCCTAAATATTTCAGTGGTTGACAATGTTTTTAAGCAGTTGACAATTTTGAGAGGGTGAGAGACAACAGAGTTTATATTTCAGTGCAAATTATCTTAACTATCCTCTTTAGACTGACAGTTGTCATGAAGTCTCTCTGGCTTGGAGGATGAAAGGGATTCAGCTTTTCCAGCACTGTTTCCAGCCTCCCTGGCTGCCACTGTTCTTAAGGTTTGGATCTGCCCTCAGCTCCTGTATCTTTTATTTATTTCTCACGCAAAGTAATTCAGTCTTCTTCCAAATATGTGTATAACCAGAGGTAGGTGCTTAGATCTGCTTAAAAGGCAGTAGGGATTATATATAACAATTTAAAAATGTCCCCCACCCCTGTACTCTGGTAGCTTTTCCAAAATATCTCTACATGTGGAACTGTCAGGATATGGGGTAAAATATGAAAACACGTTGTTATTGGAATGTGAACGATCAACATTTGCAACGAATAGGGTCCTTCAGGTATGACTGGAATGCCAACTTTTGAATAGTTTAGTGTTGGAATTGTCATATTTATGACTCCTAAAGGCTGTAAATTAGGTAGCCCAATAACAAAATTTCTAAGATCAGACCTTACATTAAGTTTTTTTAAAGTAATTGTGCTGTTATAATGTTATATTATATAATTATGTTATAACATTATATAACATAATAATATATAAATATAATATAACATAATTATATAATTATAATTATATAATGTTATAATCATAATTATACTTATATGTTATAATTTATAAAGTTATACCATAATTATGTAATTATATAATTATAGTATAACATTATGTTATATGTAATATGTTGTATGTTATATATGTTATATAATATATGACACATATAACATGTTATAGCATATATAACATATATAACATATATAACATAACATTATACATTTGTATATGACATATTATATTGTTATAACATTATAACAATATGTTATAATGTATGTACTATATAACATAACATAACATATAACATTATATATACATAACATTATATAATATAATGTTATAATGGCTACAGTGTCACTAGGTAATAGGAATTTTTTGGTTCCATTGTAATCTTATGGGAATGCTGTCATATACAGGGTCTGTTCCATTGCTAACTGAAATGTTCTATGACTGTATGTTACAACTCTGTAAGTTGTAGAATACTTATAATAATGCAAATGATTTATTGTTCATAGAAATGCAGATTATGTGTGACAGATAGATACAGATTGTCAGATACATTGATTATTGCCCCATAGATTATTGGTCTCTTTTGCATGTGTTAATCAGATTTATTTCAGTATTCCTGTTGGCGTGTGTGTGTGTGTGTGTGTGTGTGTGTGTGCTGAATTCTCCTTTGAGTTATTTGTAACACCTTACTGGTTCTCTCATTAGCAAATGAATTAAAGTCTTTGAGGTCTCTGAGACATTTTTATTTTATATTTATATGAATATCATTATGTTACCTCCTCTTCCTTCTCCTTTCACTTCTACTTCTTTTTAAATTATCTTTTAACAGGTGTGAGGACCCACTCAGAATCCCAGGGCTGGTACAAAGATTATTTTAAGGTGAAGACATTTGAGAATCAACAGATACCAGATGCAGAAAGAAGCTTTCTCAGAGCTTCCTTTATCTGACTAAAATCTGAAACTTCTGGGAAATAATCCTTCCCTAAATTCCCACTTTTGGGTGAGTCTACTCCCAGGAGAGAGGCCGACAGTAAACCTGTCATACATCCCTTCCCTGGGGAAATTCATATCCTTAAAGGATGGATAGGCTACATGAACCTGCCTAAACAAACATCATCACAAACTTTATCTCTTGTTTTTTCTTCTAAAAATCCCTTTGTCCTTTCTAAAGAAATGATTTTCTTCCCATGGAAGCCTTTTCTTCCTCTCCCTTTCCCCTACTTAGTTAGGAAAATTAGCCTCTAACTTTAACCGTTTGGCAAGCTGGCTATTACTTTAGTTAGCTGCCATATGTATACAAATCAGCCTCTTGTTGGTTTAATTTGCAGGTTCCCAGTCCTTGAACATAAGGGCAAAGAAAAAGTGTTTCCTCTGGGACACAGATCTAACTTGAACACAGAGGATCTGTACTTTAGGATCAACTGCCCCAGAGGGGTGTGCACTCAGGGTTCCTTTAACAAAAGCTTCAGGTGGAATCATCCCAGTTATAGAAAACTCAAGATATATATCCTGGCAAAAAAAAATTGTTGGCTTAAAAGTAACCTCAGCTTGTTTGAGATTAAACTCTTGTTGATCTGTTATGATAAAATTCTCCCCTTAATAAATATGTGTATTTTAAACCGTGATAAATTTTAGAATATAGAGATAAAATTAATCAAACGTATAGTATTGGCATTACATTTTAATGTGGGAATAATCTGTGCTTATTGGGGGGTTGGAGTGTTTTTTTATGATTAAGAGAATTAGGCAATTAAGGAATAACAGATGAACTTACTAATTTCAACTTAAAACAGGTAATTAGGTTCAAACTTGTGATTTTATGTCATAAGAGAATTTAAGTGTGTAAGCAGCACTGGATTATTTAAGATAACTTGACATTTACTATATTTAAAATATGTTTTATTGGATTTTCTAAAGTTTTTAAGCACGCATTTAAAATACAGGTTGAGGCTGGGTGCAGTGGCTCACGCCTGTAATCCCAGCACTTTGGGAGGCTGATGCAGGTGGATCACTTGAGGTCAGGAGTTCGAGACCAGCCTGGTCAACATGGTAAAACCCTGTCTCTACTAATAATACAAAAATTAGCCGAGCATGGTGGCACACGCCTGTAATCCTGGCTACTCAGGAGACTGAGGCACAAGAATCACTTGAACCCGGGAGGTGGAGCTTGCAGTGAGACAAGATCACACCACTGCACTCCAGTCTGGGTGACAGAGTGAGACTCTGTCCAAAAAAAAAAATACAGGTTGTGTACTTCTTATTCAAAATGCTTGGGAACCTAAGAGTTTTAGATTTCAGATTTTCTTAGATTTTGGAATATTTGCAATGACATTCTCAGATATTTTGGAAATGAAACCCAAATCTAAACATAGAATTTATTTGTTTCATATATACTTTATACATATGACCTGAAAGTAAGTTTATACAATATTAAAATGATTTTATGCATGAAACAGTTTTGACTGCATTTTGGCTGCAACCAATTACATTAGGTCAGGTGTGGAATTTTCCACTGTGACATCTTGTCAGTGCTCAAGAAGTTTCAGAGTTCAAAACATTTCGGATTTCAAAATTTCAGATTAGGGATACTGAACTTGTATTTAGAATAAAATTAATCGTTACATTTAAGATGCTGTTTAAAACAGTTCATTATACTTTGTCTTGAATGAGACTGGTTAAAAGTTCAATTTTTTCAACTCGAGTTAAACATTTATAATCTAAAAAGTGAAGGAGATTGGTTTTATTTTACAAGATTTATAAGTAGAAAATAGGTTTGTAAATTGAAGTTAAAGGTTGAAGGGAAACATGGTTTTTGAATATGTTTTTTGAATTTGTTTCTATAATAAAAGCATATAATTTTAAACCCAAGTATAATAGACACTGTTGGTTTGTTGATTCAACAGTGATTCCCAAAACCTTCTCTCTTGTTGCCCGTCCATTAAAGCGGTTGGAAAGCAAAATACTTTCTTCCCCAGCTGGCCGGCTTCTCGGTGTCTGAGGGGCACAGTTCCGGCCAGTGAGACATGGGCAGACATCTGCTGAGGAAGTCCTGGAGGTGCTAGCTTTCTTGATACAAGAGATGGATGGGGCTGTTGTCTTCTACCTTCTTTCTGCCTTGAACATGATGGGATGATTGTGTGAAACTGCAGCAACGGTTTTGCATCTATGAGGCAACACATATGCTGGCAAGACCAAGAAAACTCACAGATACCTACAAAATGCCAACCCTGGAATCATCAGGCTACTCGGACTCCTCTTTAGGTGAGAAAAACAAACCCTTCTTTGTTTAGGCCACGCCAGGTCAGGTTTTCTTTTGTTGCCAGAAAATACATCAAGACACTCAGGAAACTCCAAAGTGTTCTTTCTGCAGAGCCATTCCAGATGTGAAAAAGCTCATGTTGGCAATTTACTTGAAAGGGTGATTGAAGGAGTAAGTGAAAGACTGATGGGGCTTGTAGGGACAGCAGTAGAAGGAGTCCAAGCTCTCTGAGCCTCAGGTATGAACTGCCATACAAATTCCTTCAGCATTGGTGGGGTGAGTGGTCCCTGTTGGGCTAATTGGGAAAAAAATCATCCCTGAACTATTAAATCTTTCTCTGGGACTCAGTCTACTGGAAGCCCCAAGAGAAATGTCTGGGAAGTAAAAAGATGGCTTAAGGTGTGGAGATATTGTTGGGACTGATATGTAGACAATACTTTATGTGATGTGCTCAGTGTAATAGGATGGTCTCAGGCAGCCTGCCAGCTTCATTACCTACAGCTACCTGGGTTAGTTACATCCATGCAGCTGAAGGAGAAAAAGCCAGAGGAAAGCTTTCATCCTTTTTCTTCCTGTTAAGTATTTCATAGTTCTGAGGTTTCTCTGACCCGAGGTTAGTTTGATTTCACTTATCGAGCTTATGGAAATTCACTAATATCAGTGCAACAGTCAGAAATACTTAACAGAAAAATTATTGTAGAATTGTGTAAAGATACCAATTTGCCATTGAAAAGACAACTGCAATTCTATGAAGAATTTCTACCTTCCTAGTTTGCATGATACCATCTTGTGCTTCACATTAAAGTAGAAAAAAGTAGCTTTTCTTTTTGTTGTAAATACATCAACCATAAAATTATAATTCACAGCCGCTTGTCTTAATATTGGATACGTAATGGGTATATGAATTTTTTTTTTAAAGCACATCTATTACTAGTATAGGGGAAAAAAAGCTTAGTATTGGGAATCAATGCAGTGGGGCAGGGAGGTCTAGCCTTCATTTGTCACCTTTCTAGATCTGTGACCTTTAGTAAATTTTTTGAGCTTAAGTTTCATCATCTGGAAAATAAGTGGTTATATTAATCTAATGGTATTAAACATGGTTGAATAAAATTAGGGTTTCAGGAAGGTACATCAGTTTTTACAAGTCTTCGACTAGAATTTTATTTTTGTTTTTATTTTTTGGGGGATAGGGTCTTGCTGTTGTCCAGGCTGGAGTGCAGTCGCATGATCATAGCTCACTGCAGCCTCTAACTCCTGGCCTTAAGCAATCCTCCTGCCTCGTCCTCCCAAAGTGCTGGGATTACAGGCCCTAGCCACTGTGCCCAGCCAGAATCTTATTTTTCAAAATACATTTTAAACTAAAAAATGGATAGTAAAGGCATATGTAACTTTGATAAATATGTAAAAATTTTAACACAGTGTAAATAGTCAACATTTTAACTTATGCAACCAGATTAACCTTTTTTTGTAAACACAGATCTTGAATAACCATCTTTCCAGCTTTGTTTAAATGTAGAGTGAGATTTCAAAATCTGTTGAGGCTAATATTATGACAGCTGTCACTTAAAATTTTTGTGTTCATATTTGGTTGCATGATTATTATTGATTGGTTCTATAATAAATATATTTTGTGAATGTATTGAGAAGTTTTAAAAATACTGATCACTTAGCTTGCTTCTTCAATTATACTCTTTCATGTCTACAGCTTTTCTGTACCCAAAAGCTATTTTTTCTATACATGACCAGCAGCAACCTCGTCTAGAATTCATATCAATTCAGGATTTTTCAGGCCTTCAAAATCTATGTTCAGTTTTGATAATCAAATGTATTTTATACCACTTCCCTAAGGTTTTGATGTATTTCTCATAGGGGTGAATATATATCTTGCTTAAGACTATATAACTTTTGTGGCTCCCTACCAACCAAGAAAATTTGGTTCAGCTTTATTTTTTTGTAGTTATTAACAAAAGAATGAGAAATAGTTTTCCCAAACATAAACTTATATTAAAATATTGAATGTGCTATGCCAAACCACACGTGCCCTACTCTACCCATTGCCCCATTCCAATAGGCTACTCTTTACTGAGATTCTCTGTTTAGACGACTCTGTCTTGTTTGCCCATGAATAAGGAAGGCTCAATGATTTCTTGATATGAAGCCTAATTGGAGGAAGCAACTACTTTCCACTCTTTCCGTGTTCCTCCTGGTTGTGTGTGCATTTGCAAATGTATGCACCAAGCATTAGAGCACACAGAATGAGGACACCAATGAGGAAGGTGGTGGCTTCATTTGAATAATTTTTCCTGCTTATTTTAAAATTAAACTTATTTACTGCTAAAGGTGAGAGCCAGTTCCTTTCTCAGATCAAGAACAAATAGGTGAGATAGAAAAGTTTGAGAAAATGGGATGTGATGCAGATTTCAGTAGGCTTACCTTACAGGAAAAATGTGTGGCTTAGGACTGGATGCATTTCTCAAGATGTTTTGAAGGCTTTCTGATCAAATCAATAAAGTATTTAATATATCTGAATATATCTATGCACTAGGAGTTTGTAAGGCACTGGGATTAGGACATTCATACTTTTAACAGAGATTGGGTAGCAAAAGAAACTGAGGATGGAATTGAAACACCTAGTGGAGCTCCAGTGCAGCAGTGGACAGTCAGTGAAGGTGACTCCATGACAATGATGAGGCATTTGGCTCTTTCAGCATGGATTAACTTAACACTTAATGTGGATACAAATGTATCTTGCTGCTAGTGGTACTTAAAATTAGACTTTTTGAATTACAGTTTTTAATTTGAATATTCTCAACTCATGTAAAAACCATTCATAGGCTGGGCACAGTGGCTTATGCCTGTAAGCCCAGCTTTGGGAGTCTGAGGCTGGAGGATTCCTTGGAGTCCAGGAATTTGAGGCTGCAGTAAGCTCTGATGGTCACCACTGCACTACTGCCCTCCAGCCTAGGTGACAGAGGAGACCCTGCCTCCAAACAAACAAACACACTCATACTTTAAGGAATTTATCAATTAATTTAAAAATTTTCTAACTGAAAAACTACTCCAACTTAGGTGACAGAAGACACCCTGTCTCTAAACAAACAAACAAACTCATACTTTAAGGAATTTATCAATTAACTAAAAAAATTCTTCACTGAAAAACTACTCCAACACATACAAACCTAAATTATTAGTTCAAAATTTGAGAGCAACTTGGAAACATTCTTAAACATTTAAATCCCAACAGCAGAAACATTTAAAAATTATTTACTTTAAAAATTGATACAGACATATCAATTATAATACAGTAATTATATACATATTTGGGGGATATAATTTGATTTTTCCATATATCTCTATGTTGTATAATGATTCAATTAGGGTAGTTAGTGTATCTATCATCTCATGCATTTATCATTTCTTTGTGGTGAGAACATTCAAAAGCCTCTCTTCTAGCTATTTCATAATATATAATAATTTACCTTTAACCACAGTCACTCTACTGTGTAATAGAACACTGTAATTTATTCCTCCTATGTAATTGTAACTTTGTATCCTTTGATCAACCTCTTCCCATCCTTCTCTCTGCTCTGGTCACCACTGTTCTACTCTGTGTCTAGGATACTATGATATCACCTTTTATAAAAGGATTGCTGGATCATATGGTAGTTTTATTTTTAATGTTTTGAGGAATCTCCATATTGTTTTCCATAATGTCTGTACTAATTTCCTACCAGCAGTGTGGAAGGGTTCCCATTTCTCCACATCCTTGCCAATACTTGTTTTCTTTTTTGATAATAGCCATTCTAACTGGAGTGAGGTGGTATCTCATTGTGGTTTGATTTGCATTTCCCTGATGATTAGTGATGTTGAGCATTTTTTCATATATCTGTTGGCCAGTTGTAGGTTTTTATTTGAGAAACGTCCCTTAAGGTCTTTTGTCCATTTTTCAATTGTGGTTTTTTTTTCTGTTAATTTTCTTATGTATTTTGGATATCAACTCCTTGTCAAATGTACAGTTTGCAAATATTTTCTCCCTTTCTGCAGGTTGTCTTTTCACTGTTAATTTCCTTTGCTGTGTAAAACCTTTTCAGTTTGATATAATCCATTTGTCTATTTTTGCTTTTGTTGCCTATATTTATGAGGTGTTATTTAAAAAATCGTTGCCAAGCCCAATGTGGTGAAGTATTTCCCTTATGTTTTCTGCTAGCAATTTCATAGTTTTGCGTCTTACATTTAAGTCTTGAATTCATTTTGAGTTGTTTTTTGTATATTGCAAGAGCGAGGGTTGTAATCTCATTCTTCTACATGTGGATATTTTATTTTCCCAGAATCATTTATTGAAGAGACTGTATTTTCTCCAATGTGTGGTCTCGGCACCTTTGTCAAAACTCAGAAACATTTTAAATGAAGCATTTAAATCTTCTTTTCCTTCTGAAAATTCTTTTTCTAAGGATGAATCATTTCCCTCTGACTATAGAATTGTGCACATTGTCTGCATTTCATGGGGTCTGTGTGAGTGGCGCACAGAGAAGGAAAAATGCTGTAACCTGTGCGCGGCTATTGCACCTTTCTCTTTGACATTATTTGGTTCCCAATGTAATTCGAAGACCAAAGCCAGAGAGCAAGTACAGTGAAATATTTTTATAATGTGCTTTTGAGAAAATTGCACCCTTTCATACAGTAAGGTGACTATGCTATGGCCGGTTATCATTTTTGGGGGGACACATAGTTTGACCTGAGTTATAGTCAAATCATAAATTCCTGTCTCAGAGCTAAAACCTTAAGGTTTCAGTAAACATTTCTTGGGAACTAAGTTCTTAGTGACTTATCATTGAATGGAATAAACTAAGCTTTTTACTCTCTTACAGATTCCGACAGAAATGCAAAAACACAGTTTATGTCTAGGGAACTCAAGTAAACAACAACTCAGTAACACTATAACCCTCATTCTGTAACAACATTAAATGTTAATATGGAAAATGTTAACATCATTGCTCTGAAATCAGTGCAGTCACAGTTTTGTTTACTTACATCTAAAATAAAGTAATAGGTTGTAATTGATACATTTAATTAAAATATTTTGCACCAAGCATCAGATTTACTTTATTTTCTTAAAATAAAGTATTGTGTATATTGGAGCTTTACAACATGATATTATGAGATACATATAGCTAGTAACATGGTTACAATAGCGAATCAGATTAAAATATTTATCATTTCTAATTAAAATATTTATAGTGTTTCTGTACAGCTATGACTTTTTCAAGCACTAAGAGTTTAATTGTACTCTATAACTTATTTCCAGCATTTGAAATCCTCTTACAATCTATGAAAAATATTCAATATACGTATTTTTTTTTTACATCATTGCCCCCAGTCTCAAAGTGTATAAATAATTTGCTAAAATGCCTTGTTAGGAAGTAAAATTAAACAACAAAACACAAAAGAAAACCAAAAAGGAAACCATACACAAAGACAAACTTTCCCTATATTCATTTTTTTTTTTTTTTTTTTTTTTTGACAGAATCTCACTCTGTTGTGCAGGCTGGAGTGCAGTGGTGTGATCTCAGCTCACTGCAACTTCCACCTCCTGGGTTGAGGCGATTCTCCTGCCTCAACCTCCCGAGTAGGTGGGATTACAGGTGCACACCACCATGCTCAGCTAATTTTTGTATTTTTAGTAGAGATGGGGTTTCACCATGTTGCCCAGGCTGGTCTCGAACTCCTGGATTCAAGCGATCCACCCGCCTCAGCCTCCCAAAGTGCTGGCATTACAGGTGTGAGGGTCCGTGCCCAGGCTGATTCATTTATTTTTAAAGATAATTTTTATCTTCAATCAGGTCTACCAATAATGATTTCAGATATCCAGAAACAAATTAAACAAACTATGATTATAAATAGAGGATTTAAAAATAAATTATATGGTACAATTACAGAACTATAAATTCATAGCACAGGTATATACAGTTCAACAATTCGAAAAATGAAGTAGCTCTATATCCACTGATATAATAAGTTGTTTAAGGCATATCACTAAGTTACAGAAAGTATGTTGAAGAATAATCTATATAGTTTGCTCTTATTTGTATAAGATAAAAGACACATATGCTAATGTTTATAAGCTTACGGTATGTTAACAAAAAACTGCCAACAGTGGTAGTCTTTGGGAAGTGGACCAAAAATGGCAGAAGAAAGTGGGGATTTTACCTTTCAGTTTATATACTTAGGAAAAATTTGACTTGTTTTTAAAAAGTGAGTATTCCTTTAATAATTAAAAAAATCTCTGATGTTATTTACAGATAATTCAAGAGTGTAAAAATATGGTTTCTTAGCTATATATAAAAAATCATTGAATTGTAATATTAGTTTTCTCTGGATATTTTGTAACAAGGTGGGACTAAGCTAGTTGTTCTTTTTTTTTTTTTTTTTTTTTTGAGACGGAGTCTCGCGCTGTCGCCCAGGCTGGAGTGCAGTGGCCGGATCTCAGCTCACTGCAAGCTCCGCCTCCCGGGTTCACGCCATTCTCCGGCCTCAGCCTCCCGAGTAGCTGGGACTACAGGCGCTGCCACCTCGCCCGGCTATTTTTTGTATTTCTTAGTAGAGACGGGGTTTCACCGTGTTAGCCTGGATGGTCTCGATCTCCTGACCTTGTGATCCGCCCATCTCGGCCTCCCAAAGTGCTGGGATTACAGGCTTGAGCCACCGCGCCCGGCCGCTAGTTGTTCTTAATGGGGATGATTTTGGACCTGGGGAACATTTGGCAGTGGTTGGGGACATTTTTGATTGTCACAACTTGGGGGTTGCTACTGGCATCTAGTAGGTAGAGTCCAAGGATGCTGCTAAGCATTCCTCAATGTACAGGGCAGTTCCCACAAATATTTATCTGTCCGAAAATGTCAACAGTGTCCAGGATGAAAAATCCCAAACAAAGCATTGGTGAATAATCAGTGGGAAACCATTCAGTGCCATTTTTGGGGCTTAGAAAGTGATATCCCAAAGTATGGCACTTTAGCATACTGAGTACTTTGAACTGGAGGACATTGGAAGGGGCTCAGAAGTAAAGTCTCTCTCTGACCTTCTCCTGCCCTTCTTTCTCCTATCCCCCTTCCTCCTCCAAGGCAGGCCATAGAAACTAGAATCCCTTTCCCCCCAAATCAGCCATAAAACCTAGAAATATGACTCCAACCTTCCCCTGCCTTTCTGTGTAAGAGCTAGCCATAAAGAAATCCTCTGACTTAACTCGTCTGAAAGTAGATAATAAGACCTTCCAGAAGATGGCCTACCTTGTACCTGTACAAATCCTCAAAGTGCATCTCTCCATGGGTCACCCTCCTGTCTCTGCTTCCTTGCTGTTGTTATGGATGAGCTGTCTTTGCCCCTGTCCCATATCAGTCCTTCACCTGAGCTTCCAGTTCCATCCCCTCTCTCCTACTCAGGACACATTTTAGCAACTCTCCCTTTCTCTCTTAAGTATCATCAATGTTTACCTCTTTCCTAGCTTATTCCCTGAAAACATGCTTTGTGTATCCCTTCTTAAAACAGAACAAAACAAAAAATATTTTCTTGATTCAATTATCCGTGCCACTTATATATTGCCATTTCCTATCTCTCCTTTTTAGCAAAACTTGTCAAAAAATTTCCATACTGGTGTCTCTGATATTGTTATTTCTTAAGAGAAAGGATCTTGCTCTATTGTCCAGGCTGAAGTGCAGTGGCATGATCAGAGCTCACTGTAGCCTCAAATCTCTGAACTCAGGTGATCCTCCCACCCCAGCTTCCCAAGTAGCCAGGACTTCAGGAGCATTCCACCACTCCTGGCTATTTTTTAATTTTTATTTTTGTAGAGACAGAGTCTTGCTATGTTGCCTAGGCTGGTCTCAAACTCCTGGGTTCAAGCAATCCTCCTGCCTCAGCCTCCCAATGTGCTGGGAATACAGATGTGAGCCATAGCACCTAGCCATCTTATATAATTTTTGTGTTTAGCTTTACTTTTGAAGTTTTGGAAATCTGTTGAACATTAACCTTTAGTTGTAAATTGGGGTTCCCATGCTGAACAATGCAGTGATACCTTTAGGGCCCTTTGAGGGCATTTTTGTCCTACATATTTTGTCACAGACTCTTACCAACTTTTTATAGTTTTCATCACAATTTTCTACCAGCTGTTGCTTCTACTATCATTAATTTGTCTGCCTCTGTAGTCTCATTATTCTAATTCCCATTTCTACTTTGTAACTTGAAACTGCTGTGGCCAAAAACATAGCTACTTGGACATGTTAGATTTCTATGTGAAAGTGAGCAAATAAGCTCTGAATGAGGGCCTAAAACAAGACGGGATGTTTTCCCTTTTTTTAATGCCTAGGTTTTGAAATATCAAAGTTTTCGAGGGTCTAGGATAAGTAATTCTCAGATGAGTAAGATGTTGTCATAATCACAAGTTCACATTCAGTAAGCATTTATTGAATAAATGTATCTATTTCCCAATACATAAAGTGTCTGACGTTTCATATTTATACATTTCTAGCCATGAATTTTGTACTTATACATTTCTAGCATCTGTCTCAAACTATGACAAAACTCTTTTCTTGACTATCCAACTATCACATTTTATTCCTACTTACTGGTGCGATAACAGTCAGTTTTATTGATTTATGCTGGTAGTGCAGCCAAGAAATAAAAATGCTAAATTAAGGGCAGTTGTATTTCTTCTTAACAGCATTTCCATTTCACACCTTATTTCCATGCCTACTGCCTCAACTGTGATTCTGATCTGTATTAGCTCACGTCTGATAACACGTTTTTAATAACTTCCTTTGTGACACTTTAGCCTTGTTGTCAAAGTGTCCCCAACTGGTCTCAACATACTTTTCTTTTTTTTTTTGAGTGTCTTTATTTTTTAAAATTTTCTTTATATATTTTTTTAAATTTTAATTTTTAAAATTTTTTAAAAAAACTTTAAATTTTCTTTCTTTATTTTTGTAACAAGGTCGCATTCTGTCACCCAGGCTGGAGTAACCAGTGACATGATCTTGGCTCACTGCAGCCTCGACCTCCTGGGCTCAAGCGATCCTCCTATCTTAGTCTCCTAAGTAGCTGGGATTACAGGCACATGCTACCACACGTGGCTAAATTTTTATATTTTTTGTAGAGACAGGGTTTCACTATGTTGCCCAGGCTGGTCTTGAACTCCTGGGATCAAGCAATCCATTCACCTCAGCCTCCCAAAGTGCTGGGATTACAGGCATGAGCCACAGTGCCTGGCCTATATTTATTTTTAATTGAGAAGTAAAAGTTGTACATATATATGGTGTACAATGTGGTGTTTTGATATATGTATACCCTGTGAAATGATTAAATCAAACTTAATTAACATATTCATCATTGTACTTGCTTATCATTTTTTTGTGGTGAGAACATTTAAAATCTACTCTCTTAGTAATTTTCAAGTGTATAACACATTATTAACTAACTATAGTCACCATGCTGTACGACAGATCTCTGGGAATTATTTTTTAATTCTTATTTGTTTCAGTCACTTGCTTCGTCCTTCTCTTTGTTGCACTTGTGCAACAAAGAGAAGTGTAAGAAATCACATTTTTTGGCCAACATCTCTCCATTTTCCCCCAGACCCTGGTACTCACCATTCGACTCTCTACTTGTATGAGTTTGGCTACTTCACATTCTACATATAAGCAGGATCTTGCAATAGTTGTCTCTCTGTGCCTGACTTATTTCACATAGCATAATGTCCTCTAGGTTCATCCATGTTGTCACAAATGACAGTTTCTTTCTTTTAAAAGGCTGAGTGATATTCCATTATGTATATATACCACATTTTCATTATCCATCATCTGTTGATGAACACTTAGGTCCACAACCTAGTTTTAAAACTGAATAGTCTGTTACATTGACTCCTTTCACTTTGGTCAGTAGTTTTTTTTTTTTTTTTTTTCTTTTTCTTCATATTTTTGAGCATTTAATATGTTTTAGGCACCAGGCTATGCACTTTGCATGCTTTGTTTCACTTTATCTTCATAAAACTCCATTAAGTAAGTTCTAATATTATCATGATTTTATAGTTTAGGAGGCTAAAGCATAGAGGAATAAATTGCTTGGAGATCATGGAACCAGTAAGTGGTGGAAATGGGATTCAGATGCAGATCTGTCTGATTCCAGAACACGTGTTCTTAACCAATGGGCCTCTACTAATTCCCCATATAGACTTGCTTATGAACCCTGAAAGGTTATTGATACTTCTACCTCTCTTTTTTGGACTTATGGCAGTGTTCCTGAATATCTTCTTTTTCACCTATTTAGATCTCACCCTTTAAGATCAAGGTCAATTATAGCTTCTAACTTACTTCCTCTATGACCGTGTCCATTCTGGGTAGGCCGTTCCTCTTTTGAAATCCTTCAGGGCAAGGATGAGATGCTATCTCATCAGAGTATTTTCTGTTTGTGTGGCTCAGGGCATTCCAAGTTATTGTCCCACAAGGTCAGCAACAGACATTATGTATGTAAATAGACATACTTCTCAACAGAGATATTGGAGACGGCAGCTTTACAAACTCAGACTCGTGGTTCATTTGGAACAATGATTTCCAATGAAGACAGTGGTTCTAGATTCTCCTTCATTTATATTTACGAAGTAAATTAAAACAATAAAAAGATGGTTCTCTTGTTAGTTTTTCTCTTTATAGACATTTCTAGAAATAAACAGCTGAACTGATCCAACCTCATGGGAATCTTTATATTTAAATTCCCAAGGTAGGGACAAAATGGACCAAACAGGGCAGAATGCAAAAATATGTATCAAGAATCCTCAGAGGCAGATACTACTATATTGGTATTCAGTAGAGTTTTGCTTTATTCTTGGATGTGCCATTAAATTGATGGGCAAATTTGGCATGCTACTCTGTCTTACTGGATTTTAGGTTTACTTCTGTGTCAAAAGAAGGGGCAGTACCAGCTGTTGTAATATTATTTGATTCTAGGTGGGAGATGGAGTGTTAATAAAAAATAGTTTGAAATTTCATTCTTCAGGAGGAAATACTAGGGAAAGAAGATAAATGAAGAAAAACTGAGAAAAAATATGAAATGGAATGGACAAGTAGGGAATAAATAAATATAAATACTGACTGGGAGGGCTCAGGGAAACTGTTAGTTGCCTACCGATTCTCCATTTCCCATTTTCCTGTTAATACAACCCCTATCTTGTTTGTAGGGACACTGTGTTCTGCACATTACATGAGGTGACTGCCCCAAGCAATAAAGTGACTCCTGTTTCTGGCTTTCCCTGTTTCCTTGGCAGTGAGGTGGGACTGTGTGACCCAATTCTGACCATGAGACCTAAAAACTAGAAATCTTCTTGGGAATTTTTTGGAAAAGCCATTGCTTTCCTGATAATGGGGGGAGAATCCTGCTTTACATCACTCTTCCCCTTCTTCCTGCTTTGAACATGAACTCGATGTCTGGAGCGACAGTAGCCATCTTTCCATCTATTAGGAGTCAATGTAACATAAAAACCAGTGCCTGAAGAATAGACGAATGGGAAAGGTAGGAAGAACCTAGGAGCCTCAGGGCATAGCTGAATAGCTGCTGCAATGCCAGCAAGCACTTACTTCTGGGGTGTGTGTGTGTGTGTGTGTGTGTGTGTGTGTGTGTGTGTGTGTGTGTTAAACTCTTAGGTTCAGGGGTACATGTTCAGGTTTGTTATATAAGTAAACTCATGTCATGGGGGTTTATTTTCAGATTATTTTGCCACCCAGTTACTAAACCTAGTACCCAATGGTTATTTTTTTCTGCTCCTCTCCCTCCTCCCACCCTTCACCCTCAAGTAGGCCCCACCCAGTGTCTGTAGTTCCCCTCTTTGTGTCCATATGGACTTTGTTTATGTGAAAAAAAAATTCTTAAATTCTTATTTGTTTAAGTCACTGTTGCTTGGTCCTTCTCATTGTTGCACTTATGATGCATTTCTAACTGATACAGAAGGACTGATGAACACAGCAATACAGACTCTCTACTACGGAAAGGAGCAAAAGAACTGAAATTAAGTAAAGGAACCCTGCAATGATCGCCAAAAGCTGAAGGCAAGGTGTGGGGTTTAGGCTTATGGCTTTTGAAATGACTTGGAAAATTAGTCAGGATAGATAAATGTGATGTTTTTGTTTGAAGACTGGCTGACAACAATTAGAGGAATAAGTGAGATACAAAAGTAGGAAGTCCTGTGAGTCATAATTTTAAAGAAAAATTGATGCAAATCTAAGGAGACACTTTAAAGGGAGACTAGTCCCTGAACATAACATGTAGCTTTCTTTCCTTGCTGTATTTTTACGGTAAGTTTTATAACAGTCTTGGGTTTGCAAAAGGTCTACTTTAGGTATGTACAAGTATGCTTGCATCAGACACGCCTGAATTGAAGAATATTCTATGGAACAACTTGTCCATATTCTTCAATTCTCACAATGTCATTGTTTCCTGATTAAAGGAGATTATACAGCTGTGGTCACTGAATGCAATGTGTGATCCTGGACTGGAGCCTGGATTAGAAAAGCATCATTCTGGGCCTGGCGCGGTGACTCACGCCTGTAATCCCAGCACTTTGGGAGGCCAAGGCAGGCAAATCATGAGGTCAGGAGTTCGAGACCAGCCTGGTCAATGTGGTGAAACCCCATCTCTACCACAAAAAAAAAAAAAAAAAAAAAAAAAAAATAGCCATGGTGGCGCCTGCCTATAGTCCCAGCCCAGCTACTCGGGAGGATGAGGCAGAAGAATCGCTTGAACCCAGGAGGTGGAGATTGCAGTGAGCCGAGATCGTGCCACTGCACTCCAGCCTGGGTGACACAGTGAGATTCCATCTCAAAAAAACAAAAACAAAAAAGAAAAGCATCATTCCCCCACCACCCCTCATAAAGGATGTAATTGAGACGATTGCTGAAATATAGACTTCAGTTAAATAATATTATTTTTCAATGTAATTATATTTAGTAATTGTATGGGGGCTAAGAGACTGTAACTCTTTGGAGATACATGCTGAAGTGCTTAGTGAAGGGTCATAATGTCTGCCACTGAGTCTCAAATGACTCAGCAAGAAAAAATATGTATGTATGTTTGGTGAGGGAGATAAAGTAAATGGGGAAAAGTGTTAACTATGAGTGAATCCAGGTGAAAGGTATATGGATGTTCATTGTACTACTTTTTTAATATTTGTGTATGTTTGACAATTTTCAAAATAAAATATTTTTAAAAAACAAGTTTAGGAAATATTTTTATCTTTTATTTATTTATTTATTTATTTATTTATTTATTTATTTTTTTTTTTTGAGAAGGAGTCTCGCTCTGTCGCCCAGGCTGGAGTGCAGTGGCCGGATCTCAGCTCACTGCAAGCTCTGCCTCCCAGGCTTACGCCATTCTCCTGCCTCAGCCTCCCGAGTAGCTGGGACTACAGGCGCCCACCACCGCGCCCGGCTAGTTTTTTGTATTTTTTAGTAGAGACGGGGTTTCACCGTGTTAGCCAGGATGGTCTCGATCTCCTGACCTCGTGATCCGCCCGTCTCGGCCTCCCAAAGTGCTGGGATTACAGGCTTGAGCCACCGCGCCCGGCCTATTTTTATCTTTTAGACTTGGAGCTGAAAGGGTTTCCAAGTTTTGAAATTGCCACTATTTTTAGAATATGTGACACCCCCTCTACCTAGAATTTGGGTGTATACTCACACAGTTTTTGAGTAAATATGAAATTACCCTGGACACTGTGTGTGTGTGTGTGCGCGTGCGTGAAGCTCTCTGAGAATTCTGGGTATAAGTCACAAAGACTTATAATGGCCAGTAATATTATTTATGAGATATTTAATTCCACTTCTCCTGTGTGTTCATAACTTGGAATCTGTGATTTCTTTCTTCCATCTTTAACCGAAAGGACAATTTCAAAGGCATTTAGAGACTTTGAGAGTTTGACAAGGTTTTTCTGGACATGATGCATAGTGGGGATCTAACCTTTCATGGGAAAATAACAAAAAGCATGACTCTGAATGCCATCAAGGGCAGTCCAGGGCAGTGACTGTTGGCTGACTGCTGTCTACAGACTACAGAAAAGTGGCCACTGCTTCTTTTTTTTAGGATTGCTGTGGTGGCTATTATATTGTTAATGACATCTACTTGCCGGTGAGTTTAATTTTAATGCTTTTCCATACAACTACTTATTATTCAGCAAAATCAAAGAGGCTGATTTAAATTTGAATACTGTGTTTTCCTGCTTTTGCCTTTCTTTTTGGAATTGCCACCACCTCAGACAACAGCAATCCCTAATGTGTGCTCCCCACACCTGAATGGCATGTTTACAGCACAGGCTAAAGTGTGGCTGCTGCAGGGCAGGGAGGGTCATTCTTAGACATTCCCAGATGTACTGTTGTGGGCTTTGTACAGCCTTCTTAAACTTCAGTTTCTTCTTCTGGAACAGGAGAATTACTAATGTCAGAGGCATTGGGGTGGGTAAAATAAGGTGGAGACCTAGCGGGCTGCATTCCCAGGAGGTTAGGCATTCTTAGTCACAGGATGAGATGGGAGGTTGGTACAAGATACAGGTCATAAAGACCTTGATAACAAAACAGGCTGCGGTAAAGAAGCCACCCAAAACCCCGCAAATCCAAGATGGTGACAAAAATGACCTCTGGCTTCTCACTGCTCATTATATGCTAATTATAATGTATTAGATTGCTAAAAGACACTTCCACCAGGGCCATGACAGTTTACAGATGCCATGGCAATGTCAGTTACCCTATATGGTCCCAAAAGGGGAAAAACCCTCAGTTTTGAGAATTGCCTGCCCCATTTCCAGAAAACTCATGAGTAATCCACCCTTTGTCTAGCACAGAATCAAGAAATAAGTATAAGTGCCGGGCGCGGTGGCTCAAGCCTGTAATCCCAGCACTTTGGGAGGCCGAGACGGGCGGATCACGAGGTCAGGAGATCGAGACCATCCTGGCGAACACGGTGAAACCCCGTCTCTACTAAAAAATACAAAAAACTAGCCGGGCGCGGTGGCGGGCGCTTGTAGTCCCAGCTACTCGGGAAGGCTGAGGCAGGAGAATGGCGTAAACCCGGGAGGCGGAGCTTGCAGTGAGCTGAGAACCGGCCACTGCACTCCAGCCTGGGCTACAGAGCGAGACTCCGTCTCAAAAAAAAAAAAAAGAAAGAAATAAGTATAAGCTGCTGAGCAGCCCATGCCACCGCTCTGCCTATGGAGTAGCCATTCTTCCTTCCTTTACTTTCTTAATAAACTTGCTTTCACTTTATGGACTCACCCCAAATTCTTTCTTGTGTGAGATGCAGGAACCCTATTTTGGGGTCTAGATCGGGACCCCCTTTCTGGTAACAGTAACTACCCCCTGACAGGTTGTTTCGTATGATTAGATAAAATGAATGGATGTGCAAAATCTCCTCACTGTTACTTTTCACAGAAGTCTCAGTACTAGATGACAATTTCCCGTTTTTTCTAAACCCATTGCTCTTAACTTCCAGGTCAAGGTATTTCCAGATATTTCATTCCACTCCACCTGTGTGTTTATGACTTGAAATCTGTGATTTTTGTTTTCCATCTTTAGCCAAAAGGACAATTTCAAAGGCAGTTAGAGGCTGTTAGAGTCTGAGACAAGGTTTTACTGGACACGGTTAGTTCTATTGTAACTAATGACTGTACTAAAAATATACTTCCTAGATTCCACACCATCCAATCAATCATCAATCCATGAAATTATAAGCACCATGGGCCAAATACTATCTGAAATGCTAAGCAGCATATGTTGTCTAATTTGATGCTAAGACCCTCTCTGATATCAAGTAGATATTACATATGCCTTTTTTCTTTTATTATAAATGTATATCAGGAACTAGTTAATACTCTTCATCTTTTGTAGAGCACCCTCATCTCCAAACCTTTCCAGTTTGTCTTTTAATGAACAGAGCAAGTAGTTTGTGTTGCCAACTGCCTAACTTCCTCTTTCTATCCATGATGCTATCTCAATTTAATGCCTCCCATGGTGGGAGATGGTTGCTAATTCAGGTCACAGGGTGAAGTAGTGAGGAATGACTCATTTTCTCCCTCTTCCATCATACTCTCTTAATGCTTTTGCCACCTGGGCATGCTTTGAATGGCCCCTGCTCACCTGCCCATCTGTACTCATCTCGTTAGAACAATACATGGGTTGGATGCACATCTATGAAACGTAGAAGGAAGCACCCTTCTTTTAGAATTGAATTTTTCGCTCTTACTGCCCAGGCTAGAATGCAATGGCGCGATCTCAGCTCACCGCAACCTGTTTTCCACCTCCCGGGTTCAAGTGCCTCAGCCTCCCCAGTAGCTGGGATTACAGGCATGTGCCACAACACCCAGCTAATTTTGTATTTTTAGTAGAAACAGGGTTTCTCCATGTTGGTCAGACTGGTCTCAAACTCCTGACCTCAGGTGATCTGCTTGCCTTGGCCTCCTAAAGTGTTAGGATTACAAGCGTAAGCCACTGCGCCTGGCCCCTATTCTTTCTCCCCGTAAAAAAAAAAAAAAAAAATGCCTTTGGCTTCTCTCTCACAATTCATTTTGCATTCTCTCATCTTTTAGGAACAAAGAATTCTTTTAGCCCATCGCCTCCCACTTGCAATCCTTCAGCACCTGACTATCTGAAATGAGTCAATTTCTCATCTCTGCTTCTTTCCCCAGAGTGCAAGCCATCATGTCTAATTGCAGCTGTCTCTCACTTGGACTTCCTGCTTCCATGCCTGCCTCTTTTCATCCTGTTCTCCACACAGCAGCCCGAGGGATCTTTCAAAATTAAAGTAGATCATTAATGTGTCTTCTTCTAAAACTTCTACTGAGACTCCATTGTTCTTGGAATAAAATCCAAACTTTAAACCTTTACCTTTTAACCTTACATAAATGGGCCAATCCTATTCACTAACTTGGTTTCTTTCCACTTTTCTTCCCTCACTTAATTTGACCTACAAACACTGTCCTCTCTTGATGTGCTAGGTTTGGTCTGACTTTAGAGTCTTGAGTTGGCTGTTTCATCTACGTGAGTGCCTGCATTGTTCTTACCTCAGATCATTACAAGGCGGGCTGTTCCTCACTCTTCAAGCCTCGGCATTAAGTATCCCTCTCTTAGGGAGACTGCTTGGGATCCCTCTATCTATCCCTCTATCCCTTTAAATTCCTTGCTAGTTACTATCCTATTCCACTACTTTCTCCTTCTTCACAATACTTATTACTCTTTGAGATATCTTGTTTATTAGTTTACTTTTTGTTATTTAAATATCACCACCAGATTATAAATTCCCATAGGTGAGGGATCTTTCTGGAGTTGTCCATCATTTATTTCTGATGCCTGTATTGGTGCTTGGCATATTGTAGGAAGTAAAACAAAATTGAAGGAAAGGAAGAATGAATAATTGTCCGTGTGTCTGAAATACTTAGAAGAGTATTTTAAAATAATGGTGTCATGAAGTTCTTTTTTTTTTTTTTTTTTTTTGAGACGGAGTCTCGCTCTGTCACCCAGACTGGAGTGCAGTGGCCGGATCTCAGCTCACTGCAAGCTCCGCCTCCCGGGTTCACGCCATTCTCCTGCCTCAGCCTCCCGAGTAGCTGGGACTACAGGCGCCCGCCGCCACGCCCGGCTAAGTTTTTTTTGTATTTTTAGTAGAGACGGGGTTTCACCGTGTTCGCCAGGATGGTCTCGATCTCCTGACCTCGTGATCCGCCCGTCTCGGCCTCCCAAAGTGCTGGGATTACAGGCTTGAGCCACCGCGCCCGGCCATGAAGTTCTTTTTAATGCATATAGAAAGTAGTCCTTTTCTCCAGACTCTGTTGTCAGCCAGGTAAGACCCAATTTCTATAAATATCCCCCAAGGGCATTTCAGGCCTGATGTTAACATAGTCTGCCACCAAGACCTTGTTTTCTCAAAGGACGTAAGCCCTTTACCTGCCCCATAGAAACTCTAGGGACTACAGATTTTGTCTGTGAAACAACTAGACTAAGAAAATTTAATTGTTTTTTGGGGGGAAAAAGGGAAGGAAAGGATGAAAGGAAGAGATAGTTAAGGAAAGAAAGAGATAAAAAGAGAAATATTTCAAATGAGGACTAGCTCACCAGTAAGCACAGTGGTGGGGATAATGCTATATTTCCCACAGCTGTAGTTTGTCATCAACTATTGCTAAAAATCCTAAAGAGAGGTTGGATTTTAGATTTAGATTCTAGAGCATATATCTGTACTAATCAAGTGAACACAGCTATTTTTCTAGTTTAGCTAGGTTTCTATTAGGTTGGTACAAAAGTAATTGGGGTTTTTGCCATAAAACCACAATTACTTTTGTACCAGCCTAATATAAATTCACAAATTGGCATAGAAGTTACTTTTTTTTGGAAACAGTAAACAAAACTTTGTGCATTCCATGTGTATGGAATTCTTTCAGCTCATAAGTGTAAACCCTATTTAGTACACCAATATTGCAACTCCAAAGTGTATATGATTTCCTGGCTATGTTATTTTGAAACAGTTAATACGAGTTTCCAAATATGCATCTAATTTATGCCAGAAAAGAATTTATCCAGTGGAAGAATATGACTTCGTTCAGTTGAAGGTAAACCACTAATCTTTTCATATGTGTATTAAAACTATAGTTTTCCGTGACCTATAGTTATAATATTTCTAGTCATGTTAGAAGGCATTAACAATGGTTTGCTTATAATGTATACAGTATTTGCAAAAAGACCCTATTTTAAGTCAGGTATCTCTTACAGTTCAATACTTGGGTTAATAATTACCCACAAGAATGATTGAATGTATTCTTATTTTAAAGGTGTTCTGAGCAAGCTATTTCTCTAGATAGCATGTCTATGGTTCTGCAATTCTTAGGGAAATTTAAAGTCTGCTGGGGATATTGAAGTTATTGCTGATTGATGCATTTCCCATAATGCACCTTAAACTTTCAGCACTGTTTCATCATACTCTTAAGGTGTCCTTTATAAAGGAAAACACAAATGAGAAAAAGTAATGAATTTACACCCATGCATTAAACATATCATGGGTAGTACTATTGATTAAAATGTAAATATATTAAAATAGAGAGAGTAAAATTATATTCTTAGAGGTATTAGGCCTTGGTCCTATAAACACAATATTTTCAATTATTTGTCTATGTGCTATTTTCTACTGCTGTGAGGTTATAGTTGCTGAATAAAATCTCTTAAATCTGTTGACTGATACTTTCTAACAACCTTTGTGTTGCAAAGTTACTGATTGATTAAAGAGTACAGATTGTATGTACTTCCAAATAATGAGTTCATTCCATTTGATTCAAATAACTGTGTATAAGTATTTTGTCCATCCATTGTCCATTATTGTATGAGTCTTTGGTAATGTTTTCTGTTATGTTTTATTTATTGCCTTATTTGCAAACTGGATAAGAGGGCTTTCCAGAGTTAAAGAAAATAGTGAGTTGGAAAATAACACAAGGGAAATAGGAAGTGCGGAAAACACAACACAGACTAGATCAAACTCTTGAGAATGAAAAATGAGATAATAGTCGGATATCTGTGGAGTGCAATATCAAAAAGGCCAGTCCTATCACAGTCAGGGTATTCAACAAACATTCTGTAGTGTGTTCCACACATATTTTGTGTATTTTATAGACAGGAATAGGGAGAAAATATTTAAAAAATGTATTAAGGTCCTAGGAAAACAATGTGAAAACCAGTATCTGATTTGACTTGGTCATAGCCTATATCTTTCCAGTGACTCAAGTGCAATGGCCACGACCTCTCTAAGGATTGCTTTCAGTTTCTCACATTTTAGTCCATTTTTGGTAATTTGCCTGAGTTACTTCCTTGTGAAAACCAGTAGCTGATTCGACTTGGTCATAGCCTGTATCTTTCCAGTGACTCAAGTGCAATGGCCACGCCCTCTCTAAGGATTGCTTTCAGTTTCTCACATTGTAGCCCATTTTTGGTAATTTGCCTGAGTTACTTCCATTTTGTGCAAAACCTGGATTCGAATTACTAATATACTACCATCCTAACTCTGGCACGTAGCTTACAAAGACCTTCATGATCTGGTTCTGGTGATCCTCTCTAACTTCATCTCCAAGCATTGCTTCAGCCCTCCTCTTAAACTACCCCAGACTTCTCACCGTGTTCTTAGCCTGCCATGTCCTTTCCTGTCTCCATGACCTTGCGCAAGCTGTACCCGTCCTTGCAGTGCCCTTCTCTCCTCTCCCTGGGAAATAAAACATGGCAAATCTGCAACCAGTTCAGCTTGCTTGGCTAGCTTGTTTACCTGTTAATGGGAATAGGAATTCTCATCTTATAAAATGAGATATAAATGATAAAATATTATATAATTATAAATCATTTTATCATATATTATCTATAATAGTAATATTTTATCATATGTAATATATTAATAATATAACAATATACATTATTTTATTATATGTAATAAAATAGAAATTACTTATTATATGTAATAATAATAAAAATGAGAGAGAATTTGATTTTGGTGTTTGTATGTGACTGAAAAAACTCAGGCTTGGGAATCAGATAAGCTTAGGTTCGAGTTCTGGACTAAGTGTTGATGTGCCCATGACCTTGACAAATTTCTAAATTTCTCTGGAAAGGTGAGAAAACATTACCTTTCAGGGTTCATGTGAAGATCTAATCAGACAACATTTATGAGTGCTTATCATTTAACCAAAACATTAACAATTTAACGACTCTTACCTATAACTTTAATAATGTAAATAATTCCTATTAATAATTAGAATAAGGCCAGACACGGTGGCTCACGCTTGTAATCTGAACACTTTGGGAGGCCGAGGTGGGTGGATCATCTGAGGTTGGGAGTTCAAGACCAACCTGACCAACATGGAGAAACCCCTGTCTCTAATAAAAATACAAAGTTAGCCGGGCCTAGTGGTGCATGCCTGTAATCCCAGTTACTCAGGAGGCTGAGGCAGGAGAATCGTTTGAACCCAGGAGGCAGAGGTTGCAGTGAGCCAAGATCGCGCCATTGCACTCCAGCCTGGGCAACAAGAATGAAACATCTCAAAAAAAAAAAAAAATCAGAATATCATAACATTGATTTAGAACACTTTGTGTATCTAAGTACATAGAATAAAGCACATTATAATATACATTAAAAATCTGCCGCAATTTCCCCAGAATAAATTTAAAAGTGGTGTAGGTCCCTGGGAGACTAATTAGAGAAGAATGTGATCGAGTAGTTTCTAGGGGGTGAGAGTGTCATGTGAGACTATTCTTTACTCCTACCAATTATTTATTACACATTCTATTGTTTTAGACATTGCATCAGAAAGAATTTGTGGGAGAAATTTAATAAATATGCCTAATAATTTGGGATTTTTCACACTTTGAATAACACTTTTATACACTGGTATTTAATCTATAATATTGTGATTAGTGTTGATTAAAGCAATAGAAAAAAACATATAGAAAAGTGTAGGGAAAAGAGATTAAAAACAAAAGTTACATGAAAGGCAGGTATAAGTGAAATATGAGGAACCACTATGGGCAACAGAATAGAAAAGTAGGGAAAATTGGTATCAGAAAGAGTACAGAATTTTGAGCCAAGATATTTGAGTTAGAATCCAAATAGGGTAAGCACATTTTTTGTGTGTGACTTAAAAAATAAATGACCAAATAAAGATAGACTAACCCTATCTATCATTAGGCAAGTTTTGAAAATTCTGATTCTCCTATAGAAGTTTCTTGAGAGTAAGGGTAAATATACACATTCACTTGTGTCTATTTTACAGTGTTGGGAAATAGCTAAAAATTTGATATGATATGATTTGCAAATAAAAAGAGTGCATCTCTTACTAAGGTATTTCATTATAATGATTATTTCTAATTACTGTGGCTTTGTGTTTATAATTACTGATTTTAGGGTATGTCCATGTATGCTTCCTTCATGGTTATTCCTTTTTATTCTTCCACCACTAAAACTAGAAATTTAGACTGTACTTTATTGCTCAGGGAAGGCAGAACACAAAAAAACTTTCTAGAGTCCTCAGCTTCTTGGCTTTAAATTCCAAAGCTTTTTAGAGTCATGGCTTTCAATGACAAAAGACAGGTGCTTGAGAGACGAATATTTTTTCTTTCTTTTTATTTACTTCTTTTATTTACCATATTGGTCTTGAACATTAAGATCCAGTGATGAAGGACACAGAACATCCAGTCTTTCCACAACCTCTAGAGAGAGTTAAGGGTTAAGTATGTATGATGCCCTCAAAGCAGTTTTCCTGAATCTGCTGAGAGTGAAATGTGAGAAGGAAGCACCCTGTCCCTTTGGTATTAAAACTGTAGAGGGAGGGAGGAGGTGGAAATTGCTAAGAGAATTTAGGGGACTGCCTAAGCAGAAGTGATTCTTGTCTCGAATCCTAAAGTCCAGCTCAATGAAAGGGCAAGTCTCTAGGAGAAGCAGGGTCTTGATGTGAGGGAGGCGATGGTGAATGGGTGAGCTAGACCCAGAGTCTTTGTCAGCCCCAAATCTGCCTGAGTTCCCAATAGGTGAGGAAGGACACTTGAGGGCTTCTGTGCTCTCCTGAGAAGGCTATGAGCAGATGGTGGTGGCGGTCTTTGGTGATAAGCATGTGGATTAGCTGGAGAACAATGTGGAAGAGTCGTTGAATGCTTTGATGGGTGCTGGTGTCACCCATCCCTGCCAGAGTGAGTTAACAGTCAGGAGTAGCTGGCAAAGTGACTGGAGATGTTCACCTGTCTACCTGCCTCCTCAATTTTGATGTTTGTGAAGCTGTCACTGAAATCAGATGCTGTTGGTCAGAAGGGTAAAAGGGTAGAGAAGGTAAGATTTCCTAAGTGATTGAGATTGTATTTTATACACAGTTCTACCAAAAAGACACCTCCACTCATATATATGTTTATCACAGCACTATTCACAATAGCAAAGATATGGAATCTATCTATATGTCCACCAACGGTAGATTGGATAAAGAAAATATGGTACCATGGAATACTACACAGCCATAAAAAGATCATGTCCTTTGCAGCAACAGGGATGTAGCTGGAGGTGATTATTCTAAGTAAATTCGCTCAGAGACAGAAAAACAAATGCTACATGTTCTCACTTATAAGTGGGAGCTGAACACTGGGTGCATGGGTAAACACACACAAAAGGATGGAGACAAGAGACACTGGGGATTCCAAAAGGGCGAGGGGGTGGCAAATTCTGAAAAACTGCCTATCAGGCACTATGTTCATTAGTTGGGTGATGGGATCATTAGAAGCCTAAGCCTCAGCATCACACGATATACCCATGTAACAAACCTGCTCATATACCCACAAATGTAAAAACAAAAACAAAAACAAAAAACAACCAAACCCAGATTGCATTTTAAAGAAAAAGTGCCTGATTTTAAAACCAAGCTACTTTGAATTAGCAAATTTAAATGTTCTATTATTTTATGTAGGAGTCATGAGCTCTGAATTTTAGTCATAGAAACATAAAATGTAATTTTTGCACATCTGAAGTTTGTGGTCTATAAACATGAAAATGTTTACACTATATATCGTACCTGGATTTGGTATGCTTAATGATGGCAAAAGATTTAAAGTGTGTGTGTGTGTGTGTGTGTGTGTGTGTAGTAGTTTATAACACTTCCTTCTACCCTCAAACTTCATGTCAGAGAATGCTGGCATTACCTTTGTTATTATTCCCTGAACCCCTCCCTAACCCCATGCTTTCTGAGGAAAAAAAGGACAAAAACCGAAGGGTGGATTCTCCTGAAAAAATTAGAAGTAAATTTTGTGTTCGAGATGACCCTGTGCAGCAGGGGAACGTGTGTGTCAGGAGTGGATCAGGAGTGAGGGGCTGAGTGACTGAGGAAACAGAGGGGCAGAGAGTGAGGCCAAGGGGCCTTGGATCAAAGAGAGAGAAATAGTGAAGAGTCAAAGGCAGGCCAGGTGCAGTGGCTCAATCCCAGCACTGCGGGAGGCTGAGGTAGGCAGATGGCTTGAGCCCAGGCATTTGGGACCAGCCTGGGTAATGTAGTGTGCCTTCCTCTCTATAAAAATTTTTTTAAAAAATAGGTAGGCATGGTGGCATACACTTGTAGTCCTAGCAACTCGCGAGGCTTAGTTGGGAGGATTGCTTGAGCCAGGGGGCAGAGTTTGCAGTGAGCAAAGATTGCATCACTGCACTCCAGCCTGGGCCAGGAGAGCAAGACCCTGTCTCAAAAAAGACTCAAAGCCTCTAGGGGATTGAAGAACAGAAGAGGGCGTGGGGCTTTCAAATTGAACCTGCTATTTTTACTAGCATAGGAACTTTGAAAAAAGGTGCCCAAGAGCCAGAAGCGCTACAAAAAGCTTTGTACAGATTTTTCCCATTAAAATGGATTTGATAGACAAATGACTTGCCACATTATTTTGGATCACCATTGAAGACAAATGCTCAGTGTTTGAGAAAATATCAACAAACCAAAGCAGTCCCTCTTTCCTGTCCAGGGAGCTTAAACTGCTGTGCCGCAAGTTCACAGGATCAGGGGTAACGACTGCAATTAGAAGGGCAGAAATAAAAATCTAAATTTGACTTTCCTAAACTGGCCACCTCTCCTGATCTTAACACAAAGAGGGAGGTTAAATGGAGGTTAAGAAGCTAACAGAAAGCATGACTGATGATGTCATTGTGTCTAAGTTTGAAATGTGTGAGAAAGTAGAAACATTTATAAACCATGAGGCAGTTTTGCAATTTCCAGCAAATCAGCCACAACTGAGAAAGTAAAAACGGCAAATCTTCTGGACCATTGAAAATGAATCAAACATTTCTAGCCTGCTCTGGGAAAAACCCATTAAAATATCAAAAGGCTGGGGTGAGCAACAGAGGGTGAGAGAAGAGGATAAAAAGAATCTGAGGTTTTATGAGTGAAGACAATGGCAGAGTGGATTGTGCTGTATCTCAGAAGCCAATGTGTGATGCACCTGAGAACAGTTATTTTCATTAACTTATACTTGCAATATGTGCCTGCGAAAAGCTTCCAAAAAAGCTTCCTAGGGCAGTTTATCTGATTTCTTTCACTAGATCCAGGCACACACACATAAATTTTGTTCAAAATTTGTCATTTCATATCTATTTGCATGTTCTATTTTATACTGTTTTAATTTAAACTCTGTAAAGTAAGATTTATCTGTTTAAATGGCTACAACTACAGGAATCTGCAGGGTCATAACTTGCTTGTATTATTAGGATCAGTTGTTCGAACCAATTTACACAACACCGAAAAAAATCGACCAAAAATGTCCATGAACCCAGGTAACTGCAAAATGAGGGAGGGCTATAATCTGCAAATAGTATGTTTAACAGGTAGCTATTCCCTATGAAAGTCCTCATTCATGAGGAGGAAGTATTTACTAGGGAAATGAGTAGAAATAAGAATTTGGGTTGCAAGATTTGGGACCAAGACAGGAGATTTCTCTTTGTGAGTATTTTGTCAGAAGGTGTGGTGAGACTAAGGAATACAGAGAATTATTCAGATAGGAAGGATAAATTAAGCACTAAGGGAGAAAGAGGAACTGGTTAATTAGAACTGGAAGCCAGTATCTAGGTTGCTTAGCCAGGAAAGGGAAAGCTTCAGGGAGTCCAGTTGGCACTAAATAGACAATCTGTGGGAGAGAAGCAAAGGAGGAGAAACCACGCATGTAGCAGGATCAAAACTTGAAGGAGTTTGGGAGCAGTGGCTCATGCCTGTAATCCCAGAGCTTTGAGAGGCTGAGGTGGGTGGATGGCTTGAGCCCAGGAGTTTGAAACCAGTCTGGGCAACATGGTGAAACTCCCATCTCTACAAAAAATACAAAAATTAGCCGGCATCATGGCATACACCTGTAGTATCGTATACTCAGGAGGCTGAGGTGGGAGGATCACTTGAGCCCAGGAGGCTGAGGCTGCAGTGAGCTGTGATCACACCACTGCACTCTAGCCTGGGCCACAGAGCAAAACCCTGTCTCATAAACAACAAAACAAGCAAGCGAAAAAAGAGATCAGACTTTCATGATAGCAGAGTTTACAACCAGTGTGGGATTTATGTTTCACCATATCAGGAATGAATACCTTGGGGTTGTTTAACGTAACAGTGAGGATGCTCTATGTTGCTCTGTGAGTGTCCTTTCAATCCCCACAAAGGTGAGGATTGAAACATGTTACTCTGTCTCAGGAAACTGTGTGTGCTGGAGTGGGGAGAGGGAAGAAAACAGTAAGTTTAGGGATATTTGACTCCCTACGACCAGGGCCTCCACTGTCCGCCCTCTCTGGCACCTGCATAGGCAGAAAGACAGAAGAGATGGCACTCTTTTTTGGTGGGAAGGAAGAGGTTATGGGAGCAGTGAAGCACACAGGTATTTGGTGCCTACATTATCTGGGGCACCCAGAAAAAAAGAGGGCATTTCTCTGGACACTAGAAATGTCTGATAAATTCTGATAGCCTATAAATTACTCCTGAGAAGTTGGCAAAGTTTCTTCTGCTGTAGCAATGCTCAGTCTCATTTTTCAACCTGTGGCACATGAAGCCTCTCTCACCTTAGAGGGGTGACCCCAATAGCCAAATTCATGATTTGCATGGCATGTGATGAAAAGGGCTGCCATCTTTAGAGATGACTCTATTGTCTGGGGAATAGGATAGGAGCATGGACTGGAGAGGAGATATTAATAGTGAAGACATCCACTGGGTGTTGACTTACTCTGAGCATTTTTTTTTTTTCTTTTTCTGACACAGGGTCTTGCTCTGTTGCCTAGGGTGGAGTGCAATGGCACCATCTTGGCTCACTGCAACCTCTGCCTCCCAGGCTCAAGCGATCCTCCCACCTCAGCTTCCTGAATAGCTGGAACTACAGATGCTTGCCACCACGACGGGCTAAATTTTGTATTTTTTGTAGAGATGGGGGTCTCGCCATGTTGCCCAGGCTGGTCTTGAACTCCTAGGCTCAAGCAATCCACCTGCCTTGGCTTCCCAAAGTGTGGGATTATAGGTATGAGTCACTGCCCCCCGCCTTACTCTAAGCATTTTTAAAGTCCCTTTCATTAAAGTTCCTCTGGGCCTGGCTGCAAACATGGTGATGGGCAGGGGCCATGAGAACCTTTCTCTCCTTGGTTGTGAGAATGATTTAAATGTTTTTCTACAAGGTAGGTATGTGAAGAGGGATTATACTAACTTAGTGTAGTGGCAAAGTCTTAATCATTGAGGCTAGGATTTTGGTAGATAATAAATTTATTTTAATAATTTCTGTCTAGGTTCTGTTTTCAAGTGATATTTTACCCTTTGGATATTTCTTGCCCCTTTTGTCCTACATATGAAATTTGGAGACCCACTTTTAAAAGTGAATTAAGAATAAGGAGCTGAAAACTAAAGGGAACACAGCTATATGGCCTTAGTTTCTTTCTATGTGAAAAATGAGGATGTTGTCCTTTATAGCTTTACCTTACCTTCCAACTCAAAAAAATCTGATTTTTTATGAAACTGAAATTAAAAATAGTACTTGAGCGACATTAAATAGAAACTGTCTAAGTAATAGCAATTTGCTCGAGGATCAGACTGTGGGAAGTGGAAAAAGAAACTTCATTTTTCCTTAAATGAATTAGATGAGAACCAAGGGAAAAGATTAGTAGGAGACAACAGCATAACTATACATATATATATATATTTATAGTTTTATATATAACTATACATATATATGTATTTTTATATATATATATATATATTTTTTTTTTGAAGATGGAATCTCGCTCTTGTCACCTAGTCTGGAGTGCAGTGGCATGATCTTGGCTCATTTCAGCCTCTGCCTCCTGGGTTCAAGCAATTTTCCAGCCTCAGCCACCCAAGTAGCTGGAATTACAGGTGCCCACTGCCACACCCAGCTAACTTTTGTATTTTTAGTAGAGACAGGGTTTTGTCATGTTGGCCAGGCTGGTCTTGAACTCCTGACCTCAAGTGATCCTCCCGCCTTGGCCTCCCAAAGTGCTGGGATTACAGGCGTGAGCCATGGCGCCTGATCAACTATATGTTTTAATCAATGGAATAACTCATATAATTACATGGCCTCTCAGTTCAAGTGGATACTCAATCCTCTAACAAAATAATTATTTAAAATCTCAATAGCTTTTTGTTTTTTTAAGTGTGAATCTTACTATTAAAGAATATATCAGATTATCTCTGTTTCATTTGTACCTAATCATGTGGGTAACATTTTGGTTCAACTGAGCACCCTGTCTAAACGTAGACGTAGGATTGCATTTGGAAACAGGAGCTAAGAAGAGAGAGAGAGAGCTGTGTCCATCTGCACTGGAACTCAATGAGAACTGGAGTTCCTGGAGCAATCTGGGAGGAGGAGTTGAGGAAGAATGATGGTGAGAGAGAGGTGGAAAGAGTTGCTGGCACAATGGCCAGAGGCAAGGGCTCCAGGTGGCCTAGAGCAGCTGGTGAAAAGTCCCAAGAGTACCATTCCCAAAGATTAACTCCCAGATTTTTTTTGAAAACATTGATGATGGCCGGGCGCGGTGGCTCAAGCCTGTAATCCTAGCACTTTGGGAGGCCGAGACGGGCGGATCACGAGGTCAGAAGATCGAGACCATCCTGGCTAACACGGTGAAACCCCGTCTCTACTAAAAAATACAAAAAACTAGCCGGGCAAGGTGGCGGGCGCCTGTAGTCCCAGCTACTCGGGAGGCTGAGGCAGGAGAATGGCGTAGACCCAGGAGGCGGAGCTTGCAGTGAGCTGAGATCCGGCCACTGCACTCCAGCCCGGGCGACAGAGCCAGACTCCGTCTCAAAAAAAAAAAAAAAAAAGAAAACATTGATGATTTCCAAAAGGCATATTCATTATCATAAAAGACTGAAGAAATAAGGAGACCCAGTTAATTTAGGTAGTACTGAAATAATTATAAAATGAATCTATTTAACAAATCTAATAATACCCAGGCTGCTATAAAATACAGTTATTTAGTAGGAAAATACCAAGTTCTAACATGAACAACACGATATCTCACTTTACACTGTCCTTTTTTCCACTTGATATTTATTTTTGTTGTGATAGAGAACAAAACCTAAATTTGAAATATTCACAACTTGCCCCTGCTTATCTCCAAAGAAGGAAAGAGCTTTTGGTTTAGTGGTGGGTCCTTGTTGTTCTGATCACAGAAATAGATGAAGCTGTAGAATTTAAAAAGATGAAAGAGTATTGGATCACTACACATAGGCAGGAAATAGAGCTGTTGGGGTTGTGGGGCTAATAAAATATCCAGGAGGAGGGAGAGGTAAGCTAACATAGGAATTAAGTCAATATTTATTGGCACTTGCTATATGTATAGCTAAGTGTCATGTGCTGCAAACAAAAGTGCTTTCTATATATTCAAATTATTGACATACACTAATTCATCAGTTGTTGGTGTACACTGAGGAATGTATACAAAGCAGATAGCACCAGCTCATAAGAGGAGATATAAAAACTCCTAGCATGGATTTGTTGAATTTGCCTTGGATGGGGAGGCCCTCACTGTAGGTGGTAGAAGCCCTGGATTTACCAGCTTTGAGACCTTGGACTGGTCAACATTTCCTTATGGATTAATATCTAAAATAGAGAAAGATCTAACTTGCTTGAAGGCCAGTGAGCTAGGTCAGGGGTCTGTTAAGGTCACTTTAAATTCTATATTATAATTTAAGAAAGTGTTAGAATCGAATCATGTTTAACAGCATAGGCTTTTTTAAGGAGATAGACTTGGATTCAAATCCCCTTTGCATCATTACTAGGAAGTGGTGCCAGGAATGCTACCAGATATTTCTCATTCTCTGTTTCCTATTTTGTAAAGCGAGAATATCTCATAGGGCTATTATAGGAATAAAATAAGATCATGTTTGTAAAGCACTTACATTGTTCCTCATCCATGGAGACCTCTCAATAAATGGGAAATAGAAAAACAACTACACCTGTAAACATAAGGATTGAAATCAAATGGTCTAAATGCTTACAGTTTTTCAGACAAAAAGTTAAACCTAACTAGAATACTCAACTCCAGGCATTTTAGTTTAACAAGTTTGTACTAATGTGTGAACCTGTGCTTGAAAGACTAGTTCACAAACATAATAATTTCCCTTTATGTAGATCAGGGTGCATTTGCACAGATTCATTAATTTTCCTTCCATTTGAAACTTAAAAATATGATTCAAAATACATAGTAAAAACAATACAAAATTGCCAGCAGCCCCCACAATATAAGGTGGTGAGAAGTTATTTAATTCGTACCATGCATGTTACTCGGGTGAGGGATACCCTAAAAGTCCTGACTTGACCACTATGCAATCTAGGCATGTAACAAAATTGCACTCATGCCCCATAAATTTATACAAATTAAAAAAACCCAACCGCCCCCAAAGTATAAGGTGGAATACAGTATACCTCCGTGGTCTGCATATTGGTGTGTTTTTTCTCCCACCTTTTGGAATTGGATAAATATGCCCACATTCTCTTTTTCCATGTACTAACCAAGCTAACGGTCTGTTCTGGAATTGTCTCTTCCTTTTCTCTTGTTCATAGTTACAAAAGAAAACTGTTACAAGTTATGAGAGTACTGGCAAAGGCCAGGTAGCCTGGTAAGTGTCTCTAGGAGTCTGAAAGTGAGGACCTTACTAAGCTGGGCCAGTCCTTGGCAAAATACTAAAGTGGATCAAGCTTATGTTTGAACTCCTTCTATTTCCTGTATTTTCACTTGTTCCCTGCCTATCTAAAACATTAAGTAAAAGAATTGTTTTGCTCTTGGCTAACCCGGTGAAACTCCGTCTCTACTAAAAAAATACAAAAAACTAGCCGGGTGCGGTGGCGGGCGCCTGTAGTCCCAGCTACTCGGGAGGCTGAGGCAGGAGAATGGCGTAAACCCGGGAGGCGGAGCTTGCAGTGAGCTGAGATCCGGCCACTGCACTCCAGCCTCGGCGACAGAGCGAGACTCTGTCTCAAAAAAAAACAAAAACAAAAACAAAAAAACCCCAAAGAATTGTTTTGCTTAGTGAAATCATTTAAGAAATAACAAAGCATTGTCTGATAATAACTTAAAATACAAGTTGTCCTGGGGATTGCTTTTTAATTATGAATTTTGAAATAATTACATACTTACAAGAAGTTGAAAAAATAGTATAGAGAGGTCCTATACAGCTTTCACCCAGCTTTCCTTAATCTTACATAGTTTTAGTACATTACAAAACTAAAAAATTAACATTGGCACAATACGATTAATTAGACTATGGACAGAAGGATTTTTAAAGAGTGAAAAATTCTTAAGGCTAAAAGGAAATCTTTTCTAAGTCTTAATGTCACCTCTGTTTGTGTGGGCCTCAATTTTTGCACTTGTCTTATTGAATTGAATTTTAGATCAACTTGCGGTCTTCTCCATTCTATCCCTTCAGAGCAGGGACCATACTTACTTTAATAAGACAGGTGAATAAAGCATGGTCACTGCTCTGGCATGCATAAGTATTTTTGGTTGAAAGGATGACTAATAGTTGCTTACGTCTGTAACGGGCTTCATAGTTTTCAAAGCCCATTTATACACATTATGGCTACTGAGAATTATCATGGTCTAGGGGAGAGAGCACGGGCTTTGAAAGCATTCCAATCTTGGCATTTATTAGCTCGAGTCTTGTGACAAGGCACTGAATGTCCTACCTCGTGTGCTTAATTGTATCCACATAATAGAGTTGTTGTGAAGATTCAGGAGGTAATTTTTGTAACAAAGAACGGAACACAGGAGGTCTGAGAGGTAGACAGGGTAAAGGATTTGATTGCCATTTCACATGCTCAGAAGAGGTAAATCATTTGCTGAAAACCATAGAACTGGTACATGGTAGTGCAGCTAAGCATCTTAGGTTAGGTGTCTTCCATGATATCACATCGCCTTTCCCGTAACAGGAAAGTGGATATAAAAACAAAATAAAACAAAACAAACACACGGAGAAACAACCACCATGGGGCATTTACAGAGGTTTAAGAATTTGTTCTTATGCGTGGTTGTTGATTTCCGTTGCTGTGTGCCCAGGAAATTCTCACTTACGTGAAGCCTGGGTGAGGGGCTAAACTCAAGGTGAACCCTGGCTGTGGGTGCTATTTCAGGGGGTCCCTGACAAGTGTTCCCCCACCCTAACATGCAGTTAACACCATGTAGCCAGGAATTGGCTTGCCAAACTTTGCTGCAAATGTTTATGCCCTCATTTCCTGGGGAAGGCGTGGAAGGATGAGAACTTGGAGCTCTCAACTTACACTACATTCCCAAATTTTCTTTTGAATCAAAAGAGAAGTTAAATTTAAAGAGACAGAGGGTTTTGGCATCATCATGACCACCATCATTATTATTCCCTGCTCATGAAAATAATTATTAACAAAAACGTACATGTAAACATGGAATTTTTTTCCTAACCTGAAATGACTGGTAACACAGTGGTCAAAATTGCTTCTCAACCTGCCCTAAACACCTTTTATATACCCTTAAATTCTTTATACTAGAATGACTATTCTGAAAATATTCCTCTGGCTTATTTAATCTATTCACTTCATTGAAATGGAAAAGGGATGGTAAAATATGGTATTATTTTTTGAAGCTGTTGGCCACAAATGTCAAAAGCTCTAGTAGTTTAAACATGGAATTATAATTAGAAACATTACATTTTCAGTGGTGGTTTGCAATTTATTGTTTTCCCTTCAGTTAAAAAATAGGAATGTCAGTAATCAAGATTAGAGATGGAGAAAGCTAGGACTAGAATATTTCCCTGGGATTCTGAATAGTTTCTGTGGTTTTGATGCCATCCTTTAATTTTAACTCTAGATGAGATGGAGTAGAGGGAAGGAGGAAAGAAGGAGAAAAAGGAAAATATAATCACTTTGACACATTGCAATTGGGAGAGTCAGGATTGAAAGTTACCCTGAGACATTCCTTAATAGAAGAGCTCAGAGTTAACAAAACTTATGCAAACTTTTAAGAGACAGAACTATAAAAAGGCTTGTTAACTTCTCAATTAGTGAAAGCCCACATTCCCGGAATCATAAAGGACTAAAGATACCCAGAAAGTTTTGTTCTTGGTTTGGCTTTGACTTTTTCATATTTATTACCTAAGAAACAAAAACATTTTATTTCTATGTACATACTATAATTCAAATGGAGCTTAACACACAACAGCTGTTTCCCTTGAATTTAAAAAAGATTTTCTGAAAAATAAACCATAGCACACATAGAGAAAACAAAATTTGTCCTTATAGTAAAAATAACATGCCCACTTGGAGCTTCTTTTGTGCCTATGTTTTTCATTGCTTTGTGCTTTCCCTTGTTTTTCTTTCAAGGAACAGTGATAAATCTTGCTAAATAAAAAGAGTTTTAAGAATGCATCTCCCTGCCCAGAAGCACACCTATGATAGCAAATCACAAAGGATAAGGGCGAGAGAGCATTACAATTACACAGAAACTGGCACAAATGTGAGGACTTTCCTAGGATTTTTCAATGAACATATTCCTTGAATACAGTTTAAGAATCACTACTCTTTAAACATTATAATGTTGCTTATAATATCAATTATATGAATTGGTTATTATGAAGCCTAGGTTTACATGGCACATCAGTCTTGCTTCACTATTGACTATGATAAGATATTACAGTTTTTAATACAAATACCAGACATTTACTAAGAAGAACAATTCTGAAGTGAGATTACAATTTTATCAGTAAATGCATTTTATCTTAAAAGCATAAATATAAGGAATAAACATTTGTGCTTGCGGTTATTCCACAAAATACTAAGGTATACAAAATTAGATACTGAGCATACTTACAATATTTTCCAATAATTAAGATGTAGAAGAAGACAGGACCAGATGTCATTTCCTTCTCTCTGAGCAACTGATTAATGAAAGTGAACAAAATTTGGTCTTGGTTTCTGAATCGCATACAGCTCACGGTGGTTGTGTGCTATTTCTGTCTGCAATCTTAGCAGCTACAAAGCAGTCCTCCCTCCTTCCACTCCCATTTCCTTTCTCTGTCTCTTTCCATTCCCTCTTTTTTTCTTTCCTCCTTTCTATTCTCAGGATCTCTCCTCCCCGCCCTCCTTCTCTAAATGTCCTAATCTCCTTCTTTACACATATGCACGCGTGTGCATGCACACACACACACACACACAGCTGAGCAGCAATAAAGTTTCAGAGAACACACAGGATATCTACAAACGAGGGTGTATACAAACTCTGAGAAATGTCTGAACTGATCAAAGATACACTACCAGAAAGAAATTGAGCTAGAGATATCTCATAAGCAAAAACATATTTTTTCCCCTTGTGACATAGGACTAGGAAAAGAATGGAATTACACAGGGCAAAATGCCTTTGTGGAATTAACTATAGGGTAGGAATTAAAGTGTAACTACAGCAATCGTTTATAAACTGTTTGAGTTTGGGAATTCGAACAATAGGATATTGTTGAAAGAAGAATACAAAGGAATAAAACAACAACTTAAAATCCTTTTGAACTTGTGAATTTTGCTACAATGGAGACCATGACATGTCACTGGATGTCCTGGAGCAAAGCCGGCCTGGGTTTAAATTATAGGTCCCCTGTGACTTTAGAGTTATGCAGGTGCTGATTCTTGGCTGAGCCTTGCTTTTCTGGAGCAAAATATGTACGCAACAAGGTAGCTCTGATGGCCAGCACAGGGCATAGTGAGGGGTGTAGGTCCTACTGCATTACAGGTGATTATTAAGTGTCAGTCATTCATATGGTGATTTTTATTATTTGACCAGTTGGGGAAAAAGTATGAAAATGCAATGAACATTTCTGTAGACTGCATTTTCTTTTAACCAGACTGGGTCATTCTTATTTTGCAACCTGCTGATGAATTTCTGGAACAAATGAGTAGTAGCTCTTTGACATGAGGAATTTATTTTTGAGGTTAATGCTTCCTACTTGTAGATATACAAGTAGAATCTGCTTGGATTACATATCTGTACATCATTGACTTCAATATAATAAGCCTATTTCTAAATAAGGGCTAAAAGGTTATACTAACACTGCTTCCTCTCCCCATAAATATAATTAATTCCATGAAAGAAGAATTATAGAAATCTTCACAAGTCCTTATTCATTTAGCAGTAGATTTATTTAGCGAAGACACTGTTCTTTTGATGGACATGCTTATGGTTAACTGAATTTAGTCCCATAAAATGTTCACTATTTTTAATAATACTTGAAATATTTTAAGATTATTATGTGGGTGGTTCATGGATTTTTAAAAAAATTATTTAGAAATAGCAGTTTTTTGGAAGGATGCTGTGGAATATGTCAAGGGCAGTATCAGAAGGAGGACCCATAAGAAGCTTCTTAATAGTAAAATTGAAGAACTTGCTTTGGGAAGTGTCAATAAAAAGTAAGCTGTTGATACAGAGGTCTTCAAAATCATTCTGATGTTATTGTGCAAACTTTGAAAATTTTGCCTGAGCGCATTATCACAGATACATACAATTAGTGGGCCGCTAGCCAGGAAGTACTCGTTAACAATGTATTTTAAATCTTCTCAAATTATCAGGGCAAAATTTCCAAATCATCTGTCATTTTATTAAGAATCTATTAGGTTTTACTAAAATAGATGTTTATCTGAATGAATAATTTTCATTGTTTGTCACTTCTGTCTTATTTTTGGGCAAAGGCAGTGAATCTGGCATATTAGTTTTATAGAAGTATTTTGGTGGCAAAACCCAAAAGTGAATATAGTATACCCTGGCCATACATTGAGGTAGGTACTGTTTGTACTATGGGCTGGAGAATTCCTTATTGTGAGAGGCTGTCCCTTACATTGTAGAATGTTTAATAACCTCCCTGGCCTCCACCCACTGGATGCCTGTAGCACTCTCCAGTTGCAACAATTAAAGGTGTCTCCAGCAGTTGGCAAATGTTCCTGAAGGACAAGATCACTCCTGGTTGAGAACCACTGCATTGTAGCAAAAGACTCCCCTAAGTAATCTTTAGGTATTATTATTATTATTATTATTAAACCAGATTACTGAAATAGAATTCTTCTTAAGATTTGAATTAAAGTGTGTTTTCTCATTCTCTTGTTTTGCAGTTTGAAGACACATATTAAAGAGTTTTAAAAACAAATAGATAGTGTATGTTCTTAGCCTTCTCTTCCTGCCTACATTGTTCAATTATAAACTTGCACTCTGGGCCCAGTAGAATCTGTGATGTCAATGCCTCCACTTGGCTGAGCATGTCAGGGGTTTCTACCCTAGACACGGGCTAATAGAGGCTGATACCCTTTCTTATCTTTGAATCTCTTCTTAAAACCTTATTGAGGCTCTTTGAATAATAACAAAAACTTCCATTTGAAAATTACTTCTCAAACCAACCTAGTGAGTCAAACTAAACAAGCATTGTTAACCTGCCTGCACTGTACAGATCCACAATAATCTTGTGGCTTTTCCATCCTACCATGACGGAAATAAACCATGACTTTTTTTTTTTTTTTTTTTTCAGTATCATGTTTTAAAACTGGGTAATGGCACTTGAGGGCTTCTGTCCATGTTTCTGAACCTTTTCACAATCACCATTTTTCAACAGTAGAAAAAGCCATTTTATGGTGTGTTTTTTTGATTGTAGACCTGGGAAAGTCCCAGTGCGAGAGGCTGGTAAAACCTCAATAAGACCTTCATCATGTAGAGATATTCGGATAATAGTAAACTAACCATACATTAAAAATATTAAGTGCAATCTAAAGGCTAAAATGCATGCTGCCAAATTGTTCATTCTATGCATCCATTTCTAGTTGACAGCTGTCAGTCAGGCAAGACCCTTGAGGAACTCATCACCTCTGTGTCACACCAAAAATACTAGCTGCTTGATTTAGCATTAAACAATTCTGAAATGAAATAACTTTTAGGGAGTGATACCTAGCAAAATGTGCAACTAGGACAGAGCAGTTAGTAGGCACAGGTATTTCTTAAAATATTTTGTAGAAAATCTAAACAATTTTACCCTAGATGAAAACTGACCAGAAGCTACTGTCATTTTAGCAGGAAATCAACCATTACATTGTAAGCCAAATCCCATGTGGATTTTCGTGTTGCCCTATATCCAGTTGAGGGATATAACAGGGAGATAACAGAATTTAGTGACCCTCTGCAAAGTTGTTAATGTGAAGAAGAGGAGGGCAGTGTCAACAAGTCAACAAGCTCAACATTTATCTATCCATCTCTGTATCATCTTACACAATAAGTGCAAACTCTGGGCAGGGCTTAGTATTAACTTTGTTTTACATAGTTCCCTTAACTGAATATATTCAAGCTTTAGGCTTATTCTATCTAGATTGAGCCTACCTTGCTCAAGACTGATGGGATAAAATAAGTGATATAGTCTGTTGACTGGGTTAGTGGGTGGGATCTGGAAATTAACCTTGCTGTTTCATGTCTGGTAACCTGTGTGTTCTCTAAGCAGCCATCTTTCTTACTCTTCCCTCACAACCTTAATGCGCATGCTCAGTCACTGTGGTTAAGCTGCAGCTGCTTCAGATTTCTTGATCGCACTTCAGCCACTCTGCTATGATTGGAGCCTTGTCTCTAAGTCCACTCACTTGCCTATGATCTAGCTTGCTTTTCACCCCATGGGATCAACTCACGGGAGATCTGGTGCTCTTTGCCCTAGCCTGATAATCTCAATGTTCTCTCCTTTGGGCACTATCTCCTGCTGATGCTTCTTCATGCTTCATTTGAGGCTACCTGATTTATACCAGGGTATTTCCCACATGCTGGAAGACAGAATAAATTAGAAAAGTAAAAGTGGCTTGTTCCAGAAATACCAGTAGAACATTGGGAGTTCTGGTCCCACTTTTGCTCCTAATTCGACATGTAAACTCTGATAAGTCACTTAAAAGCTTTAGTCTTTTTACCTCACTAGTAAAACAAATAGTCAATCTTTTAGATGTATTATAGCCCTGTCACTTTATGAAATATGATACTCTGCTTTAAGATAATTTATGAATTATGGAGACAGAATGCACAAAGCTGATTGTCTGAAATACATACATATTTTTACATTTTTCAATAAATATAAATTGATGCCATGAACATAATGTATTAAAGGAGGTATGAGAGATCATCAAGGAGACTGGTTTGGAGGGCCGGGTAGGGTCAAGTGTGGAAGATTTTTTAGAGAGGAAGAGCTGTGTACTGAGTGTGGAAGACAAAGAAAGACATAGACTGAGAGAGAGTAATGGAAACAACATTTCATATCAAAGACAAGTGAGTGCAAATGCTCGGCATGTGCAAATAGCAGGTCTGGATGGGTTTATGGCCAGAAAATAACATAATTGGTATTGGAGAGCTATGGAATAATTAGTTGCTGGAGAGTGTCAAACATTAGGTTAATTTATTTTTTATTGTAAAATTTAAATTTAAATTCATAATCAACATATGGTAATTGTACATACTTATGTGATGTCTCAATGCTTGTATACATTTTATAATGTTCAAATCAGGGTAATTACCTTCTATCACTTTAAACATTTATCATCGCTTTGTTGTGAAACATTCAAAATCTTCTAGTATCTTCAACTATATCTTCAACTGTACACTGCATTGTTATTTGCTATAGTCACCCTGCTGTATAACAGAAACACCAGAAGTTATTCTCCCTGTCTAAATGTAACCTCGTACTTGTCAACCAACTTCTTCCCAGACTCTGGTAACCACTATTCTACGCTCTACTTCTGTGAAACAAGCTTCTTTAGATTCCACGTATAATATTATGCAGTGTTTGTCTTTCTGCATCTGCCTTATTTCACATGACATGTTCTCCAGCTTTATCCATTTTGCTGTAAATGACAGGATTTCATTCTGTTTTATGGCTGAATGGTATTCCATTGTATCTATCTATCTATCTATCTATCTATCTATCTATCTATCTATCTATCTATCTATCTATCTACCTATCTATCCATCCATGTATCTATACAGTTTTCTTCATAATCATCTATAGATGGGCTTTTAGGTTGAGTCTATACCTTGGCTATTGTGGATGGTGCTGCAATAAACATGGAAGAGCAGATATCTCTTTGACATACTGATTTCTTTTCCTTTGTATATATCTCCAGTAATGGGATTGCTGGATCCTATGTTAGTTCTATTTTTAATTTCTTCAGGCACCTTCATTCTCTTTCCCACAGTAACTATATAACAATTCCTCATTTAATGCCACTGACAGGTTCTTGGAAACTGTGGCTTTAAGTGAAATTGCAAACTGTAAGCCATAGGAAGTTAACTCCTGTTTATATATCAATTAGCCTATGATAAAATTGGTTCTGTTATACAGTATGTCTTTTAACTTAAAGTCACAGTTTCCAATAACTTATCTATGTTGTTAAGTAAGGACTTGCTGTACTAATTTACATTCTCACCACTGGTGCCTAAGGCTTCCCTGTTCTTCAATTTCTGAGCAACGGAGTGATATGATCAAAAGGAGACTAACAAAGAAAACTAGTTTCATGACCATATGATACAAAAGATGAGAAAGAGCAGAGACTCTAGGTAAATGAGGCTATTGAGTAACAGAAGTAAGTCAGCTATTATGTTCTGTGTGACTGAGAAGGCATGCAAACACAATACATTACCAGAAAGAACATAATCTTAATAGTGGTTAATCATGAACACACTGACATTAGAACAGGGATGTCCAATAGAAATACAATGTGAGCTACAGATGCAATTTAAAGTTTTCTAGAAGCCATACTTAAAAAGTAAAAAGAAACAGATGAATCACTTTTAATAATAAATTTTAACTCAGGATATTAAAAATATTACCACTTCAACATGTGATCAATATAAAAATTATTAAAGAGATATTTTTTATTAATGAGATAAATTATTAATGAGATAAGAGGTACATGTGCAGGATTGTTACAAAGGTATATTGTGTGATGTTGATGTTTAGAGTGTGAATGAACCCATTGGGAATGTAAATTAGTTCAGCCACTGTGGAGAGTAGTTTGGAGATTTCTCAAATAACTAGCAGTTTATTATTTATCTTTGAAATTCAGTATGTATTTTACTATGCAGCACAATTTGGTGCAACTACATTTCAAGAGTTCAGTAGCTGCATGTAGCAGGTTGTTACCCCGTTGGATGGTGCAGTTCAAGAGGATGGGGCAAGAGGTTTCAAGATTCCATCAAGTTATACTTTATCATATTAAACATAACCATGGGATGTCCTACATATAAAGATTTATAGAGCTTCAGTAGTTTTAACCTGATGGTCATGTAAAAACAATAGTTTCCATAATTAAGTCAAATTTTAATAAAACAGTAGGGACAACATAAGGTTACCAAACTTAATTTTGTCAAATAAAAACATTAATAGCAACAATAAAGGCCCTACCATTTATCTTTTACCATCATTTGAATCATTTGATAAATGTAAAGACATTTTAATATCACAAAATTAGGAAAGCTATAATGTTCAAACACAGTCCTCTAAACAGAATATATTTAGTTTCACTAAAATGACTAAATTGTCCTTATTTTTCTTATTTCATTGCAGATGAATAAAAAGTCCCACAGACCCTGTCTGTGGACTGTAATCTGGGAACCACTGATCTAGTCCAGGCTCAGGGTCTCTCTGATAGCACAAGTCCTTCAAAATCATGTAGGACACAGCAGCTTCAAACAACAATGCATTCTGTTAGCTATTAACCAGTGTTTTGAGTCATGGTCAATGAATCTAGGTACTGCCTTTGTATGTCTCCCTGTTAGCATCTGTTGGAGGCCCTAAGTCTTAGCTTAAAGCTAAGGGCCTCCCAATTCATTTGGAGGGGCTGCTTAGCAGGGGCTGCCCAATTCATTTTGAATTATGGCCCTTTGTCTACACTCTGGAAGATCCTTCCTTTGTATTGATTTGAATTGGCCACCTCTAAAGTGAATATTGCAGAATATGCCTCTTTTGGGTAACAGGATGGGTAAGTACTGAGAAAAAGAAAGATTGGCAAAGGAAAAGACAAATGGCAAGCAAATGGGTCATTAACTATTGTACGTTGAATGAGAATATTGTTAGGCTTTATGAACTGCTGTATGTGAAGCTTGCGAAGAACATGAAATGTAACTGCTATTATCACAATAGTCATAAATGCACATATTAAAAATAATTATGTAATTAAGTTTATAATTTTGCTTTGTGAAGACAGATCAATTTTGTCATCTTACTTTCCTCCTGGTGAGATAACACTCTTCAGGCTGTGCTACTGAACTAAAAAGGTGTCAGAATGAGACATCCTAGTTGTGAAAACAAAAATGTGTCTCCTTTTTCTCATTTAATCTTCCTTTAGAATTACTGGAGTTCAAATTGGAGTTTCTGGAATTTCTAAATGATTTCCCAGATAACTGACTATTGGTCATGTTTACATGTCATGCAATAGTTACAGGGAATTTCTTGGTGATTGTATTTTCCAGAGACTAACTAAACACAATACATAACTGGGTCTGGTTGTAAGAACCTAGTGGATAGGTTTTGGTAGTTCCTCATTCCTATCATGTTTACTGCTCGCTGTTCACCTTGTGAAATACAAAGCTGGGTTGTCTCCACAATTTGCCCATTTATAAATATATTCAATAGTCACATGTTTGTTAGGGTCAAATATCTTACCAGATCTGCTATAAGGGTACATAAGAAAACATTTTCTGGGTGAAATATTGTAAGATGTATGTAAGTGTTGGAACCAAAGGGAGCTGGTGAGGAGGATATAGCAGCGTCAGTCAAGGTACAAAGGGCTGAAACAAAGAATAAAGACAAGTAGAATTAGGGCAGTAAAAATTGGAAACACCAAGGATCAACAGAGACTTAACAAAAGCTTAGAAGACTATTGGACATTATTGAGCAATAAAGTGAAAAGAAGGGCAGGTGGGAGGAGGATGGGTCTCTGGAAGTGGGTGCTAAATGGGCTGATTTTGTGTGCCAGGCCTCTGTGAGACTATTTTAACCAGCTGATGGGATACTTTGGACACTGTCTGGTATTGTACTGGGTATTATACTAGTACTGTTCTGTATGCCCAGTTACTGTCCTAGAAGAAAGGAGCCTTGGATGATGGTAATGCACTAAAAGATTAGAAAGAGCAGGGTTGGAAAGATGATAAATCTAGGTGCACTTTGTCAAATTAGTGAATCGATGGCAAACTCTATTTACTTGCATCTCCATCATGACCATTACTGGATTTGCCATTTTTCCCTTCTGTCCAGTAACAGTAGCTATTCTTTACCTCCAGCAATTTTCTTATTTTTGTTCATTGTGCCCAAATGCTTTGCAAGTCTCCACATCACACTAGTAATTTACAACTTCTGAAAGACTGGGAGAATTGGTACTCCTAGCATCATTAAAATGAGTTTCTGAGCAGGGTTGTTATTAAAACTATGCTTGAACATTAAATAAACAATAAGAAAAAAACCCTAAAGTCCTAAAACGTAATCTTGCTACAAAAGAATTTGTACTAGTCAGTATGCAGCAGAGGAGCTAGTTTTCAGAGAGTTGAACAGCCAGTGGCAGTAAACAAGCACGTGTTCTTTATAAAAAGTGCTTCAATTAACATAAAAATACACAGAGCCTAAAATCAGTTACAAATAGCTTCTTAGCACATATGTTAAATAATCTGTAGTTTCAAATCTTTAATGAATGAACAGTGTTTCCTTTGGACATTAATTTATACCATAACATTTAGGAAACTAATGTACAATACTGTTTTATTGCAATACTCATCTTAATTATTCTCTCACATAGTAGGTGTATAGTTCTCTGAGGTAAATGGATTTTTCCTTAGATGCTGTTTATTAGAGTATCACATAAATGGTGATAGAATAAACAGTGCCAACTGGAAATTTTTTAGAATGTGGTTTTATTTTAATAAGAGGTATGCATAATTGATAGTAAACCATACCCATATACTCATGGATGAATTTAGAAAAAATTAATTTTCTATGCAGTTTGAATTTGCCTTGGAATTTTTGGAAAATCTATAAACATATGTGAAGTAAATTTTAATTTAGTTGCTTTTTAAAGGTAAAACAGCATATTTAATCATATGTTATTCTAAAACGAAAAGCACATATGTTCTTTGAAAAATTGTCTACAAGCTAAAATAAAAAAAATGGCAGCGCTTAAACTTCCCAATATGAAGGCAAAAGTAGATTCAGTATAATGATGTTAGACAAATTTTTGACATTTAAAAAATGAATATAATACTATTGTTTACTAAAATTCCTCTAAGGAACATTGAGGTTCTGATAAGATAAATTTTAGAGCTGGTAGTCTGAATGTCTTAATTTTCTCTAATAGTGACTTAAAAATTTTTTTTTGTAACAATTTTGGTTTTTTTGACTGGACCGCTCAGATAGTCTAGACCAGTAGTTCTCATGGTCTGGTCCTGGGAACTGATCAGAAATACAGATTCTCAGGCTGCAACTCCAGGGGCTGAAGCATAACCCTAGGGTGGGCCCAGAGACACATGGTTTAACAAGCCCTCTAGATGATTCTGATACACGTTCAAGTTTGGGAACCACTGCTCTAGAAGGAGTTGAGATCTTTCTTGTCTCATTTATGAGATGAAAAAATAATAGAGAATGTTTGTCTTCAGGCATAGGTCTTGCTCCTTCTTTAAGTGGCTAAATCCAAGTTGCTAAAGAATAACCATCAGTACTGATCATCAGACAAAAACAAGGAGAATTCCTCCTACGGTGGCTTTTGAAGTTGCACTTTGGAGGACAAACCACAATAGGCATGCAAGGGGGCTTTATAGGAAAAATGTATTTATTTGATTTACAGAAAAATGTATTTTGAAAGTCATTAACAATTATCACTGGGTCATGTGCCAGATGCTAAAAAGAAATCAGCATGGTCTAGAAGAAGATGAATCAGTGACCCAAGATTAAGACTGTTTTATCTTTTTAATTGTTTATTGTGGGAAAACATGTCCTAGGAATCTGTGAAGTAATTTTAAGAATAAACGTTGTCTTAAACCAGTAATATAGGGAGCAATGGAGGAAAATACGTATGTGTAGAAGAAGAAAGTAAGTGTTTTTGCATTGTCTGTTTTGAGTGGGAACAAGAGGTTATTTTAAATAGATTAGGTGAGGCCCAGTTATTTTAGTAAGTGGTGCTATGAAGACCTAAAGCCAAGCTCCATTGTTGGGACCAAACCTGGGCCTATTACATCTTTAACTCTAAATTAATACTTATTATTAGATTACGTTGTCATTTTAATGTGTGAAGCAAATATAACTGTGAAGGTCTCTTGAACAGGACTTTATAGTCATAGGAGTAACGAATTTTGCAGAATGCCGTACTGCGTCCTGGTAAAATAGTTACTGAACTAGTTTACATAAACTACTTTAATCCAGAAATACACATAGTTCTTAAAGAATCTCTAAGTGAGTGTATGCCTTCTACTTAACTATTGAAAGTTATTTCAATTGTTTCAATATACTGTGGTTACTAGCTAAACAGCTTTCCTTTGTTTAGAAGCAAATTATGGATGCACTAGTTAAGAATATCTAGTGTATAAGGAGGATAGTCTTTTCTGAGTTCCAAACTTTAAGTTAAATATTTCCCTATGTTATTTAAAAAAGGCTTCAGAATTTTGCAATTAAAAGAAACTGTGTGACACAGAATTTAAGTTGAAATTTTCTTCTTTGAAAAGGTAAGAACAATAAACTGAGGCAGATTTTTTTTTTTAACCTTAGGTAAGAAGTGGTCACGAGACAAATGCAAGAAATATTATATTCCTTGATTTTTCCAAATTAAATTAAATCTATTTCTCTGCCCATCCACATTCACTTGGCTTTATTCTTCCTTTCATTGTATGGTCCTGGATGTTCATGGTAGTTAACAGAGCTACCATTGCTGCTGATTTTTGCGACACGATTGTTGGTGTCAGCATGCTGAGCTCCAGCAATTTCAGGATTGGCCTAGGCTTTTTTTTTCTTTTTTTTTTTTTTTTAAGAGAAGTTTCTAAAACACAACGAAGTAATTTTTCTCCCTCCCCTAATCAAGTTGAGGTGGAGAACAGAAAGGCTTAGTCACTCTTTAGGACAAGGTGGAGGTGGGGAGAAGCCGAGGAAAGCATTTCACTCTGCCTTTTTTTATGTGCAGACATTAAACTGGTTTCGGTGCTGACTGGCTGGGAGGAGAAATCTAAGCAGTATTGAGGCAGTGTTCTGAATATCCTTCCTCAATTATCCTAGTGGTTCTTAGGGACAGTGATGGGTGTGCTCGCTAGCAGGCTCAGATCCACCAATGCAAGAACCAGGCAAGATCAGAGGAGGACACAGATGAGTTGGTCTCGCCCATCTGCAAGTGTGGGCTTGAATGGTGTTGCTATGGGACTCTGCGACACTCCACTTGGCTATGCCCTGACTCTCTCTGCCTAATACTTCCTGCCGAGATACTGGTATGGTTTTTTAAAAAATACACAATTCCAATAATCTGAATTGGCAAATATCTATGGTATAGCATGAAATTTCAGTTTGATATACTAATTAAAATCTTCTATATCCATTGCCTTGAAAATATTCCATGTATCTTTCAAGGGTTAAAATAAACTGCTGATCAGGAGAATTAACTGCCTTTTAAATCTGAAAAGCAAATATATATTTTTAAATCACTTTATTGAGGTGTGACTGACATGTAAAAAGCTGTACATACTTAGTGTATACAACTCTGAGTTTGAGGATAAATATATACCTATGAAACCATCACCACCATCATGTCCAAAGGCATATCCAACACCTCCTAAAGATTTCTCCTATCCCCTTATTGTTATAAAAATAATTAATTATTATTCTTATTCTTGTGGTAAGAACACTTAAGAACCTCTTAGGAAATTTTAAGTATACAATACAGTACTGTTAGCTATAGTTGCCATGCTGCACATTAAATCTCCAGAACTTATCTTGCATAATTGAAACATTGTAATCTTTGGCCATCAACTCTCCATTTTCCCCACCTTTAGCCCCTGGCAACTACCATTCTACTCTCTGCCTCTATGAGTTTGCTTATTTTAGATTCAACATATAATGTTCTCCAGGTCTATCCATGTTATAGCAAATGGCAGGATTTCCTTTTATTTTTGTTTTTTGAGGCAGAGTCTTGCTCTGTTGCCTAGGCTGGAGTGCAGTGGCATGATCTTGGCTCACTGGCTCACTGCAACCTCTGCCTCCTGGGTTCAAGTGATTCTTGTGCCTCAGCCTTCCAAATAGCTGGGATTACAGGCGTTCATCACTATGCTCGGCTAATTTTTTTAATTTTTAAATTTTTTTTATTTTTCGTAGAGATAGATGGGGTTTTGCCATGTTGGCCTGTCTGGTCTCGAACTCCTGACCTCAAGTGATTTGCCCACCTCGCCTCCCAAAGAATATTTTCTTCTTTTTTAATGCTGAATAATATTCCATTACATGTATAGACCATATTTTCTTTATTCATTCATTTGCCAATAGACATTTAGGTTGTTTTCATATCTTGGCTATTTGTGAATGATACTGTAATGAATATGGGAGTTCAGGTATCTCTTCTACATACTGATTTCATTTCTTTTGTATAAATATCCAGAAGTGGGATTGCTGGATCATATGGTAGTTCTATTAAAAAAGTTTTAGGGAACCTCCATACTGTTTTTTTGTAATGGCTGTGCCAATTTACATTTCCACCAACAGTGTATCAGTGTTCCCTTTTCTTCACATACTCTTCGACATTGATCTTTCTTCCTTTTTTTTTTTTTATGATAGCCATCTTAACAAGTGTGATGTGGTATCTCATTGTGGCCTTGATTTGCATTTACCTGATAATTAGTGATGTTGAATACTTCTTAATATCCCTGTTGGCCATTTGTGTGTATTCTTTTGAGAAATGTCTATTTGAGTATTTTACCCTCTTTTTAAAATTGGTTATTGTTTTCTTGCTATTGAGTTGTTTGAGTTTCTTATATGTTTTGGATATTAACTCTTGTTCATATGTATGGTTTATAAATATTTGCTCCCGTTTTGTAGGTTGCCTTTTCATTTCACTCATTATTTACTTTATGTGCAGAGGGTTTTTAGTTTGATGTAGTCTTACTTGTTTATTTTTGCTTTTGTTTGTGCTTTTAGTGTCATACCCCAAATTATCATTGCCAAGACCAACATCAAAGCACTTTCTCCTATGTTTTCTTGTCAAAATTTTACAGTTTTATGTCTTATGTTTAAGTCTCTAATCCATGTTGTATATGGTCTAAGAAATACGTCCAATTTCATTTATTTTGCACATGAATGTTTAGTTTCCTCAGCACCAATGATTGAAGAGATTATCCTTTATTTGTTCTGTAGTCTTGATGCCCTTGTCAAAAGTTAGCTGACTATATATGCTTGAGCTTTTCTCTGAGCTCTCTATTCTGTTTCACTGATATATGTATCTGTTTTTATTCCAGTACCATACTATTTTGATTACTATAACTTTGTAATATAATTTGAAATCAGAAAATGTGATGCCTCCAACTCTGTTCCTCTTGCTCAAGGTTGCTTTTGCTATTCAGGGCCTTTGGTGGTTCCATAAGAATTTTAGGATTGTTCTATTTCTATGAAAAATGTCACTGGAATTTTGACAGGGATTGCATTGACTCTGTAGATTGCTTTTAGCAGTATGAATATTTTAACAATACTGATTTTTCTAATCCTCTTATCAATGAACACAGGATATCTACTTATTTGCATCTTCTTTAATTTCTTTCTTTCTGTCTTTTTATTTTTTTGAGACTGAGTCTTACTCTTTCACCCAGGCTGGAGTGCAGTGGCACTATCTCGGCTCACTGCAACCTTGCAACCTCTGCCTCCCAGGTTCAAGCAATTCTCCTGCCTCAGCCTCCCAAGTAGCTGGGATTACAGGTGTGCGCCACCATGCCCAGCTAATTTTTTGTATTTTTAGTAGAGACAGGGGTCTCACCATGTTGGCCAGGCTGGTCTTCAACTCCTGACCTCAGGTGATTTGCCCGCCTCGGCCTCCCAAAATGCTGGGATTATAGATGTGAGCCACTGCACCTGGACTTCAATTTCTTTCATCAATGTTTTGTACTTTTCAGTGTATACTTCTTTTTTTACCTCCTTGGCTAAATTTATTTCTAAGTCTTTTATTTTTTGATGCTATTGTAAATTGGATTGATTTCATCATTTTTCTTTTGGATAGTTTGTTGTTTGTGTATAGACATGTTCTGACTTGTATATTGGCTTCATATTTTACAACTTTAAATTTATTTATTATTTCTAACTGCTTTTAAGTGGAGTCTTCAGACTTTCCTATATATAAGATCATGCCATCTGCAAACAAAGACAATTTTATCTCTTTCTTTCTAATTTGGATGCCCTTCATTTCTTTTTCTTGCCTAATTGTTCTGTCTAGGATTTACAGTACTATGTGGAATAAAAGTGGCAAGAGTTGGTATTTTTGTCTTGTTTCTGATCTTAGAGGAAAAGCTTTCTGTTGCTCACTGTTGAGTATGATGTTAGCTGAGGGCTTGTCATAGATGGTCATTATTATATTGAGTTGCATACCTTCTATAACTAATTTTTTACAAGATTTAAAAACCATGAAATAATGTTGAATTTTATCAAATGCTCTTTCTGTATCTAGTGAGATGATTATATGATTTTTATCCTTCATTCTGTGAATGTGGTGTATTATATTTACCAATTTACATATATTGAACCATCATTTATTGATTTGCATATATTGAACCATCCTTGTATCCCTGGGATAAAGTCATTTGATCATGGTGTATGATCCTTTTAATATGCTTTTGTATTTTGTTTGCTAGTATTTTTAATTTTTAATATTTATGAGTAAATAGTAGGTGTATATTGTTATGGGGCACATGAGATATTTTGATACAAGCATATAATGTGTAATAATCACATCAAGGTAAGTCAAGTATGCATCACCTCAAGCAATTATCCTTTCTTTGTGTTACAAACAATCCAGTTATATTCTTACTTATTTTTAAATGTACAGTAAGTTATTGTTGACTATGGTCACCCTGTTGTGCTATCAAATACTAGATCTTATTCCTTTGAATAATATTTTTGCATGCATTAACCATCCTCTCTTCCTCCTGTCCTCCTCTAATCTTCCCAGCCTCTGGTAACCATCATTCTACTCCTATCTCTATGAGTTCAATTGTTTTAAAGTTTTTAGTTCCCACAAATAAGTGAGAACATTCAAAGTTTTACTCTGTGCCTGGCTTATTTCACTTAACATAGTGATCTCCAGTTCTATCCATGTTGTTGCAAATGATAGGATCTCATTCTTTTTTATGACTGAATAGTACTCAGTTGTATATATGTATATTTTCTTTATCCATTTGTCTGATGATGGGCACTTAGGTTGTTTCCAAATCTTGCCTATTATAAATAATGCTGCAATAAACATGGGAGTGCAGATATCTCTCTGATATACTTATTTCCTTTCTTTTGTGTATATACCCAGTAGTGGGGTTGTTGGATCATATGATAGCTCTACTTTTAGTTTTTTTGAGGAATCCCCATACATTCTCCATAGTGGCTGCACTAATTTAGCTTCCTATCAACAGTGGAAGAGAGTTCCCTTTTCTTCACATCCTCACCAGCATTCATTATTGCCTCTTTTGGGTAAAAGCCATTTTAACCAAGGTGATATGATATCTCATTGTAGTTTGATTTACCTTTCTGTGATGATCAGTGATGTGGTGCACTTTTTCATATATGTGTTTGCTACTGGTATGTCTTCTTTTGAGAAATGTCTATTCAGATCTTTTGCCCATTTTTAAATTGGATTATATTTTTCCTATAGAGTTATTTTAGCTCCTTATATATTCTGGTTATTAATTCCTTGTCAGGTGGGTAGTTTGCAAATATTTTCTCCCATTCTGTGGGCTGTCCCTTCATTTCCTTGATTGTTTTCTTTGCTGTACAGACACTTTTTAAGTTGATGTGATTACATTTGTCCATTTTTGCTAGAGTTGTCAGTATTTTGTTGAGGATTTTTGCATCTATGTGCATCAGGAATATTCTTTCATATTTTTTTTTTTCTTGCAGTGTCCTTGTCTGGCTTTGCTGTCAGGGTAATGTTGGCCTCGTAGTGACTTTGGAAGTGCTCTTTCTTCTTCAATTTTTTGGGAAGAGTTTGAGAAGGATTGGTTTAATTTTCCTTAAATATTTGGCAGAATTCACCAGTGAAGCCATCAGGTCCTTGCCTTTTCTTTGTTGGGAAGTTTTTAATCACTGACTTAAAGTCCTTACTTATTATGGTCTGTTCAGATTTTCTATTTCTTCATGAGTCAGTCTTGGTAGGTACTATGGTTTGAATATTTGTCCCTTTCAAAACTCATGTTGAAACTTTCACCCCAATGTGGCAATATTGAGAGGCTGGGCCTTTAAATAGTGATTGGATGATGAGGACTCTGTCTTCATGAATGGATTAATCTATTAATGGGTTAATGGATTAATGGGTTATCATGGGAGTGGGACTCGTGGCTTTATAAGAAGAGAGATTGGAGCTAGCATGCTCAACACCCTGGTCATGTGATGCTCTGTACTGCTTCAGAATTCTGCAGAGTCCCCACCAAGGAGACCTTCATCAGATGCATTCCCTTGACCCTGGACTTCTCAGCCTCATAATTGTAGAAAATAAATTCCTATTCTTTATAAGTTACCCAGTTTCAGATATTCTATTATAAACATCAGAAAACAAACTAAGATAGTCGGTTGTATGTTTCTAGGAATTTCTTCATTTCTTTTAGGTTATCCAACTTGTTGGAATATAATTTTCACAGTAGTCTCTTATGATCCTTTGTATTTCTGTGATATCAGTTGTAATATCTTCCTTATCTATAATTTTATTTATTTGAGTGTTTTCTCTGTTTTTATTACTCTAGCTAAGAGTTTAATTTTGTTTTTCAAAGATCTTTCTTTTTTCTGAATGTAGGTGTTTATTACTATAAACTTCCCTCTTAGATTTGCTTTAGCTGCATTCCATAAGTTTTGATACCTATATATTCCATTTTCATTTTTCTCAAGATTTTTTTATGACCCTTTTGATTTCTTCTTTGATCCACTGGTTGTTCAAGAGTGCACTGTTTAATTTCCACATATTTATGAATTTCCTAATTTTCCTCCTGGTATTGATTTCTAGTTTCATACTGTTGTGGTCAGAAAAGGTACCTGATATTATTTTCAGTCTTATTAAGTTTGCTAAGACTTGTTTTGTGGTCTAACATATGATCTATCCTGGAGGATGCTCTGTGGGTGTCTGAAAAGAATGTGTATTCTACTGCTACCGGATGGAATGTTCTGAATATGTCTGTTAGGTTCATTTGGTCTACAGTTTGTTCATGTCTGCTGTTTCCTTATTGATTTTCCATTAGATGATGTATCCACTCTTGAAAGTGAGATACTAAAGTCCCCTACTATTATTGCATTGCTGTCTATATCTCCTTTCAGTTACATTAATATTTGCTTTATATATTTAGGTGCTCTGATGTTGGGTGCATAAATATTTACAATTGTTATATCCCCTTGATAAGTGGATAGTTTTATAATTATATAATGACCCTCCTGTCTCTTGTCACAGTTGATGTAGAGTCTATTTTGTCTGATGTATAGCCATCCCTGCTCTCTTCTGATTACAATTTGCATAGAATGTCTTTTTCCAGCCCTTCACTTTTAGCCTGTGTGTGTCCCTAAAGCTGAAGTGAGTTTCTTGTAAGGCAGCACATAGGTGGAACTGAAATAAAATATTTTAAGATCTCTTTTGGCCCTAGAGAATCCACTAGCACATAGCCTCACCAATCCATTAGCACATAGCTTTTGCAATGCTCCAGAGGCAGAGAATTCCAGCAGATGTACATGCATGAGAGTTCAGGGAGACCTACTGGTAGTATAAACTAAGCATGTCAAGGATTCCCTCTCTTACCACTCCTATTCAATGCAGTATTGGAAATTCTAGCCAGGGCAACCAGGCAAGAGAAAGAAATAAAGGGTATTCAAATAGGAAGAGAAGAAGTCAAATTGTCTCTGTTTGTAGATGACATGATTGTATATTTAGAAAACCCCATCATCTCAGCCCAAAATCTCCTTATGATAAACAACTTCAGCAAATTCTCAGGATACAAAATTAATGTGAGAAAATCACAAGCATTCCTATTCACCAATAATACACAAACAGAGAGCCAAACCATGAGTGAACTCCCACTCACAATTGCTACAAAGAGAATAAAATACCTAGGAGTACAACTTACAAGGGTTGTGAAGAACTTCTTCAAGGAGAACCACAAATCACTGCTCAATGAAATAAGGAGGACACAAACAAATGGAAGAACATTCCATGCGCATGGATAGGAAGAATCAATAATGTGAAAATGGCCATACTGCCCAAGTAACTTATGATTCAATGCTATCCCCGTCAAGCTACCATGGACTTTTTTCACAGAATTAGAAAAAAAACTACTTTAAATTTCATGTGGAACCAAAAAAGAGCCCACATAGACAAGACAATCCTAAGCAAAAAAAAAAAAACAAAGCTGGAGGCATCACATTACCTGACTTCAAACTATACTAGAAGCCTACAGTAACCAAAACAGCACGGTACTGGTACCAAAACAGATATATAGACCAATGGAACAGAACAGAGGCCTCAGAAATAACACCACACATCTACAACCATCTGATCTTTGACAAACCTGACAAAAACAAGCAATGGGCAAAGGATTCCCTATTTAATAGACGGTGCTGGGAAAACTAGCTAGCCATATGCAGAAAATAGAAACTGGATCCCTTCCTTATACCTTATATAAAAATTAACTCAAGATGGATTAAAGATTTAAACGTAAGACCTAAAACCATAAAAACCCTGGAAGAAAACCCAGGCAATACCATTCTGAACATAGGCATGGGCAAAGACGTCATGACTAAAACACCAAAAGCAATGGCAACAAAAGCCAAAATAGACAAATGGGATCTAATCGAACTAAAGAGCTTCTGCATAGCAAAAGAAACTATCGTTAGAGTGAACAGGCAACCTACAGCATGGGAGAAAATTTTTGCAGTCTATCCATCTGACAAAGGTATAATATCCAGAATCTACAAAGAACTTAAACAAATTTACAAGGAAAAAACAAACAACCCCGTCAAAAAGTGGGAGAATGATATGAACAGACATTTTTCAAAAGAAGACATTTATGCAGCCATCAAACATATGAAAAAAAGCTCATCATCACTGGTCATTAGAAAAATGCAAATCAAAACCACAACGAGATACCATCTCATTAGAATGGCGATCATTAAAAAGTCAGGAAACAACAGATGCTGGAGAGGATGTGGAGAAATAAGAACACTTTTACACTGTTGGTAGGAGTGTAAATTAGTTCAACCATTGTGGAAGACGGTGTGGCAATTCCTCAAGGATCTAGAACCAGACACATCATTTGACCCAGCAATCCCATTACTGGGTATATACCCAAAGGATCATAAATCATGCTACTATAAAGACACATGCATACATATATTTACTGCAGCACTATTTACAATAGCAAAGACTTGGAACCAACCCAAATGCCCATCAAGGATAGACTAAATAAAATGTGGCACTTATACACCATGGAAAACTATGCAGCCATAAAAAAGGATGAATTCATGTCCTTTGCAGGGACATAGATGAAGCTGGAAGCCATCATTCTCAGCAAACTCAAGACAGAAAACCAACCACCACATGTTCTCACTCTTAAGTCAGAGCTGAACAATGAGAACATGTGGACACAGGGAGGGGAACATCACACACCTGGGCCTGTTGCGGGGTGGGGGGTAGGGAAGGGATAGCAGGAGAAATACCTAATGTAGATGATGGGTTGATGGGTGCAGCAAATCACCATGGGACATGTATACCTATGTAACAAACCTGCATGTTATGCACACGTACCTTAGAACTTAAAGTATAGTAAAACAAAACAAACAAAAAACTAAGCAAGTCAAGTGTCAAACTAAGTGCAGTGCAAACAGGCTGAGAGGCTCGCTTTCTATTTGAACCAGAATTGCTTTGAAAGTGGGCAGTGGCTTTCTAAACCAATGACATATCTAGGTACCCTAGCTTATCCCTTGTTACTCCTTTCTCTTTTTTATACTAGCTAATCATTTACACTGAAAATGATGACAAAGAAGGAAAGTGAAAAGTAGGATTATCCATAGTTCCTTGTTTTTTGAAACCTTCCTTATTTATCCGTAGAGTATTGGTAGGATGTGCTGTATTAAGAAGTGAAATAAGAACAGTTGAGTTAGTTTTGCACAGTGTTTCCATTGTTTTGCTAAGAACAAAATGTATATTGATGTGTGAGCTGTGAAATACAAATCAAGTAATTGTGGTCATTTTGTATAAGTTAAATATTCCTATATTTGCATTTAAAATTGGCACTGTACAATACATAGATTAACAGCAAAATTCAATTTAATAATTTAAAATTTTAATTTTTCTTTACCTAGAACATTATAGTGCAAATAAAAAACACTGTGACAAGTTGAACAATGAGAATACATGGACACCGGGAGGAGAACATCACATACTGGGGCCTGTCGGGGGCTGGGGGACAATGGGAGGGAGAGCATTAGAAAAAATACATAATGTATGTGGGGCTTAAAACCCAGAAGATGGGTTGATGAGTGCAGCAAACTACCATGGCACATGTATACCTATGTAACAAACCTGCATGTTCTGCACACGCATCCCAGAACATAAAGTAAAATAAAATAAAATAAAACAAAATAAAATAAAAAATTACCTCCAGTTTCTAATTTGATTAAAAAAAAAAAAACCCACTGTGACAGAGAGAGAGAGAGATGAAAAAGGTTTACATTTTCATACCTTTAAAAAATGCTTTCCCCTGCTTTTTGCAAAAGGAGTCCCAAATTTTCATTTTGCGCTGGACCCTGCAAATTATGTAGCTAGCCCTGCACCTGTACCAACATTAAACTGTGTGCAGATGTCAATTCTCCTTCCTCCTTTCTTGGCTCTTACAAGTCAGTACAGGAATGAGGATACGACAGCCACTTTGAAAATCTTGCTCTCCCCAGCAGAATTCATTTAAGACAACTCTTTGAAAAATGCATCAATTCACAAGCTATTTGATTGCAGAGACCATCTTCTACCTGAACTGTTTAATACACAGATGCTTTTCCTATTGTGAAATTGATGTATTTGTTATATCTGCATCTCAGAAAGTAGAATTTAATATTTTAAAATCTAAAACAAGTGTTATGAATCTCTGAAAGTGGAAGTATAAAATACTTCGCTTAGGGTTGAGGTATCATCTTGTCTGATAGTTTATCTATAGCAAGTATTAAACATGGCCTAAATATAAAAAGTAAGGAAACATGTCTATTTTCAATAATGTAATATCCTATAACTCTGAGAAATAATGTATTTTATTGGAGATGAATGTGTAGCATTATGTTAAAATGTTTGAAATGACTTTTGTTGTTTTTATTCAAATTGGCTAGGAAAGAAGAGTTCATTTTCCTCAGTAAACATTTATTGCCTAACTGCCTTAGGACATTAGGTTTTACAGCATTTGGCTTATCATAAAGACCTTTGAATTGTCCAGTGTGGTTAGCTTTTAGCAATTATTGACAACTGCTGCATTTGCTCCTATCTAGCATTATATAGAATAAAATGAAAGGCTTATATTACATAAGTAATAACTTAGTCAGAAAACTGACTAATAAGTATAAACGCCAGTGACTAACCCTTTTAGTTACTTTACTGTTCGGTTACCTATTTTTTTGCCTCCTCCTTTTTTCTGCACTCTTCGATGGCACTCTGCCTTTATTGTTATTGGTTGTATCAGGAAACAAATGGTAATATATTTGCTCACTTGTTCATTTAATTATTAAATCAAAAATGTCTCTGAACTACTTGAATGTAATGTATTTTTAGAACAAGGAAGGGTAAAAATGAAACTTAAAAATTGCAGATTGTCTCCAATAGCAGTCAATCAGTTAATCATCCGACAATTACTTCATGTTTGTTATGTTGCAAGCACTGGGATTCAGGGTTCCTGCTCACAGGGAACTTTCTCTTTCATGTGAGAAATACACCCGTATGGGTGGTTGAGCTAAGTGATAAGAGAAGGCCCTCCTGAGGGTTAATATTTGATCTCTACCCTGAGTGACAGAATGGGGCATTCTCCTATTTGAAAACTTGCCTTCTCTTGGATCCAGTCTTGCGTCTTTCTGCTTCTGCTCTCTGACTGCCAGCTCTTTCTCAGGCTCCCTCTTGGCAACTAATTCTCTTTATGTACATGAACATTTACATATTTTATGGGTATGGACATATTCTTTTTTTTTTTTTTTTTGAGATGGAGTGTTGCTCTGTCGCCCAGGCTGGAGTGTAGTGGTGCGATCTCGGCTGACTGCAACCTCCGCCTCCCGGGTTCAAGTGATTCTCCTGCCTCAGCCTCCTGAGTAGCTAGGATTACAGGCGCCCGCCACCACGCCTGGCTAATTTTTGTATTTTTAGTAGAGAAGGGGTTTCACCATGTTGGTCAGGCTCTTCTCGAACTCCTGACCTCGTTATCCACCTGACTTGGCCTCCCAAAATGCTGGGATTACAGGTGAGAGCCACCACGCCCGGCCGTATGGACATACTTTTCAGAGCATGTTTCCTGGATATTTTCATTTCTCAGTCTAGATCTCTGGTTCAAAACCTCTTTGCATAACGAATTTTTGAGAACATGGAGAAAGATACAGGCCTTCTCTCCTGAGGAAAACAACATGCTCACAAAAATCTCATGAAATTTCAGGGGATTAAAGGATGCTCCTCAAGATCACTCATGGTACCCACAGGAGTTTGTGGATCCCAAGTTGAGCACCTCTCTTTTACTTGCTCTTTTTGGTCAGTTTCAACCATACCTGTGACACTGGCCACACTGAGAACTCCAAAATCTGTGTTTCAACCCAGCTTTAGTTGTGTATATCTGACTGCATTCTAGACATTTCCACTGCAATTCCCAAAGGCACTTTGATTCAGTGTGTCCAACAGGAATACACATACTCCCCCAATCATCACTATGCCTTCCTTTTCTTTCCATCTTCTGCCTCCTCTTACACGCCCAGTCTTGGTGAACAGTAGCACCACTCACTGAGCTGCACAGTTCAGAGTCCTGGAGGTCAACCGGCACTTCTCCCTCTCTCTGTCCTTTTGGAATCAAACATCCTTCCTATTCCAAGAAGCTGCCACATCTTTCCCTCATTAGCAATGCCCTGCAATCCCGCTCCCATTGCCTTTATTCATGCCTTCTAGTTTCTTTTTGGATATTCTCAAAGAGTGAAAGTGGGACAGAAATCTTGAAGAATACGGTAAATGCTTAGAAAGACTATTCAGAACAACGGGTGAGTTTGCTGATTTGGAATTGCTGAGTAGCACTGCGGGATCAGTCTGTTCTCATTAAGAGGAAATCCCTCCTTTTTGTAGCAAATCCCTCATGAAATAGTAAGGATTAAAAAGTCCCTGCATAATAGTTTTTTCTCCTAATTCAAAGACAGTAAGTTTCTCACTGCCTTTTCTTTGACCGATTAAACAGGTTCACTTCCTTTATTTCCCATGTATTTTCATCTGTATTGCTGTCTTTTGGAGTCTTTCAACATTTTCCTCATATATTTTAATGTTTAATTCAAACCAGATGCTGGATCCTGATAATTTAGTCAATTCAGCAATTATACATTCTTTTAGAGATCTTATGGTAGAAGGGAATTAGGGAATGCTGATTAGATTTATACACAACACAATTCAGCAAAGCAATTTAAGGCACTATAACAGAATGTAATAAAATGCTGAGATGCATAATTTTTTCACACATCATTGTCTGGCAGTGAGATGAGTAGAAAAAAATGAGACTATGCAGATCAGTGATTTTTGGAGTTTCAGGAAAGTCTTAATAAGAAACTACTATGGCAGCTGAAAGAATGTCCGCCCAAGGAGACTCCTTTTACGGTGATTCTTGCACCTGTGCTTAAGCCTTCAGCTGTGCTCTGAGGCGCTCCCTTGAGGGAGAACCTGTGCTCGATTTTCCCCTAGGTGGAATGAAATCTGGGCTCCTACCTATCACGTCAACAAGAGCAGTTGTGGTTTCATTTGTTTTATATATATACGTGTCTTCTCTATAAGACTGTGTTTATATTATAAAGATTGTATTTATACATAAGATTTTGTTTAACACAGCATTCCAGAAAAGAAAAATAAGAAAATCATCATTATGGACAATGAATAAAGTTACTTTCCACACACACAAAAAATACTTCTTTTGATGGTTTGAATTCTTCTGTCAAATGTCAAAATGTTAAAATTTCATTATAGATAGTATTATTTGTTTTTACTATATGACTTCTTGCGGTGTCTGTCTTCAAGTTCTAAGCTTACAAGATTTTGGGTATCAGGTGGAAAATTCATAGCTTTAATTTTGCAGAATCATATACTTTGAAAGTGAAAGAAAACCCAAGGAGGTATCAGGCCAGCTTTTTGATTTTGGAGAGTGAGTTATGGATATTTATATTAATATTTTATGGATGTCATATGTGGGGCTCAAAAAAGTAACTTATCCAAGATGTATTACGACAAGAAGTGCTAGTAAAAATTAGATATTTCATGTAGATTTGTGTAGATTTTTCATTTCTCAGAACATATCCTCATCATCAAGTGGAGTATGACTGTATATGCATTTGTTGATCACTGGTAAATTTTGTTTCACAGTTTGATATTAGCAACAACATTGGTATAACTATCTTTTTATTGTCAACATCAGGGATTATCTGTTTTTGCAGAAATCATATCATTGTTTTCCCCTGAATTTTTTGAGTAACTGGCCCATCAATTGCTAAGAGAGGAGTGTTAAAATCTCCAAGTATGATCCTGGAATTGTCTATTGCTCCAGTAATTCTCATTTTTTTCTTTATATAAAGTATTAGGTACATACATATTTATGATTGTTATATCTTCCTGATTTATTGGTTCTTTTAGCATTATGAAATGTCCATCTTTATTCCAGTAATACTCTTTGTCTTGAAGTCTACCTTATCTCATACTAATATAAACACTCTAGCCTTTCTCATGCCTACAGTTTGCATGGCATTTTTCTCCCAGCTATTTAATTTCAATCTATCAGCATCTTTATATTTAAAGTGCATCTTCTTTTTTTGTTTTGTTTTGATTTTTTGAGACAGGATCGCATACTGTCACCCAGGCTGAAGTGCAATGGTGCGAACTGGGCTATGCAGTCTTCCCACCTCAGCCACCCAAATAGGTGGGACTACAGGTGTGTGCCACTACACCCAGCTAATTTATGTTTATTTTTATTTTTTAGAGACTAGGTCTCACTATGAGGCCCAGCCTGGTCTTGAACTCCTAAGCTCAAGTGATCCTTCTGCCTCGGTCTCCCAAAGTGCTAAGATTACCAGCATGAACCACTGTGCCCAGCCTGCATCTTCTTGAAATAACATGTTTGGGTGTTTAAAAAATCCATTCTGACAATCTCTATCTTTTAATTGGGGTGTTTAGTCCAATGACAGCTAGTAGATTTACTGGCATGTTTAAAGTTAGGTCTAACATTTTACTATCTGTTTTCTGTTGTCCCCTCCGCTTCTTTGCTCCTATATTCCACCTTTCTTGCTTCCTTTTAGATTAATTGAATATTTTTAAACTATATTTTAATTATTAGATTTTCAGGGTTTTTTTTTGCATTAGTTTTAATGGTTGCTCATGGAATTACAATATACATTCTTCTCAGTCTACTTAGAGTTAATATTGTATGACTTCATGAAAAATGGAGAAACTTTGCGACTCTATAGGTCAATTTATTATAATTTTCATATGTATTACATATATTCTATAAACTACACAAAAGAATATTACAGTTTTTGCTTTGAAACCATATGCATTTTAAAGAAATTAGGAGACAACAATATTCTCTTATATTGACCTAGATGTTTATAGATTCTCATGCTTTTCATTCCTTCTTGAAAATTTGGATTTTTATCTGGTATGATTTTTCTTCAGCCAAAAGAGCTTCTTTAACATTTGTTTCATTGCAGAGCTGCTGGTGATGAACCCTGCTGGTTTTATTTTTATCTGGACATGTCTTTATTTTAATTCTTAAAAAATAATTGAATCATTGTTCAAATAATTGTTCAAATATACTGTTCTTTTCCTGGCTGTTTTCAAGATTTTCTCTTTACTTTTTGGTTCTGTGGTTTAAATATGGTATGCCTAGATGTGGTTATCTTAAATTCACACTGCTTAGGGTGTTCCACGCTTCTTGAATCTGTAAATATGCTCTCCATAAAATTTGGGAGCTATTCATCCATTATGTCACCAAATTTTTTTTCTGTCCCACTTTCTGCTTCTAGGATCGATCATAATTTCCCATGTGTGAGATCTTTTGATATGTCCCTCACACTGTTTGAAAGTTCCCTGGGAAGTCTAGCTGGTTACCAACACCTTCAAATTAGAGCTTTTATCTAGAAACACCAGTTGAAATTAATAAATATTTCCCTTTTTGTTCTGGATATTAGAAAGTTGCAAAGACAATATTAAGGCTCAATCACAGAAAATATGTGAAACATATTTGACTCCTTTCCACACTTAAATTTTCAGTTTCCATTTTATTAACCCCATAATACTATTTTTGTTACTATTTTGTTACTTTACTATTTTGTTACTATTTTGCAAGCCATCTTTGTTTTGGAAGAGCCATAGTATAAAAAGTATGTAACATACAGTAAATGCCTATGAAGAAAATGAAAGCCTCCCCTCAAAAACCTACAGAAAATAATTCTGAATTGTCCAATGAATAAAAATCCATGAATGCTATAGTTCAGGTGTTTCTTCCCCTACAAATCTCATGTTGAAATTTCATCCCCAATGTAGGAGATCAAATGAGAGGTGTTTGGGGCATGGGGGTGGATCCCTCATGAATATTAATACCCTCTCTAAGGGCAGGGGTGAGTGAGTTATCAGTCTATTAGCTCCTGCACGAACTGATTGTTAAGAAGAACTGGACACCTCCCCACTCTCTCTCTCGCTTCCTTTCTCGCCTTGGGATCTCTGTGTGTTGCCCGTCACCCTCTACCATGAGTGGAAGGAGCCTGAAGCCCTCTCCAGAAGCAGATGCTTGTGCCATGCTTCTTGTTCTGCCTGCAGAACCGTGAGCCAAATAAACCTCTTTTCTTTATAAATTACCCAGCTTCAGGTATTTCTTTAAAAAAAACACTAAACGAACTAAGACAGTGAGAATCTCACCAAAATTAAAATATAGTTAAATATTCATCCAAGGAGCATTACATGCATTAAAATATTACATTTACTCTGTTAGATAAGAGATTAGCAAGCTGTAATCCTGGCCTTGAAAGAACATAAAATTGAGAAAAACATAAAATATACATATACAATAATTTTGTAATAAATTTATATAAACAACAAATTTGTTACATAAAGCACGGTGACCTTTGTTTTTATAGATAGGAAGCAAAGCTCTGTGGAGTGCAAAGAAGAAATGATGAGGAACTGGCATTTGAGGTGGATCTGAAAGAGTGTGTAAGATTTGGACAGATGGAGAAGTCAACAAGTCACATGGTGTCCTATATTATGAAGTTAGCAGAGTCTGAGGATTGGGAGCTGACCAAGAATGTGGCGTGGGTTGTTAAGTTAGCAGAGAATATGACTAAAATAGAGAAAGAAGAATTAAAGAGGTATGCTGCACTGAATACCAGGCACAACCTCACAGTAGATGGGTAGCAGAGAGCTTAACATCTTGGAATCTAAGCTAAGTTGAGGACCAAATGGCACCATCTCTTATGAATGTGTTGTTATAGTGGGTATTGTTGTTGGTGGGGTGTGTGTGTGGACAGTTACAAGAAAGAAGACGAGACAAATGCTGTTGGTAATATACTTAGTACTTCGGCTGGTTTTTATTTGCCCCTAGTACCACATAACGCTCCTCCAGTGCACCAAGGGGAACAGTCTCAGTAACTTCTGTTGGATAGTCAATTTTGGTTGCAGTGAAGGTGGAGAAAGAAAGGAAAGAAAGGAAGGAAGGAAGGAAGAAGGAAAAAGACAGAGAGAGAGAGAGAGGGAGAGAGAGAGAGAGGGAGGGAGGGAGGGAGGGAGGAAGAGAGAGAAAGAAAGGAAAGAAAGAGAGAAAGAGAGAAAGAAAGAAAAAGAAAAAGAAAGAAAGAAAGAAAAGAAAGAGAAAAAGAAAGAAAGGAAGGAAAGAAAGAAAGAAAAAGACAAATAGGTTGGGAGTAGATTGTTGTAGACTTCATTACCTTTTTAAAATATATTTTTAATTTATATAAAAAATAACACGTGTATGGTTGATAATCAAAAAGTAGCTAAGGGCTTATGATGAAATGTTCTCAGTTATATCTCTTTCTTTTCTCTCTCTCTTTTTTTTTTTTTTTAAAAAAAACAGAGTTTCACTCTTGTTGCTCAGGCTGGCGTGCAATGGCATGATCTTGGCTCACTGCAACCTCTGCCTTCTGAGTTTAAGTGATTCTCCTGTCTCAGCCTCCGAAGTAGCTGGGATTACAGGTGCCTGCCACCATGCCCAGCTAATTTTTGTATTTTTAGTAGAGACAGGGTTTCACCATATTGGCCAGGCTGGTCTTGAACTCCTGACCTCAGGTGATCCGCCTGCCTCGGCCTCCCAAAGTGTTGGGATTACAGGTGTGAGCCACCATGCCTGGCCTATATCTCTTTCAATTATCTACTTCCTCTATTGCAGAGATAGCTGTTTTTATTTTTTTAATTTTATTTTTTGAGATTGCTGTTTTTAAACTGCTTCTTCTAGCAGTTTCAACCTACCACCATATACTATGCACACATTACTTAAACATGATCTATTGGTTTCTGCTATGATAGATAAAATTTAGCATACTTTTTCATAACTTACTAAATTTCCTTTCCCCATACCAATATTATAATTGTTATACTTCTATTCCTGTTAATAAATTTCAATAATTTTTAAAATTCTTGTTCTATGAACTATGTGCAATAAATCTTGAATCCTCACATTCTAATGTGACTTAACTTCACCTTGTCTTTCTCTCATTCACCAAAATTTGTACATTTTAACTTTCACTTTGAACTGTTAAGGTTGATAAGATATAAATTCTATTTGATAATCCTGATTATTTATTTTGGATTTTTGTCTAGTAATTGACTATGAATTTTGCAAGTCAGTAAATATGTACTGTGTATTTTGTTATTGCTGTGCAATTACTTTTGCTCTGGTTATCAGTATTGTATGATTATGCTGTCTTTTTAAGCATCTTTTAATTTTTTAATGAAGATTTTATTTATATTTCAAATTTATTGCACTGACTTTTTATTACATTCTGAAGTTCTTAGTAACTTCTGAAGAATAATATCACATCTTTAATCTTTTTGTTCAGTTAGCTTCTTCCTGGAATCCTGAATCTTCCTGCTACAGGATTTAGAGTGAGTTTATACCTATTATATTCCTTCAAATAATTTTAAAGAGATCATGATAAAGAATGAAGATAAATACTTGTGGCTACTCTTCTATTTTGACCTTTGTATTTTCTTGACTGTTACTGGGGTAGGTGGATGCTTGCTAGAAGCTAAATCCAACCTAGCTTCTTTTTGGATATCTCAGGCTTTTCAAATTTTGTACTTACGAAACAGAGTTCATTTATCTACCCAGCTCCTAGCCCAGCCTTCACCTCTTTAAAATGCAAATGTTTTGGAAGAGACTGTATAGCCAAGACAATCCTAGGCAATAAGAACAAAGCTGGAGGCATCACGCTACCTGAATTCAAACTATATTACAAGGCAACAGTAACCAAAAAAACATGGTACTAGTACCAAAACAGATATATAGACCAAGGGAACAGAACAGAGGCCTCAGAAATAATACCACACATCTACAACAACCTGATCTTCGACAAACCTGACAAAAACAAGCAATGGGGAAAGAATTCTCTATTTAATAAATGGTGCTGGGAAAAGTGCCTAGCCATATGCAGAGAATAAAAATTGGACCCCTTCCTTACACCTTATACAAAAACTAACTCAAAATGGATTAAAGACTTAAACGTAAAACTCAAAACCATAAAAACCCTAGAAAAAGCTTAGGCAATACCATTCAGGACATAGGCGTGGGGCAAAGACTTAATGACTAAAACACTAAAAGCAATTGCAACAAAAGCCAAAATTGACAAATGGGATCTAATTAAACTAAAGAGCTTCTGCACAGCCAAAGAAACTATCATCAGAGTAAACAGGCAACCTACAGAATGGGAGAAAATTTTTGCAAGCTACCCATCTGACAAAGGTCTAATATCTAGAATCTACAAGGAAATTAAACAACTTTACAAGAAAAAAACAAACAACCCGATCAAAAAGTGGGCAAAGGATATGAACAGACACTTCTCAAAAGAAGACATTTATGCAACCAACAAACATACGAAAAAAAACCTCATCATCACTGGTCATTAGAGGAATGCAAATCAAAACCACAATGAGATACCATGTCATTAGAATGGTGATTATTAAAAAGTCAGGAAACAACAGATGCTGGCAAGGCTGTGGAGGAATAGGAATGCTTTTACACCATTGGTGGGAATGTAAATGAGTTCAACCATTATGGAAGACAGCGTGGCAATTCCTCAAGGATCTAGAACCAGAAATATCATTTGACCCAGTAATCCCATTACTGGGTTTATACCCAAAGGATTATAAATCATTCTACTATGAAGACACATGCACACATATATGTATTGCAGCACTATTTACAAGAGCAAAGGCTTGGAACCAACCCAAATGCCCATCAATGATAGACTGGATAAAGAAAATGTGGCACATATACACCTTGGAATACTATGTAGCCACAACAAAGAATGGGTTCATGTCCTTTGCGGAGACATGGATGAAGCTGGAAGCCATCATTCTCAGCAAAGTAACACAGGAACAGAAAACCAAACACTGCATGTTCTCACTCATAAGTGGGAGCTGAACAATGAGAATACATGGACACAGGGAGGGGAACATCACACACCAGGGTCTGTCAGGTAGTGGGGAGCAAGGTGAGGGAGAACATTAGGACAAATACCTAATGCATGCAGGGCTTAAAACCTAGATGACAGCTGATAGATGCAGTAAACCTCCATGGCACATGTATATCTATGTAACAAACCTGCACATTCTGCACATGTATCCCCGAAGTTAAAGTAAAATTTTAAAAATAAATAAATAAAATAAAATAGAAAAAGAGAAAATGCAAATGTTTCAGAATGGATTAAATTTCTCTCAATGTCAAGCGCTTTTTTAAAAAAATTTTTTTCTTCTTTTTTTTTGAGACAGAGTCTCCCTCTGTCATCCAGGCTGGAGTGCAGGGGCTCCATCTCGGCTCACTACAACCTCTGCCTCCTGGGTTCAAGTGATTCTCCTGCCTCAGCCTCCTGAGTATCTGGGACTGCAGGTGTGCACCATCACCCCTGGCTAATTTTTGTATTTTTCGTAGAGACGGGATTTCACCATGTTGCCCAGGCTAGTTTCAAATTCCTGGGCTCAAGTGATTTTCTTTGCTCTCCCAAGGTGCTGGGATCACAGGCATGAGCCATTGTACTGGCCTCAAAGTGCTTTCTTAAGACTTTTTCTCATTTTACTTTTATAAAGCCTTAGGTAAATCACATCAGTATCCTAGTTTCAGTTACCATCCATTTGCCAATAAGTCCTGAGTTTGTATCTCCAGCTAAGTTCTCTCTTTCGAGCTCGATACTTACCTACCAGAAGGATCCTTTCTCAGACTCAACAGCACCCTGACACCAGCATGCATAGCGTGCATCATTGTCTTTCCTCCCGATTCTGCTCCTCTTGTAGTCCTTGCCACATGGCTTGCTCAAGCCAAGGATCTGGGAGTCACTCTTGACTCCTCTCTTTTTCTCACTTTCTTCATCTCACCAATAGTGAATTGCTATCAAATCTATCCATAAAGCTTTCTCAATTTCATTCCATTTCCTAATCCCCACTGTCAGCACGTTAGCTGATGCCACCATCTGAATTATTTCAGCACCTTCCCAACTAGTTTTTCTTTTTTTTTTTTTTGAGACGGAGTCTCGTTCTGTCGCCCAGGCTGGAGTGCAGTGGCATGATCTCTGCTCACTGCAAGCTCCGCCTCCCGGGTTCACGCCATTCTCCTGCCTCAGCCTCCCCAGTAGCTGGGACTGCAGGCGCCTGCCACCACGCCCAACTAGTTTCTTTGACTCTCTTTACCTCTGCCATGGACACCTGTTTTTCTCCATTGCTCTGATCATCTTTTAGGAGATTTTCCTTTAGGAAAGGGGAAAAGAGCCATAGATGCTCTTGATATGTACTTTCACATCATCCCAAGCTTTTCCTAATCATAACAGTATCTTATTTTGTTGAATAATGTTTTTCTGCATCCTGTTCTATAAACAAAATAAAGTTGTCTATCTTACCCAGTGTTGTATTTCTGGTGCCTAGCACAATGTCTGAAGCATAGCAGAGGCTTAATACATGTTTTTGAGTGTTGAACAATTGAATGAATCTCATGCTTAGTATTTCTTTAGAAGCTCTTTTCCCACTTTGATCTCTCCAGCATATAAATATCAAATCAATTTAATCACATCCCAAGAGGCAGCTTTTGACTATACATGTCTCATTTGGTAATTAAAACATCCATTTTCCTCAATTTCACTTTTTAATGGAATTTTATCTTTCATTACTTACAAAACATTTTGTACTCTCATTTTTCTGCTTCCTACTTAGCAGGTCTATGAATGTGTACCATTTGCTATTTTCCAGGGCCTCTGGTTTCTCAGTACTCTTTTATAGTAATTAAGCTATGATTTTTAATTCATGGAGACAAGTGTTCAATTAGAAGTATAATAAAAGATTTTATCTGCTAAGGCAAACGTAATTGAATAGAGACAAAAATATTGTAAATATACCTGACAATTCAGGATATACATTAGTGAGCCTCTTAACCCTTGAATAAGTATCCTAATCAAGCATATCCTAAATACTTACCATTTAAATTCTAAAACAGGAACTGCCTTGGCCATGAATACATTGAATCACAAATATGTGATGTCATAGTGACCAAGTCATTTAATGACTCTTTACATAGTGATAAAAGATTCAATTTTTTAGTGATAAAACATTCAATTTTTGAAGAGTTCATTTGAGCAAGTAGTAGTTAGTGAATTAGACAGTGCCAGACCACCAGTGGTTTGGGGCTCCAGTGAAGGAGTGTGGAGAGAAGACTTTTATAAGGTGAATGTAGAAGCAAGGCAAAGAATATATTTGATTAAAGTGGAGCAGTTGCCTCAAAATCCCTAGTTAGAGGTTTGTTGGCAGTTTCTAATTGGTAAAACTTAAATTTCATTTTCCTAGGACTGTTCATGCTGAATTGGGTTTTGGTTTGCTCAGTGGCCTAGTTTGCTTAGTAGTAAGGATGGAAGCACAAAGAATACAAGAGAATATATGTGATAAAGAGGTAAAGAAGATGACGGTTGATGGAATTTCTACAAAATAAGCCTTGTTTTTATTCCAAAGTAAGAGGCAAAGGTCTTTGGTTAGATCTAGGGGTTGAAGAGAATGTCAGACAGGGTCTGTTATCTTTAGTATTTAGCATTGTACTTGGCTATTATGAATTAAACTGTCCCTTTCACCTCAAATTCATTTGCTGAAGTCCTAACCCCCAGTACCTCACCATGTTGCCCAGAATGTGACTATATTTGAAAATAGGTCATTGCAGATGTAATTAGTTAAGATGAGGTCACACTGGAATAGGGTGGGTTCTTAAACCAATATGTCTAGTGTAGTTATAAAAAAGGGAAGTTTGGACACAGACATACAAAAAAGAAAGACGGTATGAAGAAACATAGAAAATGATCAAGCCAAGGAGACAGACCTGGAATAAATCCTTTCTTCATAGCCTTTGGAAGGACTCAGGCTTGCTAGCACACTGATCTTGGAGTTTTAGCCTTCAGAACTGAGACAATAAATATCTGTTGTCTAAGCCTCTTAGGTCTAGGCAGTCCTAGGTATACTGGCCATGGTAGTAGGAAGTCAATACTTGGTGAATTAATAAATGGATAAATGAGTAAATAAATGCATGACTAAGTGGGGTGGGAGCTAGGGGAAGACTCTCAGGGTTGAGGAGAACAAGAAAAATTTTGGTTAGTTTTTAAGTTATCCCAAAACTTTGAAATAGTTCTTGGAGTTCAGTGGTGCTTTGGAGAGAACAGTAAATTTGAAATTCAAATGAAGATATGTGGAAGGAAGGTGATAAATTAGTGGTTTAGAAGTGATGAGATGGAGCAAAGCAAGAATAAACTTCTTTTCCTACCCCACTGAATTAAAGGGGAATTAGAAAAGGTGAACCTTTAATAATGTAAGCAATTGAGGATATGGTTCAAAAAATTCTCATTATCTGCTGTTCTAGACCTCATGTACATCGACAGTCTTTGAAGTGCTCAGCAAGATCTCTTTTAAGCTACCAGCATCCATAAAACAGTTGATGTCACGTCAGGAGCTCAAGGATGTGTGTGCATGCTAATGTTTTCCACTTTGATAATTGTGGCATTTTTTGGAATAGGTTCTTCGGATATTTTCCTATTGTCTACCTTGATAAAATGAATGTTTTCAGATGTCCTTCCTCACCTCTCCTTAGGTGCTTTGAACATGCAGTGATATGCTATAGAAGCCAAGAAGAAAATGCAAATGCCTTCTAGGTAATGAATATCAGAATTTAGTCATTATGTTTGAAAGATGTGTTTTATAGGCAATATCTATACACATGAACAACAGGTGAAAATGAGGGCTCTGTCTTGCTCTTAAAAATAACACAATATTAAAAACAAGACACTTGGCTAGACATTTATTTGTTATATACACATATTGATTCCCATAGGAAGTATTTATAAAATGATGTTGCCTCTTGGAAAAGCAGACACCTGGTGATCACACTGCAGAAAGGATCCTTTGTGCATCATGATAGTCTCAGGGAGGTCAGTGAGCCCTGAAGCATGGTGCTCCTTGAGCTTTGAAGAGTCCCCAGGCTAGATTCCCAAACACCTGGAGCCGTGACTCTTTACTGGGTTTGGATTCTTATTTTTGGAAAAAGCTTCCATTTCTTCCACTTGCAGTTCTTCCGCTACAATTGTTATGCTTCTAGTGCTTTAGAGCTAACTTAAAAATTATCTATTAAAGTCACACAATTGACTCCTATCCAGGGGGATCATACAGAGTACATGTGTTAGTGGGTTACTTTTATGGTGAGCTCATTTGCCTGGGTGGTAGGTAATCTATGAGATGATTATAGAGTTGCTATCCCACTGCTTATGTGGGTGCAAGTAATTAACATGGTTTTCCTGCTCTAGGAAGTTGTAGGGGAGCAAAATATGCCACTCCAAAATGTGTTACCTTGGCGTAAAGATTATTTTGAGTTGGAGGCAAATAAGAAACAACAGATGAAGAAAGAAACCTTTCCAGAGCTTCTCTTATTTAACTAAAAGCAGAAATTTCTGAGAAATGAGAACCACCATAAATCATCTCTCTTGGGGAAGTTTTATGACCACAAAAAAGATGGAAAGTCAGTCCTGAGATGGACCTGAATAAACAAATCTTACTCTGTTTCCCTCACATAGTTACCTTCCCACAGTTTGCCACCTTTGGAAGCCTAAAACCCTTTTCCTTTGTTTTGTCCCTTCTCTATAAATTTCTTGTTCTTTGCTAAGAGGCTATATAAGCTGAAGTTCTAACCACAACTTTGAGTTACTCATCAATGAGGTTTCTTCCATGTGATGTGCACTACACACATTCATAAACTGTTTATTTTTTTCTTGTGAATGTGTCTTTTGTCAGTCTAATACTCAGGGATCCAGTCAATGTACCTTAGATGGGAAGAAGAAAAAGAAAATTTTTCCTCCCATCCAAAATCATCTAAACCTATTTCTTCTGCTGCAGAACTTGTTGAGCTACTAAAACACATCTTTAGCAAGTGGGATAAGGAGAAATATGACATGCTACCCAAGGCAGGAAACTGCCTCCTCTCTAAGACTTTCTCTCAGTTCCATGTTGCTATTCAACCTCGCACTAAGTCATGCTCCATGGTTAACCTCTTTTTTAAGCTCTCCTAACTGTGAGCTTCTGATTTGTAGCCTCTTGTCCTGGAGTAGGCTTGTGTCTTATTTCCCACCTGTATTTATCTTTTTAATCAGGATAATGCTGTTTGCATTAGCCAGTTCCATGAGCTCAACCTACAATTTCTTAGGGAAGGTGTTATTATAAATTCCAAAGGACCTACCAAATGGCTAGACATACATGAAACACTGAAGAAATACAAAATGGTGCACACATTAGTTGATGGGGACTGTCTTACCATTACACACTGCCTGAACTCCAATTACATTAAAATAGTTAAGAGTTTGGCAACCAGGTGGGGCAATCAGGCCACTTGAGAACCAAAGTAAATCTGGCGAGAAACAAATGGATTATTTCTAAATATCAGTTTATTAATGTTATTAATATTTATCATTTTAGCTAACATTTGTTGAGTACTTGTTCTGTGCCAAACGCCAGAGCTAAATGCTTTACATTTAACAGTAATTATGGGGATGATATTATTATCTCTTTCTTGGATGAGGAAATTAAAGCTTGGAGAAATTAAGCAAGATGCTCCAAGTCACCGAATTTAAATGGCACATAAGTGATTGGGATTTGAACCTGGATCTGTTTAAACTTACAGTATGTGGTCTTGACAAGGGAGATGCCCTTTGTTGTTATGTTTGGGAAGTGGTGGACCCAACTGCTCTCAAAGAGCAAACATTGTCAGAGAGCAGTGTTGCTCAGAGGATTCTGCCAGTAATTGTCTCTAAAAACAGTCTCTTTATACCCAGTAATGGGATTGCTGGGTCAAATAGTATTTCTGGTTCTAGATCCTTGAGAAATCACCACACTGTCTTCCACAATGGTTGAACTAATTTACACTCCCACCAACAGTGTAAAAACATTCCTATTTCTCCACATCCTTGCCAGCATCTCTTGTTTCCAGATTTTTTAATGATCGCCATTCTAACTGGCATGAGATGGTATCTCATTATGGTTTTGATTTGCATTTTTCTAATGACCAGTGATGATGAACTTTTATTCATAAGTTTGTTGGCCACATAAATGTCTTCTTTCGAGAAGTGTCTGTTCATATCCATCGCCCACTTTTTGATGTTTTTTTTTCTTGTAAATTTGTTTAAGTTCCTGGATATTAGGCCTTTGTCAGATAGATAGACTGCAAAATTTTTCTCCTATTCTGTAGGTTACCTATTTACGCTGATGATAGTTTATTTTGCTGAGCAGAAACTCTTTAGTTTAATTAGATCCCACTTGTCAATTTTGACTTCTGTTGCAATTGCTTTTAGTGTTTTAGTCATGAAGTCTTTGCCCATGCCTGTAAATCATTCTACTGTAAAGACACATGCACACGTAAATTTATTGCAGCACTATTTACAATAGCAAAGACTTGGAACCAACCCGAATGCCCATCAATGATAGACTGGATAAAGAAAATGTGGCACATATACACCATGGAATACTATGTGGCCATAAAAAAGAATGGGTTCATGTCCTTTGCAGGGACATGGATTAAGCTAGAAACTATCATTCTCAGCAAACTAACACAGGAACAGAAAAGCAAACACTGCATGTTCTCACGCATAAGTGGGAGTTGAACAATGAGAACACTTGGACACTGGGAGGGGAACATCACACACTGGAGTCTGTCGAGGGGTGGGGGGCAAGGGCAGGGAGAACATTAGGACAAATACATAATGCGTGCGGAGATTAAAACCTAGATGATGGGTTGATGGGTGCAGCAAAACACCATGGCACATGTATACCTATGTAACAAACCGGCACGTTCAGCACATGTATCCCAGAACTTAAAAATAAAAAAATAAAAAGAAATAAAAAGAAAAAAGAAAATGGGCACAAAGAAACTCTGGAAGATAATGGGAAAAAAATCTCTTTCTTCAGCTTGCTCTTCAGCCTTCACTTAACACTGCACTATTCTTAGAAATTTTTATTAAGTTGTTTCTAGTTTTAGGTTGATTTTCCTTGTTCCATGTTCTTTTCACAGGTTATGACACCAGTTTGACCTGAGGAAGTGATCTTTGCCTTACCACTCCCACTCCATAAGAATAAAGGGACATCAGAAGTTTCCTTCTGCAATGACTGCATAACCTACCCCATCCCCATAAAGGGTATAAACTCATACGACCTTAGTTATTATTCCCACGGTGATTTTAGAAAGAGTTTATGTGTGCATATGCAAGTGTGCATACACACTGGAACAGCAAAGATAAAACATGATACATTGTTGTTAACCTTCAAGTCTCTTTATATTCTTTAGTAATTGCACAAGAGGGCAAGAGTCACATGTGAAACTAATTACAGAAGATCATATTGAGTAGTGTACCCGTTAAAATGCTGTTGTGAGTTTACATTATTCATTAAAAGATTGAATATAAGAAAAAATTCTGATTTTTATAGGTTATTTCCAAAAGGAGTCGACTCCATTTTTAAAATGCTACTGTTTGGGAGGGTCTCCCTATTTCAATGAAATGACTATCTGAAAAGTACACATATTGTTTTGTTTATAAAAAATCTCTGGTGTGTTTTGTTTGGCCTTTTCTAACCACGTCACTTAGCAAATTGGTTTTTGCCCAAATGTTTTCTACATGCTGTATTATTTGGCCATCTGTTGTCTTTGACACATTTTCTGAGTTTTATTTATTTTTAAAAAGTTGTTTCTCAGTGAGTTGCTCATTTTACGACTTATACAGATACTCATGTTGTATGTGAAATAAAGACCATTTGTTGTCTTTTAAGAGATCAGTGTATTTCTGTCTGAGAAACATTCCCAGCTTCTATATAATATGTGTTTTCATGTACAGCTGCCAGTCTTGGTTGATGGACTGCAATGAAAATTGGTCAGTACAAAATGGCACAAGTGACCAGAGAGCTTGGTGGATGCGGCACAGAGAGGAGAGCGTAAGGTCATAAGTTGGAGAAAGCCAAGTGAGTTAACATTGCAGGATGAGAAAAGCAAGTACTGTAAATTCAGAGGATGAAGCTGACATCAGAGTCAAGAGCTAGCGACATCAGGGGCATAGGCGCATGGAAAGACTACTGAAGAGTTGTTTGCAGAAGCTTGGAGGGGCTGGTACAATTCAGACAGAAAGATCAAGGAACAGAATCAAACAGAGCAAAAATATGGAAACCTGAGAGTTTGAGAGTCTAATAACAGGGGATGGGTCCGTAACTGTGTCTTAGAAGAATATAATTCCTCATCTCTGGAAAAAGGAAGGATGATGTCTGAGAGTTGGGTAGTACTTCCTAGACTAGAGAAAGGCATACCACTGAGGTGTTTTGGGTAAATCGTCTCAATAAGGGGAAAGTTAAGCTCTCCTGGAATATTGACTTTTTGACTGGCATATTCTGAGTAATAATGATATAATACTTGTGGTTGGTAAGGCTTACTTGGGAATTATGACATAAAGTAAGTACTAAATGACAGTCTTGTTTGGGTATCAGATACCAGCTAAATTGGCCATGGTCAGGAGTCTCAGCTATTAATATTTGCCCATCTTCTAAATAGCATTATTGCGTTTTGCTTTTCAATAATCTTAAAATGCATCTCTGCTGTAAATAAAGAAGAAATTATGAAATGATTTTAGACATTCAAGTTTGAGGCTAGTATTCTTATGGAAATAAGCAATCCATTTTTCCAATACAACCCATTCCTGCTCAGCAGTCACAGCCCTTGCTGTGACAGAAAACTCCAATTTCTGTGGCAAGATCAGAGTTGCCAAGCACTTGCTAAGGTCAGTAATATGATTCATGGAAGCAAAACTGGAAATTCTTGGAAAGGCTAGCTGCTGGTTTAGGCAGCTGGTCTGATGACAGACACAGCAGATAGCTCAGAAAGGCAGACTTTGGAACACTACATGTGGATCTTTCCACAAACATGAATCTTTCTTGGAAAGTGTATTCAGTTTATTAGACAAGGTAGTCTTCTTCCCTATCAGGGATAAATGCTTCCATTGACCGATGTCAAAAGACTAAATCCCACCATTAGTTTCAGAAATCTCAAAGAACAGAGCTTTAAAAGAGGTACAAGTGTTTTCTTCTTTTAAGAGATATTTGAAACTCTGGCAAGGGTCTTGAACTATAATTTGTATAAATTGGGATGCATTCATGGAAAAAGAGGCTATTGTGCAAACTACTGGGATGCAGGGATACTCACATAAAAATGAGTAAATTTAGGCTTTACTTCTCTTTCTCCTGCTGATTGAATTTACTTGATGACCTTAGATGAGTCACATAATGTCTTTGTATCTCAACTTTTTCCTTTGAAAATGTAAATAAGGTTGATATACAGTACAAGTAAGAGTTTGTTTCTAGTCCATGGCTCTTTGGATATTTTGTATATACTTGTAACATCGCCTGTATTCCAAATAAATTCCTCAATAAATCAGATTTTGGAAAAATCTGACATGAAGATGGCAAACCCTATTTTTTTGTTTGAAGTCGATTCATGACAGAAAAATGAGGTTTGATATTCATTGCCTTTTCTTCTCCCTAAAATACCAATTTTTTGGAACAAAATAGAATTGCTCCTTCTTTCAAGTTATTTTTTCAAGAAGAATTTGAACTTGCTCATTGCATTTTATTCTAAAGAAAATTGTGCTTTTAAAAGCCCTCTCCCCCTATATTTTGCAAGCAAATTCTGTTTTGAGATTAAATTTGTTATCTTTTTAAATTTTAAAGTAATTGACTCGGAGACCCCTCTCTCAATTTAAACTAAGAATATAAAATTTCTCAAAAATCATCCTGAATAAAATTGATAATAAAGGGTTTTATACAACTTGCCTCAGTTTACCATTAAAACACTAATTCAGATTCTGTTGTTAATTTCAGAATGAGGAGATAGTAGAAAACAAGGCGACACTTACTGTCCAGAGAGATCTTTGATTTACATCATTCATTGATGGGATTATTTTACTTATGTAATGAAATTCCTGATTCTAATTACACATACCTTAAAATTATTTAATTACATGTGAAGTTGGATTTCAAACTTGTTTGCTTAATGGAATCACTGGGGGAACTTACAATTGCTGCATATACAGGTCTTTCCTCTAGATATCCTGATTCAATCGATCTGGGTTTGGCTTTGGAATCAGGAGTTTTAAGAGCTCATCGTGTGATGTTAATAGTTCAGCTACTGGTCTAGAGATGGGACATGATTAGGAATCAAAAGACATCAGCTTCAATAATAATCTTCATTAAATAGAAGGTACCCGAGGATAAGACAGGAGGCAGAAGGCAAACACTGCATCTACCATACTACCTCTAGCTAAGATGAAGCTTCAAGATGAGAGATTAGTTTTTTTAATTCTTCTCATCCAGAAGATCTGACCTGGCAAAATAATGCTTTGGATTCGCAGTGATGAAATTGTCATAGCTTCTGGAGGGGTTATCTGACTAATTCCCGGATGTGTATATTTTCTGTGTTATAGTAATAATGGATAGAAATAAATCGTTGGCCTTTTAAAATCAGTGTTTTTTTTGGCAACAGCAGCACAATGTAATAAAAAATAAAACATCTTCTAAGACTGCAGTGTAATTTCTCTTTCAAAAGCTTTGAGACCAATTTTTCTTATAAGTATAATGAAAAACCTTGCTCTGTCATGAGTATTGAATACTTAAAAGGGTCTGAACAGAATTTGAAAAATTTCTAGAGAAAGCTGAATTGACTTTTATATAAGCATACTCACTCAGAAAATATACTAGCCAATGACATGTCTAAACATTTCATTTTCTAATAAAAATATGAACTGCTACCCTAGGAAATGAAATAGGAAAGACAGCATAAATCATTGTTTCAATGATTACAAATGTCATCTAGGTGCTGTGTCCTGTGTGTACCTTGGTGATTGACTGTCATCTCATCTTCTAGTCTTCCTGCATGTAACCAAGTAAGATGATCACTACTAGTTCCCAGGTTGGAGAAATTTGAGGTTTAGAGTGAACTGTGATGAAGGTTAGCTCTGGAGGTGATGCTGACACCTTCTAATACAGAATTTATCTCTAAGTTGCTTTAGAGGCTCAGAAAACCTCATCAGGATAACTTTTCAATTTTTCTTTGGCTGATAATTAAAAGAAAACATTTTTCTAATTATGTAATTCACAAATGATTCCAATATCATCAAACACTTTCCATATTGAGTGGACTTGATAAAAGATTACATTAATTCATGTAATAAAATAGAAAAACTATAATTGAAATCTGAATGAGGGAAGACATACAATAATGCAAGATGGGGAAAAAAGAGTTTAAAATATGCAGGTCATGGTGTTCTACATAGTTACTAAAGTTGAGCAACAGATTTGGTTCTAGGTTTCCTGGTTTTCAAAGAAAAAAGGGCACATCTCTGAAAAGAAAACATACTAGTTCTCAGGGAAAAATTCACATTTTCTCAGAAAGACAGACAAGAATAAACTCTTTAAAAATCATTATCGGAGAGAGGAGGGCTGAACTGTTCTATGCCCTCCTCAGTCAGTAAATTCCTTAAATATTTAGAGTCTGCTACTTCTGTCAACAACTTTGAGAAAGCTGAATATCAAATTATGCTGGCTCAGTGGATCCAAAGTGTGCTATCAAGTCTTTTCATAGAGACTTCATCATTAACCAAGTCTGAAGAGATGTGTGAAGGCTGTGTTTATGCAAACCCACCAGTTCTCAACTAGTGTCACTACGATTGTTATATAATATTGTTATATTTCTCATTTGGATTCATTCCTGAAACCAACGTGATATCTACATTAACCAATTGGATCCATGGATCCACGTGGCTTTTAATTTATACAGAAGTTATAGACTGGGTGAAATTAAGACAGGGGTTCTTGTCCCTGCCAGTGTCTCAGAATCTCCTATGGAAAATGTATTAAAATCCTAGGGCTCTATGTGAGTTTCACAAAGTCAGAATATCTGAGAGGTGAATATTTTTAAAAAGTTTTGCAGGTAGGGATTTTGATGCAATGTCAGAATTGAAAATAACTGCAGAAGCAACTGCTACTGTCTGCCAAAGAAAAAGATTATGCAGTGCATTCAAAGGAGGAGAAGGAGGAAGAGAAACTGTTAACAACCACCTTAGAGAGTTGATTGGTACCAACTTCTGTATTTTGTAACTGCCTTAGAACATAGCCAATTCTTTATAAAAATTTCCTCATGTGTTGCTCATAAATATCATGGCATTTAAAAACCATAACAGCATAGTTTCTTGTATTCCTATAGCACATTTTATTAAAAATGACTTCATAATACATTAAAACTTCTGTAATAACTTGATCCAAAATAGAGGTAACCTTTTGCCATCTCTGTTTTCTGCACTGATCTCATGTATCTTCACTTCCTTCCACTTCCATTAAGATAGCTTGTGTAAGAGGCCCTGGATGGGGTGGAATGGAGGTTACACAGAGCCTAGTAAAGTTAAAATGACTTCCAGAAGTTTCCTTGTCATTATGTCTCATTTCTGTAGTTACTATGACCAAAAACAGATTGTCTGTGAAACCCAATGGCTGTATACGATGTTACCTCAAACAAGTACTTCTGACAGTCCAGGGGTGCAGACAGGTAACTGATACTGAAATACCATTTCCAGAGCTGGATGTCTAGCTTATCTCTGAAGTCAGATTTTAGTTTTTTCTCTTTATGAACTTTATTAGTGTATCTTTTATACTCATGTCTCACATGATATGTCAGTGTGAATATTTCCAAACTGAAATGTATTTTAAATAAGAAAGATTGATGTGTAGTTTAAATTAGAAGGATAGAGCTTATTCTTGTTTGGTTCATGAATTTGACACTTTATCATTGAATTGGATTGGCTTTGAGTCTTGTGGCTTGTGGTTAGAGTCCCCCTCAAAATCCCCAATTTTAAGGGCCTAAAATCCATCTTTTTTATCCTCTCTATCTCTTTGCTTAGAGACCACACTCATAATAAGCAAGTACCATAGATGCTTTCCACTCTTTTTTTTTCCCCTCAGTGTACTAATCTGTTCCTCTCTCTTCTTCCCCCCAAAAAAATCCAGTTATTTTTTGTGTTATGAACAGATCTGGTCAGTGTAATCAGATTTTTCTGCATGTGTAATTATTTTATCAAAATAAAATTTCCCACAAGACTCTTCTCCATCAACTCTGAAATTCTGGGTCTGACAACATACCCAAAGAAGGACCTTGAAAATCACCTCTTAAAATTTGGAAGAAAATATGACCAAGTCTTTCCTATAACATTTACTGTACTGCAAATGAATAAAGAACAATTTATGTTTTAAAAGATTACCAATACAACAGTTGAGATCAGGAAATTAATGTTTTAGTGCCTTTTGCTCAGTTTTAGCCAGCATGCTACACTCCACTTTTTGTTTACTTTGGGGGTTGGGGGAGGGCTCAAAGTGGGGCATTGTCATCCTTCTGTGGAATTTTATTTTCCTCAAAGTTTTGGTTCATATCAGTGAGTACTATTGCTGTTATGTAAATTAAATGAGACATCATCTGTCTGTGCGCCAGCAATGGCTTTCATCTTTATGTTCTTTCCTACTTTGTCTCTTTTCAGTGATTTCAAAAATGCACTCTTTTTACCATTGTGCATTTGTGTCAGTTTGGTTAGACAAGGCTGCTGATTAAGTTTGTCAACAGGCAAAGAGGAGTTTGAGTGATGAGCCTCTTTCACTGAATTTATTGATGGACTAAAATTCTTGGCAGTTTATTTAAAAGCATTAAAGTTGCCAATACCATATGTAGACTCACAGGGAAAAGAAGTTTCAACTTTATTTTCTTTAGTTGGGCTTTTCCATTGTGTAGGTTTTGTAGGTAGAGCAGCAGATTTAGAGACTAAATCTTTGTAAACACTTGAATGAGTTCCATTCTTACCTGGCTGTTACTAAAGATTTCCTACTACTGGCTGTGAGTCTATTATTTTGTGTTACCTAGCTTAATGACCAGAGCTCAATACGTTAGCCCTCAATACCTTGATTAATACCTAGGAGCTCTAGATTTAGGATTCGGAGGTATTCCCACACACCAGGAGCTAAAGATCTGTTTTGATTTGGTTCTCCCTCATGTTCAGGATTTAAAAATAGAAAATCCTCAGCTTCAAATGGTTTACAATTACTCTTGTTTTCTTTCCTCCTCATTTCATTATCAGGGATGTTGTTTTCATGTAGACCTGGTCTTTTTCCAGAATGGAAAATACTGCTATAAGAACAGGAACTTCTACCATGGTATCCCCCTCGATGATTTATGAGTCCAGTACCATTTCTTCCATGTATGTCATCCATTTTATTCTTTCTATATAAAGTTACCTCCATTAAGACATCCAACACCAGAATCAAAGTCATCTGAAGAGTTGTGTTGTAGATAATTTACATCATAACAATTTTATGTCCATGAAAAGTTTTCAGAATGCTTCTCAAAATTCAATAACAATTTTGTTGATGATGGTGGAGTAGGAAAATGAAGGCAGGCTGGAGGAAAGTCACACTGCCATTTACATCCAGTCTCTCCAACTCAGTGAAACAAGGCTTCAACACCTCATGGCAAGTCCAAATTCCAACGGGACTGCACAGGAAGGTGTTGGTTTTTTCTCTGTAATATTTATGTGTCCCAGTTAAATTTATTTTCTTCTGAAATAACATCCAAGTGTTTGAAGATACTTAACCTATGGCTATTTGACATAAAGTCACTTTAAATCACCTACCCATACTTCTGTTTTAAAGTTTTATTAAATATAATTTTATATGTAAGCTATATATAATTTTTTTAAAAAGAAAGAAAATCAATAATCTTGTATTGGGCTGTACTGAACATTATTTCTTTGTAAATGAATGTTGTAGAAAGAGGACTTTGGTTGATCCCACATTTACTTTCTTTCTTTTGTCATATATATAAAACACACATGTACGTGTGTGTGTGTGTATGTGTGTTTTCTTTAGAGATAGATTCTTGCTAGTTGCCCAGGCTGGTCTCAAACCCCTGGCTTCAAGTGATGCTCCTGCCTCGGCCTCTCAAAATGCTGAAATTATAGGCATGTGCCACCATACCTGTACCTGTTTTAAAGTTTTTATATGGCTATCTCCAGAATTAGCCAAGTTTCTTAGATTTAAGATCAAAGTCTTCTTTATTATTCCATGCACTTGTCACTATTGTCCTTATCTACTCCACATGAAATATCTAATTTATGAGCCAAATAGCAAAAACAAAAAGAAAATTTTACATCTGAAGAGCATTCTTAAACATCAGCATAAACAGAGACACACATAGCTATCTCAATACTACCATGCTGCTGGGAAGCTGCAACATCTTAAACCTCCACATATATAAAATGGAAAAATCTTTGTATTCTTTCAATGTCTTCATTTAGAAAAGCTGTCCCATTGTGACATGAAAAGGACTGAGGTCAACCTCCTAAAACGTTTAATAAAAGTAAAAATAAACTGCCATGAAACTTTATCTAAACTGCTGCAACTACTCATTACACAAATCAAACATATCTTACAGTTTTGGCTGAAGAATACCAACAACAGGAGAGGGGTTGGAGTAGGTAAGAAAATACCATCAGCTGAAATACTTTAACCAGTTATGCAATTTTTTTGAACCAAAATACTGAAGAAATGCCTGTGTCTCTTTTTAAGTACCTTGCTGAATTGTTCACTACTATCAATTCACTTCAGAGACAATTCTTGCCAATTTTAATACTTTTTGGGCAAAGTTATAAAAAATCACAATTCCAAAATGGACACTTGAAATATCTAGGACCTTTTACATAAAACCTAGATGATGATCTTCATATCTGAAGGGGCAGCAGGAGAGACTTCTAGCCTAAGAAACTGCTCATGCCCTAGGGGGAAAATAAAGGAGCTCTGCTTCTCTTCTGAATTTGTTTTGTTCAACCTCAGGGTCTCTCTGTTCATCTCTTATTTTGGGGCTATAGGAACGAGTATCCCTGCTCTACCTATTAAACATTTTGACTGGCGTATTTACCAGGGCATTGGGTAATTGCTATTATATACTTGGGACGGAGATCAGAGAGCAGTTTTTGACCCCTTCTATGCCTGTGCTTTTTATGGTATATAAAATTTATTCTGTTTGGAGTTGAAAATTTTGACTACAATGTATGCAAATAAATTAGGAAAGATATTTCAATTCATATGATAGGCATGAACAAATGAACTTCCTCTGACACTAGACATTTTCAACACTATTACAGTCTGCATTTAAAGAGGTACAAATAACAGTATCATATCCATTAGTATTTACATATTAGGCACTCATTTGTACATGACACTGAGCTAGGAGCTGTGAAGCATTAGAAATTGTGTATCTCAAGGTCCTCACTGTCAAGGAATTGACAGTTTGATTGATCAGAGAAGACTTAAAAATTTCACAAACATTGGAGAATTTACTATATTTAAACTTGGAGCTTACCCTCCCACTTTTGTCCTTGGTATGTCTGATCTGCAGAATGCTAATACAGAATATTGCAAAACCATATGAGCGCCTGTGTTACACATCTATAAATGCCTTCTTCATCTGGCATTTCAGAGGTACTCTTACTTATTCTAATCAATTTCTTTTCCCAGTTCTTATCACAACTATTTCACATCTTTATCACTTTTCTTGGGTCCTCTTGTTTGCCTTAATTCTTTGTGATTTTATTGCCATTTATTTCCTGACTTATGTTTATCAACGCATCATCTTATTCTGTATTAAAGGAAGACATACTTTTTCTGAACTCTAGTAGCTGATAGTCTCATCATTTACTCATCATTTCATCATTTACTCAGACAATCAGGCAAGTAATCTTGTTACCATCTTTGACCCTCCACTTTTCCTCTTCTCCATGTCTGATTGGTACAAGCGATGCTGTCCATTTAGGATCTGAGAGTAAAAAAAATTAACATGGGACCAGACAAAAAAGAAGTATTAGAATAATACTTGGCTGTGTTGACAAAATTTGTTCTGGAAACCAATGTTTGAATATTCTTGCTTTTGTTTCTTTTTTTCAGTGTTTTTAGCTGTGAATAATTGTTACATGCATGTTCTTTGCTTACAGTCGTCTCCTGAGGTGGGAGTTGTTTATTTCTATCCCAATGACCTGAGGTTCCCTCCATGTCTGGACTTGGTTATAATTAACTTGATTCATATGAGTCATATCAGTTTTTTAAATTGGCCTCTATGCCTCTGTTTCTTTATTCTGACTTAAGTCACCTACGTTGCCTTATTCCAGCCTCTATATTCCCCTTGTAGTTTGGTTTTTGTTCCTCTGATGTTGGCTTTGATATGATTTTTGTTTTTGCTCTTAGATATGCTTCCTTTAAATGTCTTACTTACTGTTGTAATAACTGCCCACTAACTTGTCTTCTTGCCTCCAGTCTTGCCCATCCCTTCAGCTTTCACATTAGTACTCTCCACCTGCAATTTCTTGTTCATGCAATATAAGATCTTTCACACGTCAGTTTCTACTTGCATCTATGTCTGCTCTCCAAATGCACAATTTTCCTGCTGTATTGTACTATTCACTGTGGCCCAGCAAGTTTGGATTTGGCACCATTTGAGAGAGTCCAGGAGTGGTCTATTCTTTCTCGTCTGAAGAAAAACAAATAACAATACAAAGGCACACTATAATATGAGCAAAGAACATTGAAATAATTTTGTAATAAAGAAATGTAAAAGCCAAAACAAAACCATAAAATGCCTAGGTAATCAAGTGATGCTATAAGAGTAATGACATATCAATTTCAACTGTCAAATTGATATAAAATTTTAAAATAACAAATCTAGCATAGATGATGTTTGATTGTGGGTAATCTCATAGACATGAACAATTGTCTTCTCTCTTGCATCATTAATTTTCTCTCACTATACAGAAGAATAGAACTTTGAATAGCTCAAAGAATCTTGCCAGAGAAGAAACAAAGTTAGAGACTCTAATTATTTGATTTCAAGAATTACTACAGAGCTACAGCAATCAAGACAGAGTGGTACTGACATGAAAGCAGACAAATAGATCCCTGCAACAGAATGAAATTCCACAAATAGACCTAAATGTACAATCAATTGATTTCTGAAAAGGTTGCGAATCCATTTCAATTCAATTCAACGGGTAAAGAACAGTCTTTTCAACAAATAAGCCTATAAGAACTGGTAAATATAAGGGGAAAAAGGAACTTTGACATTCCTCTTATGCTGCACCCAAAATTAATTTGAATGAAATGTGAACCTAATATAAAAACTAAAATTATAAAATTTCTAGAGGAGAAAGCTTCTTTCATAAAAAGAAAAGCGTCTACAATATCTTCGCGATCTGGGGGTGGGCAAAGATTTCTTAGTGAGGACACTGAAAGCATCCTAACTGTAATGGAAAGAAAAATATATTTACCTTGAGGGGTGGAGGAAGATGGTTGAATAGAAGCCCACACTGTTTGTCCTTCCCACTGGTACACCAAATTTTAACAACTATCTGCACATAGAAAAGCATCATTACAAGAACCAAAAATCAGGTGAGCAACCACAGTACCCAATTTTAACTTCATATTGTGGAAAGAGGCATTGAGGAGGGCAGGAGAGACAGTCTTGAGTTGCTGAAGCCACCCGTCCCGTCCCTCATCCCCTGGCAGCAGCTGTATGGCATGGAGAAAGAATCTGTGCACTTTGAAAAAGAGAGTGCAATGGCTGGGGGACTTTACATTGAACTCAGTGCTGCTCTGTCACAGTGGGGAATAAAGCTGTGCTGGGCTCAGGCAGCACCCATGCACAGAGAAAACAACTGGACCAGCTCTAGCTAGAGGGGAACCGCCCATCTCAGCAGTGGAACTTGAGTTTCTTGGCAAGCCTTGCCACTGTGGGCTAAAGTGCTTTGTACTCTCAGGTAAACTTGAAAGGCAGTGTAGGACACAAGGACTACAATTTCTAGGTAACTTCTGGTGCTAGTCTAGGATTAGAGCCTAGTGGCATGTGACCTAGGGAAACACCAGCTGGCTCAGCTAAGAAAGTGCCTGCACCATCCCTCCCCCAAGCCCAGGTAGTGCAGCTCACAGCAACAAAGGTGACTCCTTCCTTCTTCTTAAGGAGTGGTGAGCAAAGAGTAAAGAGGACTTTGTCTTGCATCTTGGATACCAGCTGAGCCATAATAGGATAGGGCACTGGGCAAAGTTGTGCAGCCCCTATTCCAGGCCCTAGCTCCTCCCTGACAGTTCTAGACATTCGTGGATGGTCCAAAAAGAAATGCACTGCCTTGAAGAAAAGGACCCAGTCCTGTCAGTACTCATTATTTGCTGACTTACGAAGCTTTGGGCCCTGAGTAACCAACAACACCCAGGGAGTACACCATGGGCCTTGGCCTCTGAGATATGCTGGCTTCAGGGGTGACACGGCACATTCCCAGGTGTGGTGGCTATGGTGACTCTTTCTATTTGAGAGAAGCAGAGGGAAAAGCAAAGGGAACTTTGTCTTGCACCGTACGTACCAGTGCTTGGCCACAGTGGGACAGAACAAAAAGCAGACTCTTAGGGTCTCTGAGTTCGGGTCTAGGCTCCTGGACAGCATTTCTGGACCTGCCCTGGGCCAGAGGGGAGCCCACTGCCCTGAAGGGTGAGTCTCAGGTCTGGCAGCATTCACCAGAAGCTGACAGAACAGCCCTTGGGCTTTAGGTGAACATTGGCAGTGGCCTGGCAGAACCCCCTGTCGAATGATGGTGGTGACCACAGGGAGAGGCTTCTCTGTCTTTGGAAAGGGGAGGGAAGAGTAGGAAGGACTTTGTGTTGTAGTTTGAGTACCAGTTTAGCCACAGTAGAATAGAACATCCGGTAAATTGCTAAGATTTTTGACTCCAATCCCTGGATCCCATACAGTATCTCTGGTCAGGCCCAGGGCCTCAGGTAATTCATGAAGGGAAGGGCCTTGGGCAAGCTTGGCCCAGTGCTTTGCTGGCTTCAGGTCTCACCCAGCGCAGTTCCAGTGGTGGTGGCCACAAAGGTAATTGCGTCACTATACCCCCAGTACCAGGTGGCTCAGCACAAAGAGAAAGACTCTATTTGTTTGGAAGAAAATAAGGGAAAAGAACAAGAGTCTCTGCCTGGTAATCAGACAATCCCTCCAGAGTTTATCCAAGACCACTAAGGCAGTACCTCTACAAGTCTGCAAAAACCAGAGCATTATTGGCCAAGTCCCTTTGAATACCTGGAAAGCCTTCCCAAGGAGGACAGGTACAAACAAGCCCAGACTGTGAAGACTACAATAAATACCTAACTCTTCAATGCCTAGACACTGACTAACATCTACAAGCATCAACACCATTCAGGAAAACATGACCTCACCAAATGAACTAAATAAATCATCAGGAACCAATCCTGGAAAGACAAACATATATGACCTTTCAGACAGAGAATTCAAAATAGTTGTGTTGAGGAAACTCAAAGAAATTCAAGATAACACAGAGAAGGAATTCAGAATTCTATCAGATAAATTTAATGAAGAGATTGAAATAATTAAAAAGAATCAAGCATAAATTACTAGCGTTCAAAAATGCAATTGACATGCTGAAGAATGCATCAGTCTCTTAATAGCAGAATTGATCTGGCAGAAGAAAGAATTAGTGAGCTTGAAGATAGGCTGTTTGAAAATACATAGTCAGAGGAGACAAAAGTAAAAAGAAGAAAAACAACGAAGCACACCTACAGGATATGGAAAATTGCCTCAAAAGGGCAAATCTAAGAATTACTGGCCTTAAAGAGAAGATAGACAAAGAAAGGAATAAAAAGTTTATTCAAAGGAGTATTATCAGAGAACTTCCTAAACCTAGAGAAACATATCAACATTCAAGTACAAGAAGATTATGGAACACCAATCAGTTTTAACCCAAAGAAGACTATCTCCAGGTACTTAATAGTCAAACTCCCAAAGGTTACAGATAAAGAAAAGGACTTTGTGCTGTGGTTTGAGTACCAGCTTAGCCACAGTAGAATAGAACATCCAGAAAATTGCTAAAGTTTTTGACTCCAATCCCTGAATCCCATACAGCATCTCTGGTCAGGCCCAGGGCCTTAGGTAAGCCACCACCATGAAGGGAAGGACTCTGGGCAAGGTCTACAGCTGTGCTAAAAGCAGCAAGAGAAAAGACATAAATAACATAAAACGGAGCTCCAAAATGTCTGGCAGCCAACGTTTCAATGGAAACCTTACAAGCCAGGAGAGAGTGGCATGACATATTTAAAGTACAGAAGGAAAAAGCCTTTACCCCTCTAATAGTATATCCAGTGAAAATATCCTTCAAGTATGAAGGAGAAATAAAAACCTTCCCAGACAAACAAAAGATGAAGAATTTAATCAACATCAGACTTGTCCTAAAAGAAATGCTAAAGGAAATTCTTCAATCTGAAAGAAAAGGACATTAATCAGCAAGAAGAAATCATCTGAAGGTACAAAACTCCCTGGTAATAGTTAAGTACATAGAAAAACACAGAACAGTATAACACTGTAATTTTGGTGTGTACCCTACTCTTCTCTTAAGTAGAAAGACTAAATGATGAACCAATCAAAAATAACTAAAACAGTGTTTCAAGTACAATAAGACATAAATAGGATCAACAAAATGTTAAAGAGCTGGGGGATGAAGTTAAAATGTAGAGTTTTTAATAGTTTTCTTTTTGTGTTAACCTGTCATCAGTTTAAAATAATGGATCATAAGACAGTATTTGTAAGCCTTGTGGTAACCTCAAGTTGAAAAACATACAATGAATACACAAAAAATAAAAATCAAGAAATTAAAGCATACCACCAGAGAAAATCACCTTCACTAAAAGGAAGACAGGAAGGAAGGAAAGAGGAGAAGACCACAAAACAACCAGAAAACAACAAAATGGAAAGAGTAAGTCCCTACTTATCAATAATAACATTAAGTGTAAAGGGACTAAACTCTCAAATCAAAAGACATAAACTGGCTAAATGGATGAAAAAACGAGACCTCACGTCTCCGTTGCCAACAGAAAACATACATACTTCATCCATAAAGATATACATAGACTGAAAATGAAGGGACGGAAAAATATATTCCATGCAAGTGGAAACCAGAAAACAGCAGAAGTAGCTACACTTATGTCAGACAAAATAGATTTCAAGACAAAAACTGCAAGGAGAGACAAAAAAGGTCATTGTATAATAACAAATGGGTCAATTCAGCAAGAGGATGTAATAATTGTAAGTAGATATGCACCCAACAGTGGAGTACCCAGATAAATATATAAAGCAAACAGTATTATTATTTAACTTTTATTTTAGGTTTGGGGTACATGTGAAAGTTTGTTACATAAACTTGTGTGGCAAAGGTTTGTTGTGCAGATTATTTCATCACCCAGATATTAAGCCCAGTACCCAATAGTTATCTTTTCTGCTCCTCTTCCTCCTCCCACCCTCCCCCATCAAGTAGACTCCAGTGTCTGTTGTTCCCTTCTTTGTGTTCATGATTTCACATCATTTAACTCCCACTTATAAATGAGAACATGCAGTATATGATTTTCTGTTCCTGCGTTAGTTTGCTAAGGATAATAGTCTCCAGTTCCATACATGTTCCCATAAAAGACATGATGTTGTTCTTTTTTATGGCTGCATAGTATTCCATGGTATATATATACACACCACGTTTTCTTTATCTAATCTGTCACTGCTGGGCATTTAGGTTGATTCCGTGTCTTTGCTATTGTAAATACTGCTGCAATGAACATTTGCATGCATGTCTTATGGTAGAATGATTTATATTCCTCTGGGTATATCACCAGTAAAAGGATTGTTTGAATGGTAGTTCTGCTTTTATCTCTTTGAGGAATTGCCATACTGTAAAGCCAATATATTAGAGCTAAAGAGAGAGAGAGAGAGACTCCAACACAATAATAGTTGGAGACTTCAACATCCCACTTGCAGCATTGGATAGATCTCCATGACAGAAAGTCAACCAAGAAACATCAGATTTAATCTGCACTACAGAACCAATGGATCTAATATATATTTATAGAACATTTAATCCAGTGGCTGCAGAATACACATTTTCTCCTCGGCACAGAGATCATTCTCAAGGTTAGACCATATGTTGTCACAAAACAAGTCTTAAAACATTCACAAATATTGAAATGATATCAAGCATCTTCTCCAATCTCAATGGAATTAAACTAAAAATCAATAGGAATTTTGGAAACTATACAAACACATAGAAATTAAATAATAGAATCCTGAATAACCAGTGGGCCAATGAAGAAATTAAAAAAGAAATTTAAAAAATTTCTTGAAACAAGTGGTAACAGAAACACGACATACTAAAACCTGTGGGATTCAGTGAAAGCAGTACTAAGAGGTAAATTTATAGCTGTAAGTGCCTACATCAAAAAAACTTCAATTAAATAAGCTAATGGTGCATCTTAAAGAACTAGAAAAGCAAGAGCGAATTGAAATGAAAAAGACAATACAAAAGACCAATAAAACAAAAAGTTGGTTTTTTAAAAAGCTAAACAAAATTGACAAACCTTTAGCCAGACAAACTAAGACAAAAAGACAGAAAAGCCAAATAAATAAAATAAGAGATGAAATTGGAGACATTACAACTGATACCACAGAAATTCAAAGGATCATTAATGGCCACTATGAACAACTATATGTCAATAAATTGGAAAATCTAGAAGAAATGGACAAATTCCTGGACACATACAACTTACCAAGATTGAACCATGAAGAAATCCAAAACCTGAATAGACCAATAACAAGTAACAAGATTGAAGCTGTAATAAAAAGTCTTCCAGTAAAGAAAAGCCTGGGACTCAATGGCTTTCTGGGAAAAATCTAAAGACCACCAAAAAACTGACAAACAAATTCGGTAAAGTTGCAGGATACAAAACCAACATGAAAAAACTGGTAGAATTTCTATGTACCAAAAGCAAACAGTTTGAAAAATAAATTAAAACTGTAATCCCATTTACAATAGCCACAAATAAAATTAAATGTCTAGGAATTAACCAAAGAAGTAAAAGATCTCTACAATAAAAACTATGAAACACTGATGAAAGAAATTGAAGAGGACAGACAAAAAATGGAAAACTATTCCATGTTCATGGATTCAAAGAAATCAATATTGTTAAACTGTCCATACTACCCAAAACAATCTGCAGATTCAATGCAATAACTCTCCTAATACCAATGATATTCTTCATAGAATAGAAAAATACAATCTTAAAATTTATATAGAATCACTAAAGATCCAGAATAGGGAAAGCTATTCTAATCAAAAAGAGCAAAACTGGAGGAATCACATGACCTGACTTCAAACTATACTACAGAAGTATAGTAATCAAAACAGCATGGTATTGACATAAAAGACATAAAAACAGACACACAGAGCACTGGAACAGAATACAGAACCCAGAAACAAATCCACGCATCTACAGTGAACTCATTTTCGACAAAGAAGCCAAGAACACACATTGAGAAAAAGACAGTCTCTTCAATAAACGGTGCTGGCAAAACTGGATATCCATATGCAGAATGAAACTGGACTCCCATCTCTTGCCATTTATAAAAGTAAAATCAAAATGAATTAAAGACATAAATTGAAGACCTCAGCCTATGAAACTACTACAAGGAAACATTGCGGAAAAATCTCCAGAACATTGCTCTGGGCAAAATTTCTTGAGTAATACCCCACAAGCACAGGCAACCAAAGCAAAAATGGACAAATGAGATCACATTAAGTTTAAAATCTTCTGCACAGCACACAGGCAATAAAGTGAAGAGACAACTCATAAAATGGGAGAAAATATCTGCAAACTACTCATCTGACAAGGCATTAATAACCAGAATATATAAGGAACTCAAGTAATTCTAGGGGAAAAAATCTAATATTCTGATTAAAAAATTAGCCAAAAAAAATTTGAGTAGATGTTTCCAAAGACACACAAATGACAAATAGGCATATGAGAAGATGCTCAACATCACTGATTACCAAAGAAATGGAAATCAAAACTACAATGAGATTTCATCTCATCACAATTAAAATGGCTTTTATCCAAAAGTCAGCCAATAACAATGTTGGTGAGGATATGGAGAAAAATGAACCCTCATAAACTGTTGATGTGAACATAAATTAGTAAAATCACTATGGAGAACAGTTTGGAGAGTCCTCCAAAACTAAAAATAGAGCTACCATATGATCCAGCAATCCCACATCTGTATATATACGACTCAAAAAGGAAATCACTGTATTAGAGAGATATCTGCACTCCCATGTTTGTTGCAGCACTGTTCACAACAGCTAAGATTTGGAAGCAACCTAATTGTCCATCAGCAGATGAATGGATAAAGAAAATGTGGTACATATGCACAGATTACTAGTCATTTGCAACAATATGGATGGAGCTGAAGTTAATTCTATTAAGTGAAATAAGCCAGACACAGAAAGACAAACACTGCATGTTCTCACTTATTTGTGGGATCTAAAAATCAAAACAATTGAACTCATAGAAAGAGAGAATAGAAAGATGGTTACCAGAGACTGAGAAGGGTCATAGGCAGGGTAGGGGGAGGTGAGAATGAGAAATGGGCACAAAAATTTAGTTAGAAAGAATAAATAAGACCTAGTGTTTGATAGCACAACATAGAGGCTATAGGAAATAATTAAACATTTTAACTAAAATAGTATAATTGGATTGTTTGTAACACAAAGGATAAGTGCTTGAGGGGATGAATACCCAATCTTCCATCACGTGATTATCACACGTTGTATGCCTGTACTCAAAAGTATCTTATGTACCTCATAAATATATATACCTACTACATTCTCAAAATTTATTAAGTTTAGTAAAATAAGAAATTGATCTCGTTGAAAATAATATGTAAAGAACTACAGCACAATAATAAAAAGCTAAGCAGCTTGAAGAAAATAGACAAAAGCTTGAACAGACATCTGTGAAAGAGGATATTCAAATGGCCAATAAGCAAGTGAAAAGGTACTCAGAATCATTAATTATCAGGAAAATGCAGATTAAGTCCATAGCAAATTGCCATTTTACTCCCACTGAAATTAAAAAGATCAATAACAAATATTAGTGATGAGATAGTGCAACAGGAATTCTCACTTTGGAAAACCGTTTTATTTTTTTTTAAGTTCTGGGATACATGTACATAACATGCAGGTTTGTTACATAGGTATACATGTGTCATGGTGGTTTGCTGCACCTATCAACCCATCATCTAGGTTTTAAGCCCTGCATGCATTAGGTATTTGTCCTAATGCTCTCCCTTCCCTTGCTCCCCACCCCTTGACAGGCCCTGGTGTGTGATGTTCCCATCTCTGTGTCCATGTGTTCTCATTGTTCAACTCCCACTTATGAGTGAGAACATGTGGTATTTGGTTTTCTGTTCCTTTGTTAGTTTGCTGAGAATGATGCTTTCCAGCTTCATCCATGTCCCTGCAAAGGACATTAGCTCATTCCTTTTTATGGCTGCATAGCATTCCATGGTTTATATGTGCCACATTTTCTTTATCCAGTCTACCATTGATGGGCATTTGGGTTGGTTCCAAGTCTTTGCTATTGTAAATAGTGCTGCAGTAAACACATGTGTGCATGTGTCTTTATAGAACAATTTGTAATCCTTTGGGTATACACCCAGTAATGGGATTACTCAGTCAAATGGTATTTCTGGTTCTAGATCCTTGAGGAATCACCACACTGTCTTCCACAATGGTTGAACCAATTTACACTCCCACCAACAGTATAAAAGCATTCCTATTCCTCTACAGCCTCAACAGCATCTGTTGTTTCCTGACTTTTTAATAATTGCCATTCTAACTGGCATGAGATGGTATCTCATTGTTGTTTTGATTTGCATTTCTCTAATGAACAGTGATGGTGAGCTTTTTTTCATATGTTTGTTCGTAACATACATGTCTTCTTTTGAGAAATGCCTGTTCATATCCTTTGCCCACTTTTTGATGGGATTGTTTTTTCCTTGTAAATTTGTTTAAGTTTCCTATAGATTTTGGATATTAGACCTTTGTCAGATGAGTAGATTGCAAAAATTTTCTCCTATTCTGTAGGTTGCCTGTTCACTCTGATGATAGTTTCTTTTGCTGTGCAGAAGCTCTTTAGTTTAATTAGATCCCATTTGTCAATTTTGGCTTTTGTTGCAATTTCTTTTGGTGTTTTAGTCATAAAGTCTTTGCCCGTGCCTATGTCCTGAATGGTATTGCCTACGTTTTCTTCTAGGGTTTTTATGGTTTTAGGTTTTTAAGTTGTTTTTTAAAATATTAAACATAAATTTATCTTGTGTCCCAGTAATTCTATTCTTAGGTATTTACCCAAGACAATTGAAAACACATGCCCATAAAAAGACTTGCATAAGACTGTTCATAACAAGATTATTCATAATAGCCTAAACTAGAAACAATATAACTATTCATCAACAGGAAAACAAATAAATTGTGGTATAGTAATCCAATGAAACACTAATTAGGAACAAGAAGGAAAAAACTACAGACACATGAGACAACATGAAGGAACTTCAAAATTCTTTTGTCTAGTAAAAGAAGCCAAACAAAAAACATTACATATTGCTTGGAAGCAACATATGTCAATTCTGTTGATATTCCACTGGTCAAAGCAAAGGTGGCTGTATCTACATTCAACAGAGCAGGGATGTATATCCTACAAGGGAAGCATGGAATATTTCTAAAAATAATTCAATTCATCACACTTAGATTATGGTATAAGAGAACTCTCCAATTGTAGAAATTATCATTTCATATTTTGAAGACATTTTTCCCTAAGTTTTCATTTATCCTTTGACTAGATTTTGACAATGTGGACTAGCAATGTTTTTTAGTTCTTGTTTTCTATAAATACATTTATTAAAACTTTTATGGTTTTACCAAGATTCTCCCCACTTTAATACTGTACTATTAAAAATTCTCCAATATTTTTGGTAGTTTATCTGTAACTTCATTTTATGTTTTAATCTTTGATCTGTTTTGGATCCACCTGCAATTTGTGTGGTGGTGGGATGGGAAGTGACTTTGTTTTTTAGGAGTCTTTTGTATGTTTTGCATTTTAATAGATTAGTTCAGCCTATTTGCATGAATTAGATTTTAATTATGATTGCACTTACTTCTACCATAATACTTTATCTTATGTTTCTGTTTTTATGGATTCTTTTGATTTTCCTTTTTAATCTTTATAACTGATCTGTGTTTATTTTAATTTGCATATTTCTTCTGATAATTTGGCAGTTTCATATTTTTTTCCTGGTGTTTACATTTATACCCAACCTTTATTTAAAATATGTTTTTTCCAAAGCTTTTGTTTATTTTAATTACTTTTTTGGGGGTACAGAGTGATATTTCAATACATGTATACAACGTGTAAGGAGTAAATTAGAATAATTATCATTTGTGTTGCGAACATTCAAAATCCTCTCTTCTAGCTGTTTGAACATGTATAATAAATTATTGTCAACTCTATTCAGTCTACAACCTCACAGTACTAGTTAAAACATTTAATCCACTATTTCTTTAGACAATATCCATGGCTATGAGTTATAACATAATTCCTCCTTTTATACTTCTTCACTGCCAGTTTTAATCGATTTTATGATTTTCCTTAGTATCTACTATAACTTTAAATATACTTTTATCTTTATTACTTGATTCAATAGCTTTTAATATATATTTTGATGCATGCTCAGGTATGAAAAGTGAAGAAATCAACATATTTATACTATTTCCTACCTTTTCTCATTGCTTCAATTATGATTTTCATTTGTTACATTATTTCCAGATTATCAGGATTTTTGTCTTATATTTGTCCCTTAACCATAATCCCCCTATTATTTTGAGGCTTGGTCCTATAAAGTGACATCAATACTCAATGCCAATCTTTTTGGAGTAATCTACTAATTCATTAATTGTTTGGCTGAAGAAGGTGGTTTCTCTTTTTTAGAAACAGAGTTTTATTCTGTTGCCCAAGCTGGAGTGCAGTGGAGGGATCTCAGTTCACTGCAACCTCCACCTCCTGGATTCAAGCGATTCTCCTGCTTCAGCCTCCCAAGTAACTGGTATCACAGGCGCCCACCACCATGCCTGGCTAATTTTTATATTTTTAGTAGAGACAGGGTTTCACCGGCTAGGCTTCTCTCGAACTCCTGACCTCAACTGATCCTCCTGCCTCGGCCTCCCAAAGTGCTGGGATTATAGGTATGAACCACCATACTGGTTGAAACAAAAATCTTTTTTCTTTTTAAGACAGAATCCCACTCTTGTAGCCCAGGCTGGAGAGCAACAGCATGATCTCGGCTCACTGCAACCTCTGCCTCCTGGGTTCAAGTGATTCTCCTGCCTCAGTGTCCTGAGTAGCTGGGATTACAGGTGTGCACCACCATGCCCAGCTAACTTTTGTATTTTTAGTAGAGATGGGGTTTCTCCATGTGGGTCAGGCTGGTCTCGAACTCCTGACCTCAGGTGACCCAACTGCCTCGGCCTCCCAAAGTGCTGGGATTATAGGTGTGAGCCACCATTCCTGGCCCTGTACACATTTTTTAACACTCACTGATGAGTGAGAACATGCAATATTTGGCTTTCTGTGCCTGGCTCATTTCACTTAAGATAATGAACTTCAGCTTCATCCATGTTGCTGCAAAAGACCCAATCTCATTCTTTTTTATGGCTGAATAGTAATATTATTCCATCGTGTGTGTGTGTGTGTGTATCACATTAAAAAAAAATTGATCCATTGTTGGACACTGAGGCTGATTCTATCTATTTGCTGTTGTGAATAGTGCTGCAACAAACACAGAAGTGCAGGTGTCATTTTGATATAATGATTTCTTTTCCTTTGGGTAGATACCCAGTAGTGGGATTGCTGGATCAAATGGTAGTTTTATTTTTAGTTCTTCGAGAAATTTTCATACTGTTTTTCATAGAGGTTGAGCCTTCACATCTTTTTGTAACCTTTTTGTTTCATGATTTGGAAATGTAGAATTCTCTAGTTTGATCAAAGATAGATGCATATTTCTGTTTCTTATATTTCTTATAGAACACAAAATGCATAATTTATTTCACCATGATTAAATCTGAAGTTCCTCTAGGCCCATCTTCATATAACCTATTCTACAAAAGTGTTCAGTGGAACAAAAATGTCTTAATTTTAACATGGTTCCCCCAAGTTGGACAGTAGTTGTTTCTAAGTAGGAAATTCTTTTCCTCTTTCTCCTGTATGTATGCAAATACCTAAATCAATATTTATGTGTATTTTTATTTAGAAAATAAATGAAAAAAACTGTAAAATATTGATTGTGACAATTTCTTCATGATTGGAACAAATGAAATGCAAAATTTTGTAAGTATACCAGATTCTAAGAAAATATTAAGCATCTAGCAGGAGACTAATATCAAATGGGGAAAGAGATAGATAGGAAAGTCAAGGTGTAAAACTGAAGTCCACAGATAGGCAAGTTGGGGGATAAATGGGTGATTGTTGTGAAAGGAGAGATGAGGTCAAGAAGCTTTGTTTACCTTTGAAGCAGCATTCCTGGGCCATGCTGAAAAATTACACATGAGTGTTTTGGTCTAGTTTAAGAGACACTGTAACAAGCATGCCATCTACCTGGAAAATCCAGCATGGAAAATTATTATTGATTCTTTAAAGTATAGTGCAAATATTACCACTTCTCGTTACCTTTCTAGCCACCACCATCTCTGTATTCCACTCTGGTTTCCTCTTATTTATCTTTTGGCTTCCCCGGCTGTTCAAATATGTATCTATTATAGTACTTAACAGGTATATTAAAATATGTTTGTTTCCTTTTTTTAGACTATGAACTCTCTGAAGGTTAGGATTTAATGTTACACTTTTCAATTCCTTGCACACAGCTTGACATTTACTAAGTTTTTAATAAAGTTCACACATTTTATTGACATAGTATTTTATGTAGTATTAAATGTCCTGGCATGATGGATGTCTTATGAGTTTGATGATGGCTAGTTCAAAGTCTCCAGTGCATCAGTTTTAATTTTTGCAGTGATATTTGAAATATTTGTATACATTTAGAGTTTCTATTATTTATACACTTAGAGCTATTTAATATAATTACAGGTATTTTAGTTATAAAGACACGTCTCATTCATTGCAAGCCCTTTGGACAATTCTGTGGAAAAATTCTAATTATAAGGAAAGTTTTAGAAAATAAAATTATGGCATGTAAAACTTTCATTGCTTGCCCTTCATACAATTTTCAATCAATCTGAGGAATCGTAGTTTCACTCAACATGGATTAACCTAAGTTTCCTCAGGCTGTGTCTAACTCATGGCAACGGATGAGTTGCAGAATGATTCTATAAGAGTTACTTTCCAATGTTCTGATAACCTGCATTCTGAACACACTATGTATATTGGCAAAGATGTGTGACTTGCTTTATGCTCTCCTAATAAATAATACTGAATGCTTACTGTTGCCAGACACTGTGCTAAAAGTTTTACACACAAATTGTCAACTCTGATTCCTCATTTTATTGATATAAAACTTGGGAAGATTAAGTAGTGTGCTTAACCCCACCATACTGGCAAGTGGTTAAACTGACAGTGTGTCCCCAAAGCCCATATTCTTAGATACTATGCTATTCCACCTCCCTGGAGGATGAATACAAAATCGCTACTGAATTGGACTCAAACGGTTAAAAATATGTTTAGTCATACTTATGAAATCTCAAAGTCAGCCCTGAACAGACTCAGAGGTTTCTTGGCAAGTGATATAACTTAGAAATTTTGCAATTACTATGCAGAGCATCACGTAGCCAGTCTTGAACTCCTCTGACCTGTGTGCTTGAACTTTTAATCTCTTGTGAAATGGCTCAGGATGTTTATAAATTGGAAGAAGCCTCAGTAGTATGGCCTTTTATGACCCATTTTTCTGCCTCTATTGGAATAATGGATATGAGGCTGGGGAGTGCCAAAAAGTTGAAGACCATTTAATAGCAACCTTGTTGCGGGGCATAGAGAGTGGGGTGTGTGTGTAGGTGTTATGAAATTCTTTAATTTTCATTAAAAAACTCTTAACAATATTCAGTTCATAACTGTAAATCTAGCCATAAATTTAACAAGGACATTTTCACCTGTTTGGTTTTGTAAATGTCAATGGAGTTTCAGCGTTAGAAATGTTTCAGATGTTTGTAGGAGGCAGGTATTACCTTGCATATATTTATATTTGTAATAGGAAAATTAAATCATTTTTAAAGACTATTTTTTAAAACATGGAAACAAATATCTCCTAGACTACTGAAATCCTAGAGTGTTAATATGAACATATGGGTATAAATTTTTGTATTTTTACACATTTTAAACCTGAAATATGATTTTTTGATATAAGATCAAAGTAAGAAACTAATCAGGCAAATAAACTGATTAACTATATTAAAAATATAGCATCTGGGCATGGTGGCTCACAACTGTAATCCCAGCACTTTGGGAGGCTAAGGTGGGCAGATCGTTTGAGATCAGGAGTTCAGACCAACCTGGCCAACATGGTGAAACCCCATCTCTACTAAAAAACACAAAAATTATTCAGGCATGATGGCGCACACCTGTAATCCCAGCTACTCGGGAGGCTGAGGCAAGAGAATCGCTTGAACCTGGGAGGCAAAGGTTGCAGTGAGCCAAGATCACACCACTGCACTCTAGCATGGTAGCAAATATTTTGTTAAAAACAAAATATGCCTTATGCCTGTAATCCCAGCACTTTGGGAGGCTGAGGCAGGTGGATCACCTGAGGTCGGGAGTTCAAGACCAGCCTGACCAACATGGTGAAACCCTGTTCCTACTAAAAATACAAAAATTCGCTCGGCATGGTGGCACACGCCCGTAATCCCAGCTACTTACTTGGGAGGCTGAAGCAGGATAATCGCTTGAACCCGGGAGACAGAGGTTGCGCTGAGTGGAGATTGCACCATTGCACTCCGGCCTGGCAAAAAAAAAAAAAAAAAAAAAAAAAAAAAAAAAAAAATATATATATATATGCCAACACATGGGCTATCATGAATGACCCTGTATATTCTCCTTCTCATTCTTTTTACAATATATGCTATGCCTACACATAAAAGAGAAATCAACAGAGATGGAGGGAGAAGGGCATGGGATATTGGAGCACATCTAGCTTTCAGATTGACACAATGCTTCGGGGGTGTGAAAAGCAGCTAGAAGAAAGGTGATTTCCTGCTTTCAAGCCCTCATTTTTGTGGGGCAAAGGATGAACAGCAACTCCTGCTGCTGGCAGGAAAGTGGGTACTTGATCTGAAAGAATGCCAATCCAGTGAGTCAGAGAGTATAAATCCTACTACACTTAGATCAGAAGATACTTCCACATATGAGTATGTGGAATGACTGTGGAGTACCCATTTGTAGAATTATTAAGCCCTACATTAGATCTGCTATAATAATGGAATCTTGCTCTTGGATCTACAATATTACTAGATTATTATTCTGAGCCAGGAGCACCTATTGACTATAATGAATGTCCCCTCTGCATTCAGAATGTGTGAAGGAGATCCAGGAAAGGTTTTCACCTATTCTAGCCAGTTGTTACAAATAGGTCTTTAGGAGTTCCTCTAATGCATCACCATAGTGATGGAGCTGAGGGTAGAATGGAAGATAGATCAGTATATAAAAAATGTGAATCATTCAATCAGTTACTACTTACTCAGCACCTATAATGTGTGCCTTGATGCAAGGGAAGATTTCATTCTTGAAACCATCTGTGAAAACTGAAAGATGCAGTTTAGTGAAGCAATTAAGAATTTGGTTCAAATCTTGGCTGCAGCATTTACAGGTTGTTAATCTTAGGCAAGTTTTTCAGCCTTTCCATACCTTGCTTTCTTTATTTGCCAAATGAAGAAACACACTTGTTCTGCTACAACATGTGTTTCTATAATGTGAATTGGCTCATTCATGATTGGTAAATGAGGAGGGGATACCGTCAGAGTAACGCAGTAACTATCGGTTCATATGAGGTTTTTCCCTGCATGTTCATGGTTTGCATCATTAAATACCAGTAGCTAAACACAAAGTATATTGAAGCCCTGGATGCAGCAAGTTGTGGGGGAATGCAGGGCTGTTAGTGATGCAGAGTAATTGCCTGCCCACTCTTCCCCTTGGGTCAGTCTTACCACATGATCTGAGTGGAGTTGACTGTTTCCATGACTCTTCCTGACTTTGTTACATACAGTTTTGGCAAGCAGCCTCCATCCTCTCCTGGAGTCAAGCAGACTCCACATTTTAAAAAAGGGCAAAGTCTTGTGTTTTCTATAATATTTCTTTTACATGATTGAGAAGTAGGAAAACTACATCTAAACTATCATTTCTTTATTAGGTATTTATCACATGTTTAATATGAGCTACATTTAAGTAATTAATGCTGTGCTTAGAAAGCTGCATAAGTTGTGAATGGTCTGCTCCTAACCCTATCTTCACCGTGAACCTTGTTAGTTTTAGTATAAAATTTCGCAGAATGTGATGCTTTTTAGGAATGTGTATATTGCATTATGGTGGAAAAACCTAAATGCTTATGTTAAATGTTAGATGAAACTGATACTCAATAAAATTTGCTATTACAAAAGGAAATATTTAACTCAATTTCCCTGACTATATGATGTGCTGAATCAGAGCCACCTGAACTTACATTGTTGCCTAATTTGGGGAAGGGGAGGAGAGCACATCAAAGACATCGTGTATCTCTGTATTATAATTTCCTGGTGGATGGATGTAAGTCCCTTGTTTTAACACCACCAATGATTTACCATCTTCAACACTCAATTTTCTTATCTGTAAAATGGAGGAAATAAAACCAATTCCATGCGGATATTTTGAGAATAAAATGAATAATGTAAATCAGTTGTTCTTTCACTTTTTCCACTGGTGGAATACCTAGAAGTATATTTTTGTTTTTTTACAAGATGAAATGAAATGTTTTGTTTTTACAACATTACCATGAAATGTTGATATATAAAATAAAATAACCAAGCATACAATTTTGTGGTATAAAAAACTCACAAGACATTACAGTGTCCAGTGGTGGTAAGCACAATTGGTTAGGCAACACTTATTGAAGACAAAAATTGAGAAAATTCGGTCCATTTAATTCACCTTCTTGGGAAAAGAAGTCCTACGGGTCTATTTTTGTGGTTTTATAACCTTAGTCATTTCGTAGAGTTTCAGGGTTTTTTGAGAATTAGTGTGATGTGTAAAATGCAGTCAGCACTGAACTTGGAATGTAGTACTTACTCTTTTACTCAATAGCTATGGAGCACCTGCTGTGTGCCAGGCACTGGTCTAGGAACTGGAGCAGCAGAGGTGAGCAGGACAGATCCCCTGCCTTCAAGGATCTTATGTTATTTTGAGGGAGGCAAATGATCCCAAACCAGAGAGAGGTAAGAGTGAAGCGAGAGGAAAGTTAGGAAGCTGCTGCTGAGTTCCTCAGAGAGATGAACGGATGATGGCCTCAGCCAGGATAGTGGCTGTAGCAGCTATGAATAGTGAAACTCAGAAAATGCTTCGAAGGCAGAAGTTACAGAAATTATAGTTAGATTAGAATGCGAAACAGGGAGTGAAAGAAAGAGAAATCAGAAATGATGTCTAGATTTTTGGCATGATCCACTTTTAAAAGATGGTCTGTCAATCCCCAAAACACTTTGTTTTCTGATATCTCTTCCTCTTTTTTGCTCCCTCACTTAGACCTCAGATAGTCAGTGTCCCAGCGCTTCCTTCTGGACACCACAGTACCCACTTGTGATACTCTGCCCATGTTTCCTCTTTCTCAAAGGGCCACAGGCTCTCAAATTACTTCTGCCATTTTGGGATTGCCCTCCACTTGAGACTCTAATTCCTGTAGCTTTCAACCCAATAATAACTCAATCAGATGTCAGCTGTTTCCTCATTGCCTTGAGCTTTCCCCAAATAATTTGTTTCTGAAAAAAAATTAGTGAGCAATATAGAATTTATAGGCTATATTATAGGTGAGTTGGAGGAGAGAGGTTACATTGCATATATCTATGGCAAAAAACCTAAAGTATATCTTAAATATTTTTTTCCTAAGTATTCTTGGCCACGAAACCATCACTGTCTCTTTGCTTTCCCTCTGTTAGTGCCCAGTTTTATAACTTTAATCTTCCTTCCAGAGTTTTTTTCTGGACTTTCAAGAAGCAATTCAGCTCTTCCTCAATTCCTACATGTTCACTTGCATATTAATTTGGGGGCCCAGCAAAATGAACCGTCATGTAGTTACCAATGTGTAAGCTCCCCACCACCAAAAGGTTATAAAAAAAAGATTTCCTTTTTTTTTTTTTTAAAGATACTTATCTGTCATATATAATTCACAATATAGGGCAAAACACCAATAGATTTAACTCTCTCAAAGAATATTTACCTTTAAGCAAATGCATAATAATGAAATTTAAAAAATAAAGTTTACTCGGTGCAGGGCAGAGTTTCTAGTTTGTGTCTGTGTGTTTGCAGAGTCCTTTACTCTTTCCCTTTTTTTGAGACATAGTTTCATTCTCACTCAGGCTGGAGTGCAGTGGTGTCATCTTGGTTCACTGCAGCCTTGACATCCTGGGCTCAAGTGATCCTCCCACCTCAGCCTCCTGAGTAGCTGGGACTATAGGCATGCATCACACACCCAGCTAATTTTTAAATTTTTTGTAGAGATGGGTTTTGCCATGTTGCCCAGGCTGATTTTGAACTCCTGTGCTCAAGCGATCTTCCTTGACCTCCCAGAGTGCTGGGATTACAGGTGTGAGCCACCGCACCCAGCCATCTATTTCTAAGTCTCTGTTTTCTTACCCAACTATAGGCATATCATGGAAATATTGCAAGTTCTGTTCCAGACCACTGCAGTAGAACAAATATTGCAATAAAATGAGTCACATGATTTTTTTTTTTTTTTTGGTTTCCCAGTACATATGTGTTAGTCCAATTTGTGTGGCTGTGAAAAAGTACCTGAGGCTGGATAATTTATACAGAAAAGAAGTTTACTATGGTTATGCAGGCTATATAAGCATGGCACCAGCATCTGCTTGGCCTCTGGTGAGGCCTCAATAAACTTTTACTCATGGCATAAGGCAAAGGGAGCAGTGTAACACATGGTGAGACAGGGAGCAAGAGAAAAGGGGGAGATGCCAAACTCTTTTTTAACAACAAGATGTCGTTTGAACTCATAACCTTGGGGAGATCACCAAGCCATTCATAAGGGATCCAGCCCCATGATTCAAATACCTCCTGCTGGTCCCCACCTCCAACATTGGGGACCACATTTCAACATGAGATTTGGAGAGGACAAGTATTCAAACTATATAAACATATGAAAGTTATGTGTCTCTTATACTGTAGTCCATTAATTGTGCAATAACATTATGTATAAAAATGTATATATCTTAATATAAAAACATGTTATTGCTAAAAAGTGCTAATGATCACCTGAGCTTTCAGCAATTTGTAATCTTTTTGCTGGTGGATGGTCTTACCTTGATGTCGATGGCTGCTGACTGATCAGGGTGGTGGTCGCTGAAGATTAGGGTGGCTGTGGCAATTTCTTAAAATAAGACAACAATGAAGTTTGCTGCATTGATTGATTCTTCATTTCATGAAAGATTTCTCTGCAGCATGCAATGCTATTTAATAGAATTTTACTTATGGTAGAATTCCTTTCAAAATTAGAGTCAATTATCTCAAACCCTGTCATTGCTTTATCAATTAAGCTTACGTAATATTCTCAACCTTTTGTCATCATGTCGACAATATTCATAACATCTTCACCAGGAGTAGATTCTATCCCGAGAATCACTTTTTTTCTCATCCATAAGAAACTCCTCATCTATTCAAGGTACATAATGAGATTGCAGCAATTCAGGTCACATTTTCAGGCTCCACCTGTAATTCTAGTTTTCTTGCTATTTCTACCACATCTATGGTTCTTCCACACTTTGAGTCTCGAACCCCTCAAAGTCACTAATGAGGACTGGAGTCACCTCCTTCTTCTTAAAACTTCTGTTAATGTTGATATTTTGACCCCCCTGTCATGAATCACAAATGCTTTTAATGAAATCTAGAATGGTGAATCCTGTCCTGAAGGTTTTAAAATTTTGTTTGCCCAGATCCATCAGAAGAATCACTATCTATGGTAGCTATAACCTTACAACATGTATTTCTTTAGTAATAAGACTTGAAAGTCAAAATTACTTCTTGATCGATGGGCTGCAGAATGAATGTTGTGTTAGCAGGCATGAAAACAACATTAATCTCCTTGTACATCTCCATCAGAGCTCATGGGTGACCAGGGGCATTGTCAATGAGCAATAATATCTTCAAAGGAAATCTTTTTTTCTGAGCAGTAGGTCTCAAGAGTAGGCTTAAAATATTTAGTAAACTATGCTGTAAACAGATGTCCTGTCATCCAGACTTTATTCCATTGACAGCATGAGCAAAGTAGATTTAGAATAATTCTTAAGAACCCTATGATTTTGGGAATGATAAATGAGCATTTGCTTCCACTTAGTTACCAGCTGCCTTAGCCCCTAAAAAAGAGTTGGCCTGTTGATTAAACTTTGAAGCCAGACATTGATTTCTCCTCTCTAGCTATAAAATTTATACATAGCTTCTTCTTCCAATAGAAAGTTGTTTCATCTACATTGAACATCTGTTGTTTAGTGTAGTCACTTTCATCAATCATCTTAGCTACATCTTTGGGAAAACTTGCTGTAGTTTCTCCATCAGCATTTGGGGCTCCACTTAGCACTTTTGTGTTATGGAGATGGTTTCTTTCCTTCAACCTCATGAACCAGTTTCTGCCAGCTTCCAACTTTACTTCTGCAGCTTCCTCACTTCTCAACCTTCATAGACTTGAAGAGAGTTAGAGCCTTGCTCTAGATTAGGCTTTGGCTTAAGGGAATATTGTGACTGGTTTGATCTTCTATCCAGACCAATAAACTTTCTTCATATCAGCAATAAGACTGTTCAGCTTTCTTATCCTTCATGGGTTCACCAGAGAAGTACTGTTAATTTCCTTCAAGAACGTTTCCTTTGTACTCACAACTTGGCTAACTGGTGCATGAGGCCTAGTTTTTCACTTAGCTTTCAAAATGCCTTCCTCACTAAACTTAATCATTTCTAGCTTTTGGTTCAAAGAGATGTGCAACTCTTCCTTTTACTTGAACACTTAGAAGCTATTTTAGGGTAATTAGCCTAATTTCAATATTGTTGTGTCTTAGGGAATAGGGAGGCCTGAGGAGAGGAAGAGAGATGGGGGAGCTGTCTATTGGTGGAGTACACATAACATTTGTCAATGTTTGCTGTTTTATATGGGTGTGGTTGGTGATGCTCCAAAACAATTACAATAATAACATCAAAGATCATTAGTCACAGATCACTGTAACAGATATAATAATAAAGACATAAGGCTGACTCATGCCTGTAATCCCGGCACTCTGGGAGGCCGAGGCAAGCAGATCACTTGAGGTCAGTAGTTTGAGACAAGCCCAGCCCAGCCAACATGACGAAACCCCGACTCTACTAAAAATACAAAAATTAGCTGGGCATGGTGATGCATGCCTGTAATCCCAGCTACTCAGGAGGCCGAGGCACAAGAATCACTTGAACCCAGCAGCTGGAGGTTGCAGTGATCGTGCCACTGCACTCCAGCCTGAGTGACAGGGTCTCAATAAATAAGTAAATAAAATACATAAACAGAAGAGAAAGAAAAAGGATGAAATAATGCAAGATTTACCAAAATGTGACACAGACATACAACTTGAGCACGTGCTGTTGGAAAAATGGCACTGATAGACTTGCTCAGCAAAGGGTTGCCACAAACCTTCAATTTGTAGAAAGGGCAATATCTGCAGAGCACAATAAAATGAAGTGCAATAAGGCAAAGTATGCCTGCACTCTAAGTCTTCTGCTGTGATAAGTGGCCATGAGATTGGCCTCGTTCATGGGCAATAGGTCTCCAGTGGGCAAAGAAGAATAAGGGTTGGCTGCAGCAGCCATGCCACCTATTATTAACTATCATTTTCTTCCTGAAGTTTTCTCTTCTTGTGTACACAACAAGGATTCCTCAAGCAACTTCAGTACACAACTACCCATAAACAATTGACCAATCTTTTTTAAAAGTTTTAATTTTAATCTGTTCGCTATTTTTATGCTGTTTATTGAGAAATGTCTATTTGGGTCCCTAGCCCATTTTTAGTTGTGTTATTTGTTTTTTTCTGTAGAGTTGAGCTCCTTGTGTATTTTGGATATTAGCTCCTAATCAGATGCATGGCTTACAAATATTTTCTCCTAATCCATTGGGTGTCTTTTCATTCTGTTAATTGTTTCCTTTGTTGTGCAGAAGCTTTTTGTTTTGATTTAATTCCAGTTGTCATTTTTGCTTTTGTTGCCTGAACTTTTAGGGTCAAATATAAAAAGTCCTTGCCCGAACCAATGTTGTATAGTTTTTACCCTATGTTTTCTTTCCGTAGTTTAACATTTTCAGGTCTTATGTTTATGTCTTTCATCTATTTTGAGTTGATTTTGGATATGGTATGAGATAAAGGTCCAATTTCATTCTTCCGCATATAGATATCTGGTTTTCCTGACACAATTTATTGAAGAAACTGTCCTTTTCCCATTGGTATATTCTTGATAATTTTGTCACAAATCAATTGACCATACATGCCTGCAATGGGTGCAATCATTTATGAGCTCTCTATTCTGCTCCATTGGTCAGAGTCTATTTTAATGCCATTACCGTGTTGTTTTAATTTTATTGCTTTGTAGTATTGTTTCAAATCAGATAGTGTGATGCCTCCAGCTTATTTTTGCTCATGATTGCCTTGTCTATTTGTTTTTTTCTGGTTCTATATGAATTTTGTGATTGTTTTTTAATATTTCTATGAAAAATGCCGTTAGAATTTTGTTAAGAATTGCATTAAATTTGTAGATCTCTTTGGGTAGTATGAACACGTTAACAATATTAATTCTTTGAATTCATGAACATGAGATATCTATTTATTTGTGTCTTCTTCAATTTCTATTATTAATGTTTTATAGTTTTCAGTGTACAGATCTTTTATCTCCTTGGTTATATTTATTCCTAAGTATTTTATTTTTCTGTAGCTATTGTTAATGGGATTATTCTCTTGATTTCTTTTTCAGAAAGTTTGTTGTTAGTGTATAGAAGTACTACTAATTTTTGTATGTTGATTTTGTATCCTGAAACTTTACTGTATTTATTAGTTCGAACAGCTTTTTTTTTTTGTAGAATCTTTAGGGTTTTCTGTATATAAAATCATGTTGTCAGCAAACAGTGACAATTTCACTTTTTCCTTTCCAATTTGGGTGGCTTTTATTTCTCTCTCTTGACTAATTGTTCTGGTAAGAACTTCCAATACTATGTTGAATAGAAGTGGCAGGAGAGGGCATCCTTGTCTTATTCTGGATCTTAGGAGAAAGTGTTTCAATTTTTCCATAGAGTATAATGTTAGCTGTAATCACATAATCTTAATGTCTGTTATCAATTGCATGATTTCAATCTTAGAATGATTTTAGGAATGTGTTTCCAGATACCTTGGAATACAGTTGCACCAATGATTAGCTGAAGCCTTTTCTATCTAGCGTTTCAGACAGGCTTCACAATTTGCTTTGTGTGCGACTGAATTTTATATGTATATATCGTTATGACTATGTCAGCCATATCATGTCAGGGCCCTTTCAGTTGCTTAAACTTGTATTCCAAGAAAGAGTTATTCAAACTTTAGTTTTTAATAGGTGTTGCTTCAAATGAAAGCTAAGCATGTTCCTTGGAAGAGCTTGGCCTCATGTGATCAGCTTCATCTTTTGATTGCTGGATCATATGGTAGTTCAATTTTTAATTTTTTGAGGAAGCCTTGATATTGTTTTCCATAATGACAGTACTAATTTACCTTTCCATTGGCAGTATACCAGTGTTCCCTTTTCTTCATATGGTTCGAATACATATTATCTCTCATCTTTTTCATAATGGTCATTCTAGGAGATACGAAGTAATATCTCATTGAGGTTCTGACTTGCATTTCTCTGATGTTTAGTGATATTGAGCCCTTGAATCTGTTTGTCATTTGTAGATCTTTCAAGAAATGTCTCTTTAGGTCCTTTTTATTTGAGTTTCTTGCTTTCTTGCTATTGAATTGAGTTCCTTACAAGTTTTGGACATTAATGCCTTATCAGAGGTATAGTTTGAGATTTTTTTCCATACTGTAGGTTATCTCTTCACTCTGTTGATTGTTTCCTTTGCTGTGCAGAAGACTGCTATTTTGATGTAATCTCATTCGTCTATTTTTGCTTTTGTTGCTGGTGCTTTCTGAGTCATACCCAAAAAATCATTTTTCAGACCAATGTCATAGAGCTTTTCGATTTTCTTGTAGTAGTTTTACAGTTGCAGGTCTTAAGTCTTCATTTTTTTCTCTCTCTTTTTTCCCCTATTTCATTGACTTCTTATTTTAATTACGTTCTTCTTTCTGCTTGCTTTAATTTCCTTTTCTTCTTCTAGTTTCTTAAGATGAAAACTTATTCATTTGAGACATTTATTTTATTTTAATATAAATATTTAACACATATACCCTATAACAAATGATTTGTCTGCATTCTAGAAATTTCAACATATTGTCTTTTCATTTTTAAAGAATTCAAAATGTGTTCTAATTTTTCTGGTGATGTCTTCTTTGGCCAATGGGTTATTTTGAGGTGTGTTGCTTAATTTTTAAATATTTGGAGGTCTTCTGGATATCTTTCTGTTAAGTTCTAGTTTAATTTCATTGTGAATTGTCATATATCATTGGATGATTTCAATTCTTTTAAATATGAGATTTATCTCAGTAACCCAAGAATATCTTAGCCGCTATGAGTCATTTAAACATGAAAAGAATGTGTATTTTAATTTTGTTTGGTGTATTTTTCTATAAATATCAATTAAGTTTTCTGGCAGTGTGGTTCAGTTCATATGCTTGCAATTTTGTCAATCTATCAATTAATTTTATGAAGAGTATTGCAATCTCATTGTAATTGTGAATTTGCCCATTTTTCTTTTAGTTCTATCAGCTTTGTTTTGGAGTTCTATTATTAGGTACATAAATACTTAGGATTTTTATAGTTTCTTGACAAATTCATCCTTTGCTCATTATGTAATATAATTATTTATCCCTGGAACATTCCTTGTTCAGAAATCTACTTTGTCAGTTATTAATATAGATAATCCAGTTTTGATAGGTCATTGCCTAATATATATTCTTTGTTCTTTTGAACTGGTGTATTTATATTTAAAGTGGGTTTTTGGTAGACCACAGATAGTTGGGCCTTAATCTCTTAAATAATCCAATTTGACCATCTATACCTTTTAATTGGAATATTTATAATTTGTATTTGTTGTGTTTATTGATATGGTTGGATTTAAATCTCACCATTTAATCACTTTTTAGCACTCTTTATTTCTTTGTGTAAACATACATTTCCATGTAGTAGCATACTTTTTCTACTTTAACAACCTGAGTTAGCATTTCTTTTAGTATAGGTATCTTGGCATTGAATTTTGTTTTTGTTTGTCTGTATTTTGCTTTCCTGAGACATATTATAACTTCATTTGGAATTCTGGGTTGACCATTTTTTATTTTAAAGATGTCCCTTTGTTATCTTCTGGCTTGCATAATATTTGACAAAAAATCTGGTATAATTCTCATGTTTGTATGTAATGTTTCTTTTTTCTCTCAGTGCTTTCAATAATTTCTGTATATCTTTGGTTTTCAGCAGTTTGATTGTGATGTATCTGGAAATGTCTATGTGTGTTGTATTTATTCTGCATGGAGTTCTCAGAGCTTCTGGGATCTATGCTGTGTTTCATTAATATCATAAAATTCTAAGCTACTGTTTAAGTGTTTCTTCTGCCATGTACTTTCTCTATTCCTCATTTGAATACCCAATCTCCTGTATATCAGAGTATTTGATACATCATAGCCACTCTGTTCTTTTACACTGTTATGTTTTTGTATTTCAGTTTGGATATTTTTATTGACATATCTTCAAGTATACCAATTCTTTCCTCAGCTATATCTAGTCTACTGATAAATCTATAAAATTTTTTCTTCTTCTACAATGGTACTAACCTATAGAACCTTTTGGGCTGATGAAAAAAATTCTTGTCCAATACAGCATCTACTAGCCACATGTGGCTTGAAATGTGGCAAGTGTGATTGAAGCAACACATTTTAAATATTATTTTAGTTTAATTTAAATTTTGATTAGAAAATAGCCACATTTATTAGTGGGTATTATATTGAACAGCACAGATCTCTGATACCATGTTTTTATTTCCAGCATTTTTAAAATGATTTTTATTTGTTCAATTTTTTTTTTGAAATTCTTCATCTGTTCAAATATGCTGTTCATGTTTTCCACTTCATTCTTTAACATGTTAGTCATAATTATTTTTAAGTCTTTGTCTAATGGTTTCAACATCTGGGTTATTGCCGAGTCTGGTTCTGTTGACAACAGGTTGTTTTTTTTCTTGCTTTTTTGTGTATCTCATTATGTTTTATTTAAGGGCAGATATCCTGTGTTGGGAAAAACAGAGATTGAGATAAATAGAACTTATGCCCCAAAATGGGGATGCCTATTCTTTGGGCTGTCAGTGTGAAAAGCTGAATCAATATAATCAGGAGTTGAACTGTGCCTGCTTCACTCCCAGTTTTTTTTGTGTGTGCACTCAGTGAAGGCCAGTGGAATAGAGCTTGTCAGTAAGCAATCACCTTGGGTTTGAGGCTTTCAGTTATTTTAAGTGATCATGCTTGTCTCTAATCAGTATTTAAGAATTTGTTAAAATTTTTGCTGATTTCTTATCTGCTCTTACGATGGTTAACTCATCCTTTCATGCAGTGCCAAAGATAAAACAGTTTTCAGGTCTCTTCTCTCCTTTTAAGACCTGCTTACTCATTGGAAATTACTTTACTTGGTTGCCTTGTGTCCTCATATATCTGATGGGCATAAGAAAGACTTTTGTTTTGGTAAATTATCTAGTTTCTTCTGTTGTTATTAGGTAGAAACAACATTTTTTTTTTGCGGATGTTCTACACCTTAAGTGGAAGCAGAGTTAGCCCTTTAAGGAAAGCCATGGTACTCTATGACATCTTGGTAGCAGAAAAGGTATGCCTTGATAAGGAAGGTAGTATCTTGTTTACAAACAGTAGTAGAGAAATAGGTATCTGGTAATGAGTGTAGGGAAATGGATAGTAATCATTAAAGAAATGTTAGAAATTAGTAGAACTTCCAAATGTACATAGAAAACTTTGGAATGAAAACATTTAACAAATTAAAAAAAAATAAGAACTAAGAACAAAAGGAAACATAAATTGCATGAAAAACATAAGAAAAAACGTTAGATACAGAAGATTAGTAAAATGAGTCATTACCCTTAATGTAAATGGACCTGAATTAATCTATTAAAAGACAGAGACTGTCAGATGGGCCAATAAAATCCCTACTATGTGAGTTTATAAATATATACTTTAAGTAAGGGAAATGAATAGCAGAATGGCATGTTAGGAAAATACAAACAAAAAGAAGGCAGAAATGACAACATTGATATCAGATGAAAAGAATGTCAGGCTAAAAGCGGTAAACAAAGTAAACTGAGAAATTATATAATGACAAATACAAAAATTTAATTAGAATATTGTGGCAGGGACTATACGTCCTCTGGAACCTATTACATACGAACATAACCACTGGGTCAAAGAAAATATCAAATGGAAAATTATAAGGCAGCAATATAATGAAATGCTAAGAATGAAGACTTTGGAGTCATTTGGCCTAGGTTCTAATTCTGATTCTGCCACATATCAGCTATAAGATCTTAGAAGATTTTCTTACCCTTTCTGTGTCTCAGTTTCTCTCATCTGTAAAAACAGAAAGGATAATAGTACCTTCACAATAGAATTTTTATTAAGAAATGTGAATTAATGGCCATAAAAGTTTTAGCACAGTGCTTGGCACATTGTGCACTATGAATCACGTAATGGGACAAATACTAGAAATCAATGGAAAGCTGCAGACTATTGTGGGTAGAATAGCACTCCAGACATCTACGCTCCTATGCCTAGAACCAGTGAATATGTTGTTACATGGCAAAAGGGAGTTTGAGGGTACAATTAAGGTTAAGGGCCTAAAATAGAGAGATTATCCTAGATTATCTAAGTGAGCCCAATTTAATAACAGGAGCTGATAAAAGGAGATAATTTTTCTGTAGCTGGAGTCAGTGAGATATAGCAGAAAAAGAAGCCAGAGAGATTCTGGGCATAAAAGGATCTGATGTACCATTCATTGCTAGTTCTAAGATGTAGGAGTCCATGTGCAAGAACCAGAGAGAGGTGTCTAGGAGCTATGGGAAGCCCGTAGCTGACAGCAAAGAAACTAATGCTGCAGTTCTTCAACCATAGCCCTAAAAATCATATGATTATATCCATCAATGCTGAAAACATGTTTGATAAAATTCAACACTTGTTTGAAAACCACATATCCTACAAAGGAGTATACAAGAGATACATCTGGAATATATAAAGAACTCTCAAGAGAAACAATACAATTTAAAAATGACAAACAGGAAGAGACATTTCAGCAGAGGATATATAGATAGCAAATAAGCACATGAAAGGATGTTCAACGTCATTAGCCATTAGGAATATGCAAATTAAAACTATAATGAGATATAATTACAAACCCATCAGAATGACTAAAATAAAAAACAGTGACAACTCAATATGCTGGCAAGGATGCAGAGGAACTGAATCACTCATATATTGCTGATGGGAATGCCAAGTGGCACATCACTCTGGAAAACAGTTTGGCGATGTGGCAAAATGAAACATACAACTACTATATGACCCAGCAATTGCACTCCTGGGTATTTATTCTAGAGAAATGAAGATGTATGGTCATGTAAAGATTTGCACATACATATTTATTGCAGCTTTATTTGTGACAGGCCCAAACTGGAAATAACCCAGCTGTATTTCAGTGGGTGAATGGTTAAATAACCTGTGGTATATCTATGCCGTGGAATACTACTTAGCAATAAAAAGGAATAAATTATTGATACATGCAAGAACCTGGATGAATCTCTAGGGAATTGTGCTGAGTGAATAAGACTAACCCTGAAAGATTACATACTGTATGATTCCATTTATATGCCATTCTTGAAGTGGCAAAAATTATAGAAATGGAGAATAGGTTAGTGGCAGGGGCTACAAAGCGGGTGAGGACAGGTGGGAAATGATATGTTTATAAAAGGGCAACATAAAGAATCCCTGTGGTGATGGAAACGTTCTGTACCTTGGCTGTATCCATGTTAATGTCCTGGTTGTGATCTTGTTTTACAAGATGTTACTATTGAGAAGAACTGAGTAAAGGACACAAAAGATATTAAATTTATGAATATATTTGTAATATATAAATATATTAGTAAAAAATTCTGTTAAAAATATGGCATAGTCAGGCATGGTGGCTCATGCTTGTAATCCCAGCACTTTGGGAGGCCAAGATGGGAGGACTGCATGAGGCCAGGAGTTTGAGACCAGCCTAGTCAACATAGCGAGACCCTCATCTCAAAAAAAAAGTGTCATATTGACCCTAGCAACAAAGAAAATGAATAAAAAACAAGTTCCATGTGGGTTTATTACATTTTGAGAGGAAAAACCTATTAGAATAATGTATTATATTTACAAATTTCAAAAATATCAATATGATCCTATCAATAATAACCTAAAATAATTTGATATAATTTAATAGCTACTCCTAACAAAATAAAATGAAAATAGAAGGGAAATTATCTTAAGGCGATTCATACTATTTGCTAAACAAATGAGTATTACTTGAAATAGCAAAACTAATTTCATTTCCATTAAAATTGTTAGCTGGGATGCTTTATTGCCATACTACTTGTCCTTGTTATTTACAATTGTCTTGGTGATTTTAGCAATTTCAATAATTGAAGAAGGAGGAGGAGAAGACAAGGAGGAGGAGAAAGAAAAGCAGGAGAAGGAAGAAAGAAAAGAAAAGAATAGCTGGCATATATTTTGGAAGAGGAGAACTACAGCTGGTTTCTTTTGTTGTTGTTGATGGTATGGATACACCTCTGGCAAAATGAATGTGGGTAGTGGGACAAGAAGTCCACTGGAATTAAAAAGAAAATATGATAAAATGGCTAAATACTACCTAAACTTGAAAACAAGCATTGTTCTCCACTCTAGTAATAAACCCCTGTATAGTAAATTTTTAAAATTATAATAGTACAGTGGCTCATGCTTGTAATCCCAGCACTTTGGGAAGCTGAGGTGGATGGAATACTTGAGATCAGGAGTTCAAGGCCAGCCTGGCCAACACAGTGAAACCCTGTCTCTACTAAAAATACAAAAATTAGCTGGGTGGTGGCGGGCACCTGTAATCCCAACTACTTGAGAGGCTGAGGCAGGAGAATTGCTTGAACTCGGGAGGTGGAGGTTGCAGTGAGCCAAGATTGTACCACTGCACTCCAGCCTGGGCAACAGAGTGAGACTTCGTCTCAAAAAAAGAAAAAAAAAAAAGTTATAATAAATTATAATAGTAATAAAGCTGTGAAATACTTAAGAATAAATTTAGTAAGTGACAAAGCTATTGTTTCAGGAACAGAGAGTGAATTATTTAATAAGTGGCTCTGATATAATTGGACATTAATTATATAATAAATTTATAAGAGTAAGAAATAAGATAAAACCTCACATTAAAATCTAGGCTACATGCAGTCTAGGTTTGTGGAAGACCTTCCTACGCAAGTCTAGCAACTTAGAAACTACACAAATAGAGGTAGATATATTTTACTAAAACACATGAAAAATTTATGGCAAAAAACACAATTCACAAAACAAATAACAATACACTTTTCAATTAATATAACAAATAGAAAACATAACAAACAATATGACAAACTTATTTAGGCAATTAATAAAAGAGTAAATCCAAATGACCAAGAAAAGCTGAGAAGAAGACCAAGCTCACTAATAATCAGGAAAGGGCAAATTTAAATTCACAAATAAATATCATTTTCCATCTATCAGATTGGCTAAAATTAAAAAGGCTGTTAATACCAGCTGCTTCAGGGATACAGGGAACGTGAATTTTAAAATATGAATTCTCAAACATGCTTATGAAAATATTTATTTGGTAACTTTTTGAAAAAGCAACAGGGAAACATCTATTAAAATTAAAACATACACACACACACACACACACACACATATACACACGCGTGCATTTTAACCCAGTGGTCCTTCACTTGAAAAACATCCCATGGAATTATAAGCCTCAGCACATAAGAATATATTTCCAAAGATTTCTATTGCTGCATCATTTGTTGTGATAAAAATAAATAAGCAAATGAAGAGAATAAATACATAAGTAGGTAAATAAGCAAAAGTAAATGTTCATCAAAATGGAATGTTAGCTATACTAGTAGACATAGTAAAATTTTCATGAGCTGTTGTTGAGTTTAAAAAGCAAGAAATGTGTGTATTGAGATGGCTATTATTTTTCCTAGGTGTTATCACATACATGCTAGATGTATACCCGTGCATACATGCATGTTAATATGTGTATATGTGACATTTGTGTATGTTTATATATTTGCATGTCTTACAGAAACATGAAAAATATGAATGATAAATTCTAACTGAACATCAGTACCTCGAGGGTGTATGTAATGTGGGTTGGAGTGTGGGGATGACAAGGGTATAGGTGAGTAAATAAAAATTTTAAAAATAGGAAAAGATTTTAAAAAGAATGTTTTAAACTTGTATGAATAATATCATCCCATTCATTCATTTATTTAAAATTATAAATACATATTCATGTAACATTTAAAAATATCCACAAACAGACTTTTAGAAGCATGCCCATAGCAGCTTTATTCTCAATATCTCTGAACTTGAAATAATATGAATATCAAAGGGGAAGTGTATAGTTATGCAATGGAATGCTATTCAATACAAAGGAATGAACTGATGCTATATAACATGGATAAACCACATAACAGTTTTATGTGTAGCGAAAAACTATATAATAAAGCAAAACTGTAAGAATTTCATTCTTGCATGCAGCAAAGTGGCCACATAATTTGTGTAGCTCAGTGCAAAACAAAAATGTGCAAAAATGGAAAAAAGTGCCTTTAAGTACTAGGATAAAAGCCTTTTCTTTCTTTCACAGTTCTCTCTTGACATGTCATAGTATTTTTACTTGCTATTTAATATTGTTCTAACAAAGGGAAAAATTAAAGTTGTTAAATTTAAGTGGTAAAAATTATTGTTCATCTTTTGTACAACATAAGTTTTACATGCAAATATAGAACATTTAACTTTTATGCAGAATAACTGAACTTACACAATTCATATTGTCTTACTCCATTCAGGCTGCTATAACAAAATACCTTTAACTAGGTAATTTGTAAACAATAGAAATTTATTGCTCACAGTTCTGGAGGCCGGGAATCCAAGATCAAGGTGCCAGCAGATTTGGTACCTGGAGAGGGTTTTCTCTCTGCTTCAAAGATGACATCTTCTAGATGTGTCCTGATGTGGCAGAAGAGACAAACAAGCTTTCTTAGGCCTCTTTTTTAAGGGTAATAATCCCATTCATGAGGTCTTAGCCTTCAAGACCTAATCACCTTCCAGTTGCCCCACTTCCCAAGACCACTGCACTGGAGATTAAGTTTCAACATTTTGGGGGGACACAAGTATCCAGAACACAGCACATATCATGTAGTTCATACATGCATATGTATTTTGTTCTTATTCAAACAGTGGAAACACCGTACAAAACTAATTCTACTGTTTTTATTTCACTTCTTGATACATGAACATTCTACTAACTTTCTCTACAGGTGACTTAGTGATGAGTAGGTAAGGTCTGAAGAGAAAAGGAAATATGGGTTACATTTGCCCTATCTTTCCTTTCCTTTTATAGCATCATTTCCAACATAAGTGGTTGGCCAATACAGGCAAAGAACACAAGGAGCAAAGTATATGACAGGGTTCCTAAGTAGGAGTTTTTTTTTTTTTTTAAAGAAAATCATTGCCTTTTTTCTGTGTTTGAAAGAAATTCTGCTTGGAATAGAATGCGTGACTTCTGAGGCTATTGGCACCCATACTTATTCACAGAGGCAACATGCTTAGCTCACTTTGAGTCTCAATGAACTCCCATCTATCATTTGTCTCCTGGAATTCCATCTTGATGGAGTATTGTAAAGGCCATATGTGAATGGTATGGCAAGGAACAGCAGACACACCCATTTCTCCATTGTCCAATCAGACTCAATTTATAAAACACAAGTTCAATGATAAAATTATTAAGAATTTCAAGACAGCAGCAATAGCAAACGTAAGGGCCCTTTCGAGTACAGTTATATGGGTATATTTTTCAGTTATATGGGTGTATACATTTCTCAAAATGCAACAAATTTCAAATCTGTGCAATTTATTTTATGCAAATTGTAACTTAATAAACAGTGAAACAGTATGTTACACCCTTCCCCTACCTCCAGTCTCTTTCTAAATGTAAAATGCAAAAACTTTTAATATTTTTAATTGATTTTACTTTTCTGGTGAAAATCATATACTAAACAAAATAGATTAAATTTAAAGTTATCGGCCTCCAGGCCGGGCGCGGTGGCTCAAGCCTGTAATCCCAGCACTTTGGGAGGCCAAGACGGGCGGATCACGAGGTCAGGAGATCGAGACCATCCTGGCTAATACGGTGAAACCCCGTCTCTACTAAAAATACAAAAAACTAGCCGGGCTAGGTGGCGGGCGCCTGTGGTCCCAGCTACTCGGGAGGCTGAGGCAGGAGAATGGCGGGAACCTGGGAGGCGGAGCTTGCAGTGAGCTGAGGTCCGGCCACTGCACTCCAGCCCGGGCGACAGAGCGAGACTCTGTCTCAAAAAAAAAAAAAAAAAAAAAAAGGTATCGGCCTCCTCCCCTGTTTCCTCCAGGTCTATGACCTACTTCAATAGTTAATTAAAAGTGGAAAAACTATTACATAGTCACAGAGGGTAATATTTTATCTTGTTCCACATTTTTTAATAAAGAAAGCATGGTTATCCCTCTGAATAGTATAATGCATGAAGAAGATTGTAATGATCAGTCTATAATTTCAACTAAACAATGAAGTATTGCTTGCTTCTTTTATGACTCATAGAATATGTAATTTATCTGCAATTCATGAGAAATTTACCTTCATTTTTCTCTATGATGGTGTAAGGCTCTAGAGAGAAAAGGCTTTGATAGGAATCATGATATTTTGCCTCAATGCACTCATTTGCCCTGATCAAGGATGCATTTTTAAAGATACTTCTCTCTATGCCATTATAATCATTTCATCGAGAAGAAATAAAGCTTTGCACTGCTGAGATGTTTGTTCACATTTACTTATCATATTTGCAATGAAATAAAAAGTTTTAACATAATTTTTTTTTAATCATTTTTCCAATCACTAATCTTCAGCAGGAGAGTGAATTATTTTCAAGTTTGTCTGTGATATAGAAGCTAACATACTGTTTATTTCTCAGTTCACAGAGGCATGGCTTGATAGAGGTATTTTATAAAAAGACTTACGAATACATTTTTTCCATCTTAGTGCTGTGTTATTTGTTCAGAGCTAATATCATTACTTTGGATATTTGCTACATTTCAAAGGAATAATAGTTTAAAGAAAATACTACAAGTGGAAAAGATTTAAGGCATGAAAAACATTTATTGAAAGCATGTGATTGGTCCAACAAATTTCTTGATGCCCAGGTGCTGGAGTGTCGGGCACTGTGCTGAATGCATGATAGGGAAGCAGCAAGAAATAAATGTAGCCCAGTATGCTCACTGCCTTCAGTCCTGGACAGAAAGGCTCATTGCCCAAGGCAACTGGTCTAGGAGCTCTGAATGTGACCATGCTGCCCTGCAGGCTTGGGAGATGAATATCTCAGCATACCTGAACCCCTTCCCATACATGAACCCCTTCCCATACACCAGTACAAGGCTTGCTTTGACACAGGAGTTGAACGGCACTGCTATAGAGTTCTTGCTCTTAAATAAAACCATTTCATAGCTGCATGAATTAGGTAATTCTCAAGATTAGGCTAGGGATACAGTCTCGGAAGTCAAGAACATCTATAAACCCATACAGAAGAAGAGCACAAAACATGAAAACACTTCTTGAATCTCAAAAATCTTTATCTGAATTACTGTTGCCTGAATTACTCTTATTTGCTACCAACTGAATATGTTCCTCCTTTTGGTCTGTTGATCATCATGGTGGATGGGAGGCAGGACTAGATTGCAACTCCAGACAGAGCAGTGTGTGGGGGCTCGCATCATGAATTTCAGCTCCAGATCTACTGCAAGAAAAAACCAGCAATCCCCAGAGGACCCACAGACCCTCTGAAGGAAGCAGACTGCTCCTGCAGGACCTGGGAGAGCCTCTAAAAACTGACTGCCCCAACCACGGAAGTGGGAAAGGGAGACCTTCCTCTCCCAAACACACACTCCCACCGGAGGAGCTGAAGGTCTATTTGTGGGAGAAGTTTCTGACTTTATCTGGAGCTGAGTCAATTTAGAGAGCCAAGTGAAATACAGGGGTAGGAGAAGCAGCAGAAAGGCGCTGGGAGCTCGCTGGGTCCCCTAACAGCCTATTCCTGCCTGGCACCACAGGGATCCAGTGGGAGAAGACCAGGGGGTAAAACTCCACAGGGAGAAGCAAATCTCTAGCCGAACTTTGTAACAATTTGAGTGGGGTGAGAAGTCTCCTGGCCAGGACTTGGGTGAGGGCACAAATCCAGTGTGCAGACTCCATGGGAGGGGGAAGAACCAAGCCCTTTTCTTTCGCAGCTGCGAGGTAAGGTGGCCAGGGGCAGGTTTTCAAACCTGTATCTCTCCACCCGAAAACGGACCAGAGACTGTTATGGGAGGCATGGTGGGAGTGAGACCCACCCTTTGGTTTGTGTGGCAGCTGGGTGAGCCTGTGACTGCCAGCTTTCCTCTACTTCCCTGACAACCTGCATGATTCAGCAGAGGCAGCCATAATCTTCCTAGGTACGCAACTCCAGTGACCTGGGAATCTCATCCCCATCCCCCACAGCAGCCACAGCAAGACCCAAAGAGAGTCTGAGCTCAGACACACCTAGCCCTACCCCCACCTGATGGTCCTTCCCTACTCACCCTGGTAGCGGAAGACACAGGGCATATATACTCTTGGGAGATCTAGGACCCCACCCACCACAGGTTCCTCCCCATACTACCATAGCTGATGTTCTCTGGAAAGCGCCACCTCCTAGCAGCAGGCCAACTAGCACAAAAATAGAGCATTAAACCACCAAAGCTAAGAACCCTCACAGAGTCCATTTATCCCCGCTACTGACCACCTCCACTGGAACAGGCACTGGTATCCACAGCTGAGAGCCCCACAGATGGTTCACATCACAGAACTCTGTGCAGACAACCTCCAGTATCAACCCAGAGCTGGGTAGTTAGACCCAGAAGAGAGGCAACAATCACTGCAATTCAGCTGAGAGGAAGCCACATCCATAGGAAAAGGGGGAGAGTACGACATCAAGGGAACGCCCCATGGGACAAAAGAATCTGAACAATGACCTTCAGCCCTAGACCTTCCCTCTGACAGAGCCTACCCAAATGAGAAGGAACCAGAAAACCAACCTGGTAACATGACAAAACAAAGCTCTTCAACACTCCCCAAAAATCACACAAGTTCACCAGCAATGGATCCAAACCAAGAAGAAATCCTTGATTTACCTGAAAAAGAATTCAGGAGGTTAGTTATTAAGCTAATCGGGGTGGGACCAGAGAAAGGTGAAGCCCAATGCAAGGAAATTCAAAAACTAATACAAGAAGTGAAGAGAGAAATATTCAAGGAAATAGATAGCTTAAAGAAAAAGACAGTCAAAAATTCAGAAAACTTTGGACACAGTTTTAGAAATGCGAAATGCTCAGGAAAGTCTCAGTAATAGAACTGAACAAGTAGAAGAAAGAAATTCAGAGTGCGAACACGAGGTCTTCAAATTAACCCAATTCAAAAAAGGCAAAGAAAAAAGAATAAGAAAATATGAACAAAGCCTCCAAGAAGTCTGGGATTATATTAAATGACCAAACTAAAAATAATCAGTGTTCCTGAGGAAGAAGAGATTCTAAAACTTTGGAAAACATATTTGGGGGAGTAATTGAGGAAAACTTCCCCAGTCTTACTAGAGACCCAAACATCCAAACACAAGAAGCACAAAGAATACCTGGGAAATTCATTGCAAAAAGATCTTTGCCTAGGCACATTGTCATCAGGATATCCAAAGTGAAGATGAAGGAAAGAATCTTAAGAGCTGTGAGACAGAAGCACCAGGTGACCTATAAAGGAAAACCCATCAGATTAACAGCAGATTTCTCAGCAGAAACCCTACAAGCTAGAAGGGATTGAGGCCCTATCTTCAGCCTCCTCAAACAAAACAATTATCAGCCAAGAATTTTGTATCCAGTGAAACTAAGCCTCATATATGAAGGAAAGATACAGTCTTTTTCAGACAAATGCCAAGATAATTTGCCATTACTAAGCCACCATTATAATAACTGCTAAAAGGAGCTCTAAATCTTGAAACAAATCCTGGAAACACATCAAAACAGAACCTCTTTAAAGCATAAATCACGTAGGACCTATAAAACAAAAAGACAAGTTAAAAAGCCAAACAAAAAACAAAAAAACCCAAAGTAACAGGCAACAAAGAGCACAATTAATGCAATGGTACCTCACTAGCATTGAATGTAACTGACTTAAATGCTCCACTTAGAAGATACAGAACCGTGGAATGGATTGGCCGGGCGCGGTGGCTCAAGCCTGTAATCCCAGCACTTTGGGAGGCCGAGGCGGGCGGATCACGAGGTCAGGAGATCGAGACCATCCTGGCTAACATGGTGAAACCCCGTCTCTACTAAAAATACAAAAAACTAGCCGGGCGTGGTGGCGGGCGCCTGTAGTCCCAGCTACTCGGAGGCTGAGGCAGGAGAATGGCCTGAACCTGGGAGGCGGAGCTTGCAGTGAGCCAAGATCGCGCCACTGCACTCCAGCCTGGGTGACACAGCGCGAGACTCCGTCTCAAAAAAAAAAAAAAAAAAAGAACTCATCAACAAACCATCTGCTGCCTTCAGGAGACTCACCTAACATATAAGGACTCAGGTAAACTTAAAGGGGTGGGAAAAGGCATTTCATGCAAATGGACACCAAAAGTAAGCAAGGGTAGCTATCCTTATATCAGACAAAACAAACTTTAAAGCGATAGCAGTTAAAAGAGACAAAGAGGGACATTATATAATGTTAAAAGGCCTTGTCCAACAGGAAAATATCACAATCCCAAACATATATGCACCTAATACTGGGGCTCCCAAATTTAGAAAACATTTAATAACAGACCTAAGAAATGAGATAGACAGCAACACAATAATAGTGAGGGACTTCAATACGCCACTGGCAGCACTAACAGGTCATCAAGACAGAAAGTCAACAAAGAAACAATGGATTTGAACTATACCTTGGAACAAATGGACTTAACAGATATATACAGAAAATTTAATTCAACAAATGCAGAATACACATTCTATTCAACAGTGTGTGGAACTTTTTCCAAGACAGACTATGTGATAGGCCATAAAATGAGCCTCAATAAATTTAAGAAAATTGAAATTATATCAAGCACTCTCTCAGACCACAGTGGAATAAAACTGGAAATCAACTGCAAAAGGAACCTTCAAAACCATGCAAACACATGGAAATTAAATAACCTGCTCCTGAATGAGCATTGGGTCAAAAACAAAATCAAGATGGAAATTTAAAAATTATTCAAACTGAAAGACAATAATGACACAGCCTATCAAAACCTCTGGGATACAGCAAAGGCAGTGCTAAGAAGAAAGTTCATAACCCTAAACGCCTAAATCAAAAAGACTGAATGAGCACAGGCTGACACTCTAAGGTCACACCTCAAGGAACTAGAGAAATAAGAACAAACCAAACCTAAATCCAGCAGAAGAAAGGAAATAACTAAGATCAGAGCAGAACTAAATGAAATTGAAACAAACAAAAAAAATACAAAAGATAAATGAAACAAAAAGCCGGTTCTTTGAAAAGATAAATAAAATTGATAGATCATTGGAAAGATTAACCATGAAGAGAGAAAATCCAAATAACCTCACTAAGAGATAAAACAGGAGATATTACAACTGACACCACTGATATACAAAAGATCATTCAAGGCTACTATGAACACCTTTACGCACGTAAACTAGAAAACCTAGAAGAGATGGATAAATTCTTGGAAAAATACAATAGACCAATAACAAGCAGCAAGATTGGAACAGTAATTTAAAAATTACCAGCTGGGCATGTTGGCTCATGCCTGTAATCCCAGCAATTTGGGAGGCCAAGGCGGGCAGATCACCTGAGGTCAGGAGTTTGAGACCAGCCTGACTAATATGGTGAAACCCCGTCTCTACTGAAAATACAAAAATTAGCTGGGTGTGCTGGTGGGCTCCTGTAGTCTCAGCAACTCGAGAGGCTGAGACAGGAGAACTGCTTGAACCTGGGAGGAAGAGGTTGCAGTGAGCCAAGATCATGCCACTGTACTCCAGCCTGGGTGACAGAGTGAGACTCCATCTCAAAAAAAAAAAAAAAAAAAAATTACCAACAAAAACAGTCCAAGACTAGATGGATTCACAGCAAAATTCTACCAGACATTCAAAGGAGAATTGGTACCAATTCTTTTGACACTATTCCACAAGATAGAGAAAGAAGGAACCTTCCCTAAATCATTGTGTGAAGTCAGCATTACCCTAATACCAAAACCAGGAAAGAACATAACCAAAAGAGAAAACTACAAACCCATATCCTTGGTGAACATAGATGCTAAAATCCTTAACAAAATACTAGCTAACCAAATCCAACAACATATCAAAAAGATAATCCACCATGATCAAGTGGGTTTCATACCATGGTTGTAGGGATGGTTTAACATATGCAAGTCAATAAATGTGATACACCACATAAACAGAATTAAAAACAAAAAATCACATTATCATTTCAATAGATGCAGAAAAAGCATTCGACAAAATCCAGCATCACTTTGTGATTAAAACTCTCAGCAAAATCGGCATACAAGAGACATTCCTTAATGTAATAAAAGTCATCTATGACAAACCCAGAGCCAACATAATACTGAATGGGGACAAGTTGAAAGCATTTCCTCTAAGAACTGGAATAAGACAAAAATGCCCACTGTCACCACTCCTGTTCAACATAGTACTGGAAGTCCTAGCCAGAGCAATCAGACAAGAGAAAGACATAAAGGGCATCCAAATCAGTAAAGAGGAAAGTCAAACTGTCACTGATTGCTGATGATATGATCGTTTACCTTGAAAACCCTAAGGACTCCTCCAGAAAGCTCCTATAACTGATAAAAGATTGCAGCAAAGTTTCCAGATACAAGATTAATGTACACAAATCAGTAGCTCTTCTATACGCCAACAGCGACCAAGCAGAGAATCAAATCAAGAACTCAACCCCTTTTACAATAGCTGCAAAAAAATTAATACTTAGTAATATACCTAACCAAGGAGTCAAAAGACCTCTACAAGGAAAACTACAAAATGCTGCTGAAAGAAATCAGACGGCACCAACAAATGGAAACACATCCCATGCTCATAGATGGGTAGAATCAATATTGTGAAAGTGACCATACTGCCAAAACAATCTACAAATTCAATGCAATCCCCATCAATATACCACCATCATTCTTCAGAGTTAGAAAAAACAGTTCTAAAATCTGTATGGAACCAAAACAGAGCCCACATAGCCAAAGCAAGACTAAGCAAAAAGAACAAATCTGGATGCATCATACTATGTGATTTCAAACTATACTATAAGGACATAGTCACCAAAACAGCATGGTATTGGTATAAAATTAGGCACATAGACCAATGGAACAGAATAGAGAACCCAGAAATAAATCCAAATACTTGCAGCCAACTGATCTTTGACAAAGCAAACAAAAACATTAAGCAGGGAAAGGACACCCTTTTCAACAAATGGTGCTGGGATAATTGGCTAGCCACCTGTAGGAGAATGAGACTGGATCTTCATCTGTCACCTTATACAAAAATCAACTCGAGATGGATTAAGAACTTAAACCTAAGACCTGAAACTATAAAAATTCCACAAGATAACATTGGAAAAACCCTTCAGACATTGGCTTAGGCAAGGATTTCATGACCAAGAACCCAAAAGCAAATGCAATAAAAACAAAGATAAATAGCTGGGACCTAATTAAACTAAAGAGCTTTTGCATGGCAAAAGGAACAGTCAGCAGAGTAAACAGACAATCCACAGAGTGGGAGAAAATCTTCACAATCTATACACTGGACAAAGGACTAATATCTAGAATCTACAGTGAACTCAAACAAATCAGTAAGAAAAAACCAACAATCCCATCAAAAAGTGGGCTAAGGACATCAATAGACAATTCTCAAAAGATATACAAATGGCCAACAAACATAGGAAAATATGCTCAACATCACTAAAGATCAGGGAAATGCAAATCAAAACCACAATGAGATACCACATTACTCCTGCAAGAATGGCCATAATCAAAAACTAAAAAAACAGATGTTGGCGTGGATGTGGTGAACAGAGAACACTTTTACACTGCTGGTGGGAATGTAAACTAGTAAAGCTGCTATAGAAAATAATGTGGAGATTCCTTAAAGAACTAAAAGTAGAACTACGATTTGATCCAGCAATTCCACTACTGGGTATCTACCCAGAGGAAAAGAAGTCATTATTTGAAAAAGATCCTTGCACATGCATGTTTATAACAGAACAATTCACAATTGCAAAATCGTGGAACCAATTCAAAGGCCCATCAATCAACAAGTGGATAAAGAAACTGTGGTGTATGTGTGTGTGTACATATATATATGATGGAATAGTATGCAGTTATAAAAAGGAATGAATTAATAGGATTTGCAGTGACCTGGATGAGATTGGAGACTATTATTCTAAGTGGAGTAACTCAGGAATGGAAAATCAAACATCATATTTTCTCACTGATATGTAGGAGCTAAGCTATGAGGATGCAAAGGCATAAGAATGATACATCAGACTTTGGGGATTTGCGGGGAAGAGTGGGAGGGAGGTGAGAGAGAAAAGACTACAAATATGGTACAGTGTACACTGCTTAGGTGATGGGTGCACCAAAATCTCACAAATCACCACTAAAGAACTTACTCAAGTAACCAAATACCACCTGTACCCCAATAACTTAAGGAAAAACAATTTAAAAATATGTTCCTCCTTCTGTTTGAGAATTAAGCTGTATATTTGAGGGCATTTCTCCTCATATTCTGAATCAGCATCTTGGGTTTTTGGCAGAACAGTTTATATTGTTGTCCTACCCCAGGACCCAAATTTAACATTTCCAGATCCAAATACATTATTCTCCTCCCTAAACCAGCTCTTCCTTTTCTCTTCTTTAATTTTACCATCCTCTCACAATCAAGATTTCAGTCATATTTGACTTCTTTCATGTTCGTTTCTCCCCAAACCCAAGAGTTCTGAAGATTTTATCTACAAAGTGCCTCAAGAATCTCTTTTCCACAGCTACTGTACAGCCTTATGCTAGATCTTCATTATTGTCCTCTGACTATTGCAACAGCACACAACTTTTCTTCCTTTCTTTCATTCCTCCCTTTTCTCCTCATCATATATAGTCTCAGCCAGTTTGATCTTCTTAAAATGCAGTATTGAATCTATAACTTTTAAATAATTCAGTTAGCATAATTAGTCTTTCAGAGAAACATTGATAAACTGAGAAGACAAATCAGTAGTTACCAATCACTAATCATTCGCACTGGGTGATTTTTTTTTTTTTATCTGACATGGAGCTGGAGAGTAGTCCTGCATCCAGGAGTCTCAATTGTAAATATCCTTCATCATAATGCCAGCCCATTGGGATATAATGTTAAGATAATGTTGGGATATAAGGGGGACATATGGAATTAGAGCTACAAGATTTGTGTCTCTGACCCCAAAGAAATGTGCATTTCTAACCTTTCTTTTCAAGAGTAGTTCCTCATGACAATTTTATTTTTAACATTGTGAAATAAATAGAAAACCAGAAAATTACAATCATACAATACACTGGAGTAAATGGAGGGATCTGGAGAAATCTCCATGGTGCTTAGTGAAAAATTTTATTACATTTATTTTATATGATATGTATACTTTTTAGTTGTTACCAATTCAACATGATTAAAATTTACAAATAGAATCTTCCAAGGTTTTTAATAAAAAACTCATACTTGCTTCCAGGGCAGTTTAAGCCCACAGTCCTAGAATCTCACCACATTGTACTCTGCCAATACTTCCTGGTGCACATCTCTTTGCTGCAAATTGCCCTTGCTTCTCTCCTCTAAGTACTGCCTTACAGGGATTAATAATCGGGACTTAAAGCCAAGAACTAAAATGTTATCATTCAGGAAACCCACAAAGATGCTGGAGAGTGAGAAAAAATATTCACTTTTCAGTTCATGATATTTTAAGAGTTTTCTTTTTTCTATGATGCTTTTATTTGTGGGAGAGTGGACCATCATTTGCAGTAGGAAAGAAAGCTAAAATTACTCACAATGAAAGTAAAAAGAATGTAACAGCTAAGACCCTGATTTCACCTTCCCAGATTTATTTCTGTTGTTTTTTCTCCCAAAGGAAAACCAATTATTTTGACTTTATTGTACTATCATCAGAAATGTCAAGATGGCTGTATCTTGCTTAATTATTAATGTTAGGATTATATTTAAGACTTTTTAGTAATTTACTGTGATTTTAATTAGAAGTCATAAATAAAACATTTGTATTGCACTTGCAAAAAAACAAAAACAAACTCATACTTGCTTCCATGAACGTAACATTTTATTATTAAGTCTTATGTTCTCCATGGCTACAGTAAATTCCTTATTAATGATTTCAGATGATGATTACTTTGTTTATAGCTACCATCAAAGAAATTTTGTTCACATAGCCACGTAATTTAAAAAATAAAAACCATTTTTTCAGCCATTCAAGTGTTTGTAACAGGTGAAACTGCATTTAAAGAAGCCCCCATTTTCTCCCTCAGAGATGAAAATTTGAAATTATCTTTAATGTTAATAGATTTTGAATCCACATGAAATTTTTTACGTCACAATTTAAAAATAATGACAAGGCTCTAATTTTCAGAATGTAGGTGCATTGTCAGAATGTAGGTGCACCTGAAGCTGGTTGAAATCAGAAAAGGAACAAGTTAGTCACAAACCCACATGTGTTACAAATACTGAAGGCAGAAATTCAGAGCTACTCCTTGGGTGGTGCCTGCCAAAAACTTTGTCTCCCTGGCCTCCTGCCATTCTTACCTCCTGCTAGTATACTTACAGCTGCCTGCTGAGCTCCTTGGGCATCTGGAACATGCACTCCTTCAGCAGCTCTGTAGGTGCCTTGTCCATTATGAACAGCAATTCATGCTGCAGATGGCTGCTGGAAGAGATGCCCAGGTGCTAGAGTACCACGCACTGTGCCGAGTGCATGGTGGGGAAGCAGCAAGAAATAAATGTAACCCAGTATGCTCACTGCCTTCAGCCCTGGACACAAATGCTCATTGCCCAAGGCAGCTGGTCTAGCAGCTCTGACTGCGACCATGCTGCCCTGCAGGCTTGGAGGATGAGTATCTCAGCATACCTGAACTCTTTTCCATATACCAGTACAATGGCTTCTTTGACACAGGAGTTGGAAGGCACTGTTATAGAGCTCTGTCTCTCTCTCTCATCTAAATAAAACCCTCTCATGGCTGCATGGATTAGGACATCCTGTCAAGGAATATTTTCTTATGCTGGACTGGATAATTTTGGGTCAGTCTCAGGCTTTTCATCCCGAACCTGCAAAAATAAACCTCACTCCCACCTCACTAGAGATGATTCCCTTGATTATCAACTTTACACCATGGAAGTCATGGTCACTGTCACGTTCCCTGATACCTTAACCAAATTGATCTTCAGCACATTCACATATGCATCTTACATCTCTTAAACAGGACAACTTGTGTGGTGGCTTGTTCGCGTTGACTCATTTAAGTTGGGCACTGTATTTCCCAGGATAAGTCGCCCTGTGTGGCTCATGAAGAACTCATGTGAGAATCAAAAAGCAGAAGTGAAGTAGTGGCCATTACTCTCTGAAGGTGGTTTTGGTCGGATAAGGCAATGAACAGATGTAGAGGTGCCTAGTGGGTTCCCACTTGCTCTGGCTTTCTTCTGATTTGTATCCAGCTCAACTGTTGGTCCTGTTGACCAACATCAGCCTCTGGGCAGTCTTCAGATGTTTGTGTACTCTCAGATGTGCTAGCTTCACAATAACAACAGCTGCCTATACACCTCCCTATAAGCTCTGCTTCCCAGTCCCATTTGCTGTGCTGGACATGGGTTCTTAAATGGACTGCTGAGTGTCTTTTCTGATCCTCCAACTCCCTCTTCTGGATCGTCATTTTCCCAGCTCCTCCCACAATTAAGACTGAACTCCTGTGACAAGTGATTCCACAACATTCATGGGGACTTGGCTCCCCGTCCAAATCCGGTCTCACTCATCTTATTTCCCATGGACCTCTATTTCTCTAACTTTCTGGACTCCATTCTTCATCCAGCCTGTGCTTTTCACCAGAAATACTTTTTTCTCTTCATTAATGATAGAAGAATTCGTATCCATCCTTTGAGGATTTATTTCCATTACCAATTCTAAACTCCACCTGGTCATTCCAACTACAGACAATCTCTCATTTGAATTCTTGCACATTTATACTTTTATGGGTTTCCTCTCTCTGTGTTTTATAGTAGGTCATTTTGTTCTTCCTAATAGAAAGCAAATCTCTTCAAAGACAGAAAGCACGAGTGAAGCCCCTTGTACCCTAAGGCAATACATCCCTATGCTAACGTATTTAGTATTGAATGAATGTTTGTTGACTTGAATTTAAACATAGGTAAATAAGTTCTTGAGAAAGTGATTTCACCTAAAGTTATAAAGGGAATTCGGTTAATATATTAAAAATATTCGAGGAAAGACAGGAGTGGTGGCTTATGCCTGTAATCTCAGTACTTTGGGAGGCTGAGGTGGGAGGATCGCTTGAACTCAGGAGTTGGAGATTGCAGTGAGCTATGATGGCACCACTGCACTCCAGCCTGGGTGACAGAGTGAGACCTTCTCTCAAAAATAAATAAAAATTAATTAAAAATATTTGAGGACAATTTCGTATTCTTGAACAGACTGAACACATGTTCTCAATGCGCCAATCTAAGACTTTTATAATGTAGTTCAGAGAATGCTGAGTGGAACATTTATTTTCCTCTCTTCAAAAACAATGCCAAAATAATTTTGTAATTAAGCTCATCGTCACTGAAACTCAAAAGATTTTCAAACTGTGTTGTTGTCGTTAAACCAGGTGTATTAGTCCGTTTTCACACTGCTGATAAAGACATACCCGAAACTGGGAACAAAAAAAGGTTTAATGGGACTTACAGTTCCACATGGCTGGGGAGGCCTCAGAATCACGACGGGAGGTGAAAGGCTCTTCTCTCAGCGCGGTGGCAAGAGAAAATGAGGAAGAAGCCAAAGCGGAAACCCCCGATAAACCTGTCAGATCTCGTGAGACTTATTCACTATCACGAGACTAGCACGGGAGACACTGGCTGCCCTGATTCAATCACCTCCACCTGGGTCCCTTCCACAATATATGGGAATTCTGGGAGCTACAACTCAAGTTGAGATTTTGGTGAGGATACAGCCAAACCATATTACCAGGGAACTCATCTATATTTTTCTGCAAGTGAAATGTTACTCGAAATTCTAATACATTAAAATAGATAAAAGTAGTGCAGACAAGGTAGCTGCAGAGGCCAAAGCTGTCCTTTAGTTCATTTTCCGTTTTCCCCACCAATCCCTGGCCTATTAGGCACCTCTGGGGGGTAACCTAATGGGATGATTAGCTTCTTGGTACGAAACTCTTTTGGTTTATTATTGCTTTTTTTTTTTTTTTTTTTTTTTTTTGAGATGGAGTCTGGCTCTGTCGCACAGGCTGGAGTGCAGTGGTGCGATCTCGGCTCACTGTGAGCGCCGACTCCCGGGTTCCCGCCATTCTCCTACCTCAGCCTCCCGAGTAGCTGGGACTACAGGCGCCCGGCTAATTTTTATTTTATTTTATTTTTAGTAGAGACGGGGTTTCATCATGTTAGCCAGGATGGTCTCGATCTCCTGACCTCTGATCCACCCGCCTCGGCCTCCCAAAGTGCTGGGATTACAGGCATGAGCCACCGTGCCCGGTCGGTTTATTATTTTTCTACTGTGTTTTCCGATATCCCTTTTCCTCGTTCTCCTAATACCCTAATTCTTTGAGCTCTCTCCTCCAATTAAATTTTCTTTGTTTAGGGTTTTTTACTTATCTATATGAAATCTTTTACTTATTTATATGATTGCATTTCAGGAGCTCCTGAAACACAATTTAAACATTTTCACAACAGCATTTTTATTTCTGAGGATTAAATCTTGTTGTGTAAAGACATATGTTAAACATGCAGAACCTCAGGCCCCATCCTGGACCTACTGAATTAGAATCTGCCTTTTAGGAAGATTCCTAGGTGATTCTTCTATATACTAAAGTTTGAGAATCACTGCTTTAGAGGATTTGGGGGATATTAGGATAGAAAAAGGGAGACAATGTGAATTTATATGTAGTAGGTTTGGGAAATAATATTGAATAAATTATATATGTAAAGAAAAGTTGTGCAGGATGCTCCTTTCCTGTATGATTCTGGGTTAGGGTTGGGCACGGGAGAAATGTATGTAACATTTGGAGGGCAGAGGAAACAGCAGGCAATGGCACTCAGAAGATTTCCTGATGAGGGGCACAGGATAACCAAGATACTACTTAGTGCCTTTCTTTAGTAAATTTCATATAGATAAGTAGAAAACCCTAACCAAGGAGAACTGAATCAGAGGTGGGAGCTCAGAAGAAGTAGGCTATAAGGAGAAAGAGGAAAAGGGATATTGGAAAATATAATAGGATAGTAATAAACCAAAAGAAGTTCACACCAATAAACTAATCATCCCATTAGATCAGCCTCTCATATTTTCCTGTAGCTACATTTTTTTGGTTTAACAATTAACGAAATGTGAGTTTAACATAATCAGAAGACACAGATTCATTTTTTCCTATTTTAGTTAATGTCAAATTTGACCAGAAAAATGAGGCCATTCTTACTCCTTGATATGAAATATTCTGTTTTTCATCTTAGGAATCTTCTTGTGCCTTAAACTGAGTTATATGATTGAAAAAAAAATAGCTTCCCTTCTTCATACTGTAGTCTATTTAATCTGCGGCCCACTATTAATGGTCTCTGGAATTCATTCATCTTTTCCAAATTTTCTTTTCTATCCTTGGCTAGGGTATTAAGAAACCCATGTCTTCAGCTGGGCGTGGTAGCTCATGCCTGTAATCCTAGCACTTTGCAAGGCCGAGGAGGGTAGATTTCCTGATCTCAGGAGTTCGAGATCAGCCTGGGCAACACGGTGAAATCCTCTCTCTATTAAAATACAAAAAATTAGCCGGGTGTGGCAGCATGCGCCTGTAATCCTAGCTACTCAGGAGGCTGAGACAAGAGAATCATTTGAACCCAGGAGGTGGAGGTTGCAGTGAGCAAAGATCGTGCCATTGCACTCCAGCCTGGGTGACAGAGCGAGACTCTGTCTCAAAAACAAACAAACAAACAAAAACAAAACCCATGTCTTCAGGTGTAAGCTTATTTTATTTTAGTTTTTAGAATAAGTCCTAACTTTTTTTGCACTAGCCTTGTCTATTTTAAGCAGGTGCCCTGGGAATCATACTGTTAATATTTTCCAGATTTTTATACTGGAGTCATACAGAATGTATGAATCTTACTACTTTCAATCAAGGCAACATTGCTGGTGTTACTAGAAGACTTGATGGCATACAGTGTCCCTCTGCTGGAATGAAGGCTCCATGAAGGGTGAGACTTTGGGTTGTTCACTGTTGTATCCTCAGTGCCCAGACAGTTCATGGCACACAGCAGGTGTTCAATCAAGATTTCCCCTTTTTTGCCACACATGCTTTTAAATACATAGCCTTAAAACAATTGCTTACAGCTTATTGAAGGGAGTCAGGAGATGCTTTGTGGAGGGTTTAATGTTAAAGCACCCTTGTATCACCTATTGCTTCTTAACCTGATTTGTGTGACTCAGTGCAGTGCTCTTAATGTGTCCATTGCCTAAATTATGACTGTGTTTGCATTTTTCCCTGTGGTAGGCTGAATAGTGCCCCTAGCCCAGATGTCCATATCCCAACCTGTGGAACCTGTGAATGTTACCTTATATGACAGAAGGACTTTGCAGATAGGGTTAATTTGTGGTTCTCAAGATGGGAAGAGTTGCCTCAATTATCCAGGTGGGGCTAATGTAATTACAGGGACCTTGACAAGAGCAAGGCAGGAGATCACAGCAAGTAGCAGGAAATGTGGTTATAAAAGCAAGAGGTTGGAGTGACGCAGTCACAAGCTAAGGAATGCTGGTAGCATTTGGAAACTGGAAGAGGCACAGAATGGAATTTTTTCATGGAGCCTCTAGAAGGAACCAGCCCTGCCAACACTTTGATTTTAATCATCTGAGACTCCATTTGGAATTCTGACCTCTAGAACCGTAAGATAACAAATTTGTTTTCTTTTAAGCCACTGAGTTTGTGGTGATTTCTTACAACAGCAACACAAAAATGAATACATTAACAATGTTTTTCATTTATGGCAAATGGCTTCTTTATTTTGGGGTGATCTTTAAAAATTTTTGCCATTATTTAGCTGTCTTTAAATTTGAATGTGAAATAGAATTTTGTCAAGTTAATGCATTATTGATGTTGCTTCTATCATCTTTGTACCTTATTTTGAGAGTCTTTAAAGTTTGATGAAGGTAATTTCACAAAAAACTGAATCTAGTTTACTAAGGAAACTTAGAATATATTAGGTAATTTTTAAATTTAGGGACACATCTTTTTATATATTGATAAGTAGCTTCCATAATGACTTTTCTTTAATTACCTCATTTATTCCTCACAGCAACCCTTCAAAAGTAGTGTTAACCTTCTCTCATTTTGCAGGTGAAGAAAGTAGTTAGAGAGTATAATTTATTTTGCTCAGGGTCGTCTAATTAGTAGATAAAAGAGAAGATATTTGACTTCAAATCTTCCTCTGAAAGATAGGCACTTGTTGCATTATTTTATTCTTAGCCCATTGGTAAAAAATATCTTAAATTAGTAAGGTGAGCTTTGCCTACATTGTCTTTTGTTTGAGAAACTAGAAAGTATTGGCAATTAGAATCTGCATTCTCACTGTTAAGTGAGGGTGGACAGTCTCTGAACTAGGACCCTCACGTGCTTGTGTTGCCTGAGGTTTGGATTGTATCTACTGGACTGAGTTAGATTCAAGGATGTCAATAGAGTGTGGCAATAGTCAGCAATTCAAATTCATGGAGCAGTCAAGTCAGATTAGATAGTTGATAAGGAACAAGGGATTTAAGCCATAAGAATAAATATTTATCCATTAAAACAACAAATAAATACACCAATGCCTTGATGACAACTCTGTGAATAAAATGGACAGCATAAATTGATAGATGTTTTAGAGGCCAAGGGGGAGGGGGCATATCAAAATGTAAAATGTGCATGCAATTTGATCTAACAATTTTACTGCTAGGATTCTTTCAAGTCTTGGCAGGACCAGAGCAACATACAGTCTAAAGCTACTTTTGCCCCATGCCTGAGGCAAATCCTATCTGAGTACTCTACCTCAGCGGTTCCCAACCTTTCTGGCACCAGGGACTGGTTACATGGAAAACAATTTTTCCATGGACCGGGGTGGGGGGTGGTTTAGGATAATTTAAGCACATTACATTTATTGTGCACTTTATTTCTATATTAATTGTAATAGATAATGAAATAGTTATACAACTCACCATAATGTAGAATCAGTGGGAGCCCTGAGCTTGTTTTCCTGCAACTAGGCAGTTCCATCTGTGGGTGATGGGAAACAGTGATAGATCCTCAGGCATTAGATGCTCATAAGGAGCACGCAACCTAGAACCCTGGCTTGCACAGTTCACAATAGGGTTCATACTCCTATGAGAATCTAATGCTGCAGCAGATCTGACAGGAGGTGGAGCTCAGGCAGTAATGCTTGCTCATCTGCCACTCACCTCCTGCTGTGTGACCTGTTTCTTTTTTTTTTTTTTTTTTTTTTTTGAGACGGAGTCTCGCTCTGTCACCCAGGCTGGAGTGCAGTGGCGCGATCTCGGCTCACTGCAAGCTCCGCCTCCCGGGTTCACGCCATTCTCCTGCCTCAGCCTCCCGAGTAGCTGGGACTACAGGCGCCCGCCACCTCGCCCGGCTAGTTTTTTTGTATTTTTAGTAGAGACGGGGTTTCACCGTGTTAGCCAGGATGGTCTCGATCTCCTGACCTCGTGATCTGCCTGCCTCGGCCTCCCGAAGTGCTGGGATTACAGGCATGAGCCACCGCACCCAGCCTGTGACCTGTTTTTTAACACACCATGGATTGGTACTGGTCTGTGGCCCAGGTTTGGGGGCCCCTCTCTACCCAATGCCCCATGGATTATGAAATTTCCGAATCTGGCTGGCTGGAGCAGGTACTATTCCTGGCCCTGTGAGAGTGTTGGGTGCTGTTCCCTCTTCTTTCTGATGGTTCTTTCTCTGGACTTAAATCATTTATTTATATGTACTCTTTGATCTGCTGAATACTTGAGGAGCCTCTGCAGGTGTCCAGGTTTCTGTCTCTGGGAAGTTCTCTTTGCCGCAGTCATCTATGCTGCCAGTTCTGGCCTTGTTAGTCTCCCTGGAGTCTCAGTTGCATTTCCTCAACTCGGGAAGATGGTTGGGTTTTGCCGAGTTTACCCTGCCTGTATCAGGAATTCTCCTGAGCAATAAGTTGGGACAACCATGGAGCTCACTTGTTTCCTATCTTCTAGGAATCACTGTCCTTTGTTGTTTGATATCTACTATCTTTATAACCATTTTCAAATATTTCATCTGGTTTTCTTGATTGTTTCAGGAAGGAGGGTGAATCTGGTCTCTGTTATGCTATATTGGCCAGAAGTAGAAGATTATATTGCTTTTTAAAGAAGCATAAATATATACAACATAATTATTTAGCACAAGTTTATTGAAAACAGTTATTAGTGGACGACTTCTCCGTTTTGCAGTTACTTGTTCTTTCAAGGTTGCCTGAGTGAGCTTTTCTTGGGGCAGAACTTTGCTCTATTTGTGAAAGGGACATATGTTGGTGTGTCAGGATATGGGAAGGGGTGGCATTGGAAGGGCACCACTGGGCTCTGTTATACGATTTTATAGCCGATTGCACATTTTGTCTCCTTTCAGCGTAACCATAGATATGCAAGTCCTTTAAACAAAACCTACTCCCTTAAAGTAATACATGACTCTTATATGTAACTGAATATACATAAAATGGAATTATTAAAAAATCATATCTCATATTTTTTGTTATAAATTCACAATTTATAATTGCCTATATTTATGGGGTACAGAATGTTATGATTTATAAATATAATGTGGAGTAATTAAATCAAGCTAATGTCCATCACCTCAAATACTTACCTCTTTTTGTAGTGAAAACACTTAAAATTTACTCTGTTAGCAACTTTGAAATGGACAATCTACTATTAATACATTCACCACACTGTGCAGAGCTCAAAAAAAAATAAACCCAACAAACCAATTGCTCTTTGAGATTTCGTACTCTTTGACCATCATCTCTCCATCCCCTACCACCAGCCTCCGTAACCACTCCTCTACTCTCTTCTTTGATTTTTGATTTTAGGTTTTAGATTCCACATATAAGGATGAACATGTAATATTTTTCTTTCTGTGTCTGGTTTATTTCACTTAGCATAATGTTCTCCACTTTTATCCATGTTGTTACAAATGATAGGATTTCTCTTTTTTTAAAGAGCAAATAGTACTTCATTGTGTATACATGCCACCTTTTCTTCATCCATTCATGTTGATGTACACAGGTTGATTCTATAACTTGCCTATTGTGAATAGTACTGAACTGAATATAGGAGTGCAGACATCTCTTTGAAAAACAGATTTAAAATCATTTGGATAAATACCCAGAAGTAGAATTGCTGGATCCTATGGTAATTCTACTTTTAGTTTGTTGAGGACTGATATGTTTTGTGTGTCCCCACCCAAATCTCATCTTGAACTGTAGTTCCCATAATCCTCATGTGTTGTGGGAGGGACCAGGTGGAGATAATTGAATCATGGGGGCAGTTTCCCCCATCCTGTTCTCATGATATTGAGTTAGTTCTCATGAGATCTGATGGTTTTATAAGGGGCTTACCTCTTCACTCTGCTCTCATTCTCTCTCCTGCTGCCCTGTGAAGAGGTGTCTTCTGCCATGATTGTAAGTTTCCTGAGGCCTCCCGAGCCATGTGTAACTGTGAGTCAATTAAGCCTCTTTTCTTTATAAATTACCCAGTCTCAGGTATGTCTTTATTAGCAGCATGAGAAAGAACTAATACAGTAAATTGGTACTGGGTAGTGGGGTGCTGCTATAAAGATACCCAAAAATGTGGAAGTGACTTTGGAACTGGGAAACAGGCAGAGGTCAGAACAGTTTGGAGGGCTCAGAAGAAGATAGAAAAATGTGGGGAAATTTGGAACTTCCTAGAGACTTGGAGGGCTCAGAAGACAGGAAGATGTGGAAAAGTTTGGGACTTTTTAGAGACTTGTTGAATGGCTTTGACCAAAATGCTGATAGTGATATGGACAATGAAGTCCAGTCTGAGGTGGTCTCAGATAGAGATGAGAAAGGTGTTGGGAACTGAAGTAAAGGTCACTCTTGATATGGAAAGAGACTGGAGGCATATTGCCCCTGCCCTAGAGATCTGTGGAACTTTGAACTTCTAAGAGATGCCTTAGGGTATCTGGTGGAAAAAATTTCTAAACAGCAAAGTGTTCAAGAGGAAGAAGAGCACAAAAGTTTGGAAAATTTGCAGCCTGAGGATGTGACAGAAAAGAAAAACCCATTTTGGGGGGAGAAATTCAAGCCAGCTGCAGAAATTTTCGTAAGTAATGAGAAGCTGAATGTTAATCACCAAGACAATGGGGAAAATGTTTTCAGGGCATGTCAGAGACCACAGAATCCCCTCCCATCACAGGCCCAGAGGTCTAGGAGGGAAAAATGGTTTTGTGGGCCAGGCCCAGAGGCCTCCTGCGGTGTGCAGCCTAGGGACTTGGTGCCCTATATCCTAGCCACTCCAGCAGTGGCTAAAATGTGCCAAGGTATAGTGTGGACCATGGTTTCAGAGGGTGCAAGTCCTAAGACTTGGCAGCTTCCATGTGGTGTTCAGCCTATGGGTGCACAGAAGTCAAGAATTAAGGTTCGGTAACCTCTGCCTAGATTTCAGAGGATGTATGGAAATGCCTGGATGTCCAGGCAGATATTTGCTGCAGGGGTGGATCCCTCATGGAGAACCTCTGCTAGGGCAGTGCAGAAGGGAAATATAGGGTTGGAGCCCCCAGAGAGTCCCTACTGGGGTACTGCCTAGTGGATCTGTGAGAAGAGGGCCACTGTCTTCCAGACCCCCAAATGGTAGATCCTTTGACAGCTTGCACCAGACACCTGGAAAAACTACAGGCATTCAATGCCAGCCTGTGTAAGCATCCGGGAGGGGGAATGTACACTGCAAAGCCACAGGAGCAGAGATGCCCAATGCCATGGGAGTCCACATTTTGCGTTAGTGTGACTTGGGTGTCAGACGTGGAGTCAAAGGAGATCATTTTGGAACTTTAAGGTTTAATGACTGCCCTATTGGATTTCAGACTTGCATGGGACCTGTAGCTCCTTTGAGCCAACTTTTCCCATTTGGAATGGGTATATTTACGCAATGCCTGTACCACCATTGTATCTAGGAAGTAACTAACTTGCTTTTGATTTTACAGACTCATAGGTGGAAGGGACTTACCTTGTCTCAGATGAGATTTTAGAGTTAGACTTTTGGGTTAATGCTGGAATGAGTGAAGACTTTGGGGGACTGTTGGAAGGGTATGATTATGTTTCGAAATGTGGGGACATGTGATTTGGGAGGGTCTAGGGCAGACTTATATGGTTTGGCTGTGTCCCCACCCAAATACCATCTTGAATTGTAGTTCTCATAATCCCCACAAGTCATGGGAGGGACCAGGTAGAGATAATTGAATCATGAGGGCAGTTTCCCCCATCCTTTTCTCATGACAGGGAGTTAGTTCTTATGAGAGCTGATGGTTTTATAAGGGGCTTGCCCCTTTGCTGGGCACTCATTCTTCTCCTTGCTGCCACCATGTGAAGAAGGATATGTTTGCTTCCCCTTCTGCCATAATTATAAATTTCCTGAGGCCTCCCCAGCCATGCTGAACTGTGAATCAATTCAACCTCTTTTCTTAGTGAATTACCCAGTCTCGGGCATTTCTTTATAGCAGCGTGAGAACAGACTAATGCAAGGACCCTCTGTACAATTTTCCATAAAATTTACATCCCCACCAACAGCGTACAAGAATTCCCTCTTCACACTCCTGACTCTTTAGCAGTTTGAAATAATCATTCCTGTTCATGCCTGTCTTGCAAATGTCTCATCTCCATGTGAATACACCTGCTGACTACCTCTCAGCGCTTTTTCAGTTCATCTTTTTGAATCCAGAAGAAGCCCAAATTCCTGGACTAGTCAAGCATGTAATATTTTACTTTAATATCCTCACTTTGCCAATGTTCGAGCAAGGTTCATTTAAATTTCAGCAAGAACTCATGTGAGACATAAGCAGGATGCATGTCCAGCTGGTTTTTAAAGATAATGTCTGATTTTTTTTTCTCTTTGAAAATTCCTGACTTTTATTTTATCCTGTGAAGATAGAGTTTTCTATTTAAAATATCAGTTTGTGCAGCTGTTGTGTGACTTTAAGTCAAATCTAGTTTCTGTCTTTTACTGTCACTGTAATATACTGCAAAAATTATATTGCTTTTTTAGAGTTTTGCAAGTTCATTTCAGATATGTCACTTTTTCCCTTGTAATGGGTTAATGAAGCTGCTTCCTGTTTGGTTTGTGGATTTTATTTAAGGGTATAATAAGAAACATTTAAGCAAATTTCTTAAATTAGTTATTGACCTGAGGCATTAAAAAGGTATTATTAATTTATAATCTTTTTTGATCATTTTTCCAAAATAAGTACTGATCTCCCAAAGACATCAAAAACTGCAAGTATGTGTAAATTAATCTAGTGAGGAATTATCTTGGCAGGGTATAGTCAGATTTCTATTTGGAAGGTTTCCATCTATTTCCACATGACAGACCTATATCTAGTGAACTTTGATCAAATGCTTGAGGTGAAGTGAATCAAGGGACACCCTCATCAGACAAGCATTTTTTTTTTTACCTTCCTTATGGCACCTTATAGTTGCATGTAAATCTCCCTTAAGGGATGCCGTGTATCTGAAAACACCCACTAGATATCTAAGCCCAATCATGGGAGTCAAAACTTCTTGGAATGATACACTGAAGACAAATAAAACTGTATCTCTTATGAGAAAATGCTGTTTGGAATGGAGTTCCAACATTTTGTTTCTGAAGAAGCACACTTTATTTCATTCTGGTTCTTGCAATCTGCTCCCCAGAGAATTTCTTGTAATTTTAGCTCACTGTCTGCCAGAAAACAACTTGACCAGTGAGGGAGAAAAAAAATTCTGCTGCAGTCTTTATCATTTTTTGATAGAAATTATTTGTTGTCTGTTGTTGCCAAATTTATGAGTTTGATTTTTCCAAGTAATTAATACTAGATGCAAATAATATAGTTTCTCACAAGAAATATTTAAATAGTTAAAGAAATGTATTTCAATATGGTTCCTTAGTGAGAGTTTTATAGTGAGACAGTACTGCCTCTAGAGCTGGGTCACTGGAGACCCTGCCCTGCGTACCCTGCCTTATAGTTGCCACCCTGAACCCCAGTTCCTCACTGAGCCAGGACACCCATATACCAGCAGCTTCTGTCCTCCTCCCCACCTCATCCACTTCTACATGCTGTCCTGGTTCTCCAGGACCATAGAAGTCCCTGTGCAAATGAATGGGCCTGCTTTTAGGTCCCAAGGCATCATCCCCAGATGGATCACCCAAAGTCCAACTGAGCTCCAGTTGTTTACTCCTGAGGCTACAGGGCCCAGCAGCACTTTGGGGAGTATGTGATCGGGACACACAGATATAGACCGGCTTCCCCACCGAGGTATACAGAGGCCCTTTGTGGTACCAGGTAGATCTGGGTGGTGGTAGGTGGGGGCTGTGGAAAGGTGTGATCCCTTTTCTCACCCATCACAAGGTGCACAGCTGATACCCTTATAACAAAAGACAGGTTAACAAGGCAAAAGCATAAGGATATATTTAATCAAAGTTTTGCATGACACAGGAGCCTTCAGATATGAAGACGCAAAGACCCAGGGAAAACTGCCTATTTTTATGCTTAAGTTTGGTGAAAAATGGACAGCCATATGGAAATGTGGTTGGACAAAAGTGTATGATTGAGTGGTAATTGACTGAGTGGGGAGACCCAGCAAGGCCTCTCTGTTCAGAGTCTTCTTGGCCTCTCCATGTAGCATTCCTTCTTCCTGGGGCACAACCCCTCTGAAATGAGGGTTTTCAAGGGAGAAGGAGAGTGTGATCTTTCTAGGTTTTATGGTTTTCTTTGGGGAAGAGAGGTTCTACATCTATGGCCTGCTTTGGGGAAGAGGAATTGTTTTCTATGTTTGCTTAGAGGGAGAAGAAGGGGCAAGAAACAGGAAGATGGGAGAAGGTCAGAAAGACCTTGCTTGAGAGGCCTTCCAGTTTCCTTAGGTTCAAAGTACTCACCATGCCAAGGTGCCAAGTTTAAAGGTACTGTGTTTTGAGTCCTGACAGCTGTATGGGCCTGGGTACCACAGTTTGCATTCTTTCTGGGCTGCAAATGATGGGGGAAGGACTTGGATGGATTGGAAAGGAAGATGTCAGGAGAAATGGAAGCACATGTGGTTTTCTCCCAACAAGTTTAAATATAGCATATAAAAGGAGTGAATAGCATTGAATTTTTTAAAACTGTCCAATGGGAAGATGGCAATCAAATCAATTGTCAAAGGCAAGGGATCCTTAAATTATATGTACCGGGTTGCGCTGCTGTCTCCTTTTTTTTTTTTTTTTTTTTTTTTTTCTGTGCTCCTCTGCCTGGGCCTTGGAGATCCTGCCTAGAAATGTTCTTGTCTACCACCTTCTAGTTGGAGTGAGGAAGAGCAGGAGGCAGACTGAAGGGCCATTCCTGGGTGCAGGTCACCATTCAACTGGAGCAGACATGAAACGGGCTGTTAGTGGTATTGGAAAGCATCACAGAATTTGCTAAAGGCAGTCAAGAGTTCCATGTCCCTCAAATGAGAGAGAACAAATAAGGCTTTATCAGTGCACGTGCTCATTTCAATTTTCCTGTCGGAAATCAAGGTGGAAGCCCTTCTGCAGTAACAGGGACTGGACTTTCTGCCTGCACAACAAAAACTGATCAAAATATATGAAACAGTGGTTTACCAAGAGAGGGCTCTCTTCCTGCCTGTAGATGCCACCTTCTTGCTGTGTTCTCATATGGCAGGTGTAAGGTAAAGTAGGGTGGGGCGGAGAGCAAACTCTCTGGGGCTTTTATGAGGGCACCAATGCCATCAGAAGAGTGGCACTCTCGTGACCTCATGTAAACCTAATTATCTTCCAAAGATCCCATCTCCAAATACAATTATATTGGGCTTTAAGGCTTCAATATGAATTTTGAGCGAACAGTGTCTACATTACTTTCTCAGAATTGCCTTCTCATATGAAATACCTTAATTCAATTAAACAACTTTTGCCATTTTGATAAAGAATTCCAACATTAAGATAAATTTATTTTTACTTACATTTTGAAAAAGGTATTTTTGCCTTCCAATTTTTATTTCAGTGAAAATATTTCCTTTTATTCTACTGCTATTACAAATAGTGGGTTAGAGAGAAATCATTTAGACATGAGTGGCCTTTCTTTGTATTAAATTTGTTTTATGTTAAATTTTGTACTCTGAATATCACATGATAATGTGACTTTAATAAAAACATAATATTACACCAAAGATAATGCAATGCCTGAAAAATCACACTGGGAGCACCATCTAGCAATGGAGTCCAGTGACATCCAGAGTATGGACAGTGTGTGCAGTAAATGGTCAGATTACAGATTACAAGTGAGTTTGGCAAATATTTCTGTAAATGTCTCTCTTCCTCCTCGTAACACCTTTATGGTTTCTAATTCTATCAGATTGTAATATGAAAGTTAATGATGGTGAATGTTTAAGCACATGTAAGTCCTGCAGGTGCATAATCACATATTACCCTCATAGCCACCCAGGAGCCACCATTGTAGGGATGATTACACAGGGGCACAGGAAGTTCTGCAATGTGCTCAACTTCACAGAGTTAATATGTGGTTGGGATGAACTGTCAGCTCAGGTGTTTGACTCTGAAGCCCACATTTTTTACTGCTGTATTAGAATCGATTCGTTCAGATATAAATATTATTCAGGGGCAATCCTCAGATGTGCAGGTAGAACTTGACCTGTATCAATGACCCTCATTCTTAGCCATTGGCTGGCTCCATCCCAACCGCCTGGACAAAGCAGCCCAAGTACTTTGTCACAGTAAGAAACTGGTTGGTTATACTGTTTCTCTATTCAGATGAATTAGAGCTCTTCACCGCTAAGGTTAGCTGCAAATAGCAAATTGGAAACCATAAAATATCAAGTATCAAAAGGCAAATGGTTTAACTTATTCTGACTTGGAAACTACTCTGGAACATAGCTCTAAATGACTAAAAATCTTTACTATGGTTGGATGGAAATTTTAAGGCATAAATTTAAGGCTGATTCTAATATCTATTGCATATGTAGGAGAAAGTGGAGTTTGATTTTTCCTGTTGTCTCAGAATTGTGGCTAAAACCCAAAGCTGAGGACACAAGGCACTAAGTATTCCTAAGCCACTAATAGTTGTCAGTGCATGCTGAGTGGCATTCATTCCTACTACTACCACTAGCTACCATGCATCCCTGTCCTCTGATTTCCTCCTGCAACCCAGGAACTTGGAAGAAAGCATTCACAATTTGTGGTTGGAGGTCCTTCCTCCTCTGTCTGCCCTTGGAGAAGGTGACAGTGGTGCTTTTCCATTCATGGAGCCAAGTGAGTCAGCTTTGATAAAATACTCAAGAAGGTTGGGGGTGTCTTGAAAAAGAGGAGACCGACACCCTTTCCCTTCAAGTATTTACTTAGCTGCAGAATCTGGAGACTTAAAAAATTGTCAGCTTTTTTTTTTTTAAACCTGAGATAGTTCAGTCTCCAGAGAGACTGTCAAAAATTGCCTCTGCCAACTATACTTCAAGTCATTATGATGGGGTGTTGGGAAAAGTCTTTAATTAGCAGTAATCGTGCCTCAAATAAACCTCATTGGCTATGAGACTGCCACTGTGCAAAGCTAGAATCTGGAGACTTCTGTTGCTGAATGTGTGACATGCTTTTCAGCTCTCCTCCCTCATAATAGAAAAGAAGAGGGAAATGCTGGCCGGGCCGATGTCTCCTGATTTTGAAGATGTGTTCATGGCAAGGTTTAAGGAGAAATGATGTTAAATGGAGGGGCCCTTGGAGACTGAGAGGATTTTGGACATACAGGTCTAGTGTGAAACTTCACATGTACACCCCTTATGTAGAGGCTGACACATCAGGGAGGCCATCGCAACCAGATGGAGGCAGCTTAAACTACAAGAACAGCAGAGGTCTTTCCCAACTCCATGTCTTCCCACAGAGACAATCATATGAGGAGAGTTTTGTTGCCTCAGACACATCTGCATCTTGTCCCCGAATCTATGGTAGCAAACGTCCCTGGGCATTTATCCAGAGGAGAGGAAATTCGTATATAAAAGAGACACCTGCACCTCCGTGTTTATTGCAGCACCACTCACAACATCCAAGATATGGAATCAACTTAATGTCCATCAACAGAGGAAGAACCACGTGGCATACCGTGGAACACTATTCAGCCACACAAGGAATGAAATCCTGTCATTCACTGCAACATGGATAGAACTGGGGGACATTATGCTAAGTGAAATAAGCCAGGGATAGAAAGTTAAACCCCGCTATGTTCTCACTCACATGGGGAAGCTAAAAATTAGTTGATCTCTTAGAGGTAAAAACTACAGCAAAGGATACTAGAGGCTGGGAAGGGTAGAGGGACATGGGTGAGGGAAAGATTTGTTAAAGAATACAAATTAAAGGTAGATAGGGAATAAGTTCTAGTGTTCTATTTATAACACTATACGATGACTATAGTAAACAATAATATATTGTAGTTTTATATAGCCAAAAGGAAGATATTGAATGTTCCCAGAAATGATAAATGTTTGAAATGATGGATATGCTAATTACCCTGATCATGATACAGTATCAAAAGTTCACTATATACTCTGTAAAAATTATTTCAATTATGTGTTAATTAAAACAATGAAGTTTTTATAAAAAAGAAGGAATAAAAGGTGTCTCAGAGACAAACCATACCTTTCTCCTTCACTTCAAACATTAAAGCTTGTGTTGAGGAGGTAAGAGAGGACAAGAGCTCTGGGTCAAATGTGACATTCAAGTATTAAGTATTTAATGGCACTGAGTCTTTTTTTTTTTTTTTTTTTTTTTTTTTTTGAGATAGGGTCTCATTCTGTCACCCAGGTTGGAGTGCAGTGGCTGGATCAGATCGTAACCTCCTGGGCCCAAGCAATCTTCCTACCTCAGCCTCTGGGACTACAGGTACACTGGGCTAATTTTTTATTTTTTTGTAGAGACAGGATCTTGCCATGTTGCCCAGGCTGATCTTGAACTCCTGAGCTTGAGTGATCCTCTCACCTTGGCCTCACAAAGTGCTGGGATTTACAGGTGTGAGCCACCGTGCCTAGCCACATTGAGTCTTAATTATTGGAACAAAAAGATTGTTGACATTGTTTTAATAACAAAAATGACTAAACAATCATCCTAAGACATTGTTAAGGCAGCAATCACCCAGCTGGAAAAGCAAATTTGATCTAGTGTTGCTGGTGGACATAACTGAAAGACAAAAATCATTTTGTAATTGAACTCCAACAAATTGTGACTTCTCAATCAGCAGGTATATTTATAAGCAAATTGTTTTCCCCCAGCAAGTTGTCATTTTCTTTATGGGCAAATATTCAGTTGCTTTTTCTCTTATCTCGATCATGGCTCTCCAGTAGAATTTTCAGTGATGAAGAAAATGTTCCATATATGTGCAGACCAATATAGTATCCACTACATCCATGTGGTCATTGAACACTTGAAAATGTGACAATAAACTGGGCTTTTGATTTATTTTTAATTTTGATTTAAATTTCAATAATAACATGTGGCTAGTAGCAACAGTGCTGGTCAACACTCTTGAAAAAAAATTGAGCGAAATCAAAGGTGAAGATGAAGGAAAGCTCTATGTTAATAGGTGTTTTTCTATGAATCTATTCTTTTTCTTAAGGGCAGCATAAAAGTATTAATGTATATTAACTTGGCTAGGACTTATTTGAACACAATTTAAGGAAAATCTGTACAGTTTTAAAAATAAGTCACATATTCAAAAACCCATTTATTGATAGTGTTGAAAGAGTGGAATGACTAGAATCAACTCTGCAAAACACTGAGGCATAGAAAATCTTTACTCAGGCCAGGCGCGGTGGCTCATGCCTGTAATCCCAGCACTTTGGGAGGCCGAGACAGGCAGATCACGAGGTCAGGAGATCCAGACCATCCTGGCTAATATGGTGAAACCCTGTCTCTACTAAAAATACAAAAAATTAGCTGGGCATGGCGGCGGGTGCCTGTAGTCCCAGCTACTCGGGAGGCTGAGGCAGGAGAATGGCCTGAACCCAGGAGGCGGAGCTTGCAGTGAGCCAAGATCACGCCACTGCACTCCAGGCTGGGTAACAGAGTGAGACTCCTTCTCAAAAAAAAAAAAAAAATCATTACTCAAAGATCATTTCCCCATGGGTCATTTTTCTGGAAACATTTGCTTTGACCCTCAAGTAAGGTCAAGTAAGATTACATCTCCCTTAAATATATTATGTTCCTAAATATCACTATCTTTCAACAATTTGGCCAAAGCATGGCTAAATTATGAAGTCAAGAAAGCCAAGATGGCTGGGCCTTTCTAGTGCATATGAATTCTTCATAATACCCCTACCAGAATCAAGATGGATACAATGGGGTACTCTGATCCATTTCAGATAAAAGAGATAAAAGAGAGCTATGTTCTACTCACTCTTCTTATTAACATAAACCAATAATCTGATTCTTATTATTTATATTCAGGTAGTCCATATCCTTTTGTTACAGCAGATAGGAAAACAAACTTCTCTACACTGATGATGTGGAGCACTATCATGGATTAGGAGGAGCCTTACACCCTGATTGCCTACTACTGTTAAAAGAACCAAAACAGGTATTCTTGGCTGATGGATTCCAATATTCAAATAGTGAGTGTTTTTATTCAGGAACTTGGCTGTGCATTTTGTAGAGAACTCATTCTGGTTGACTCAACAGGAAGTATTACTGCTCCAAGTCAGTTATTTTCAGCAGGGGTACCAACTGGCTGCCTGCAGACCAAGTTCTACCAGGAGACTGGCTGCAACAGTGTTTTTGTGTTTTTGTTTTTGAGATGAAGTTTCACTGTTGTCGCCCAGGCTGGAGTGCAACAGCACGATCTCAGCTCACTGCAACCTTTACCTCCCAGGTTCAGTGACTCTCCTGCCTCAGCCTCCCAAGTAGCTGGGATTTCAGGCACCTGCTACCATGCCCAGCTAATTTTTGTATTTTTAGTAGAGATGGGGTTTCACCATGTTGACCAGGCTGGTCTCGAACTCCTGACCTCAGGTGATCCAGCCACCTCGTCCTCTCCAAGTCCTGGAATTACTGGCGTGAGCCACCATGCCTGGCCCAACCAGTGGTTTTATACTTTTGAATGTTTGTATGTTTGCAGTGCCTCTGGATAAGCATCTTCAGTTTGCCATTGTTCACACTTGGCCCCGTTATACATTTAGTGGCACCCGAGGGCTTTTGAATTGGCAACCTTCTTTCTATCCAAACTACCCTCAGATTCTTTTATGGTCTTGGAAGCTCATTGATGAGAATTGCTAATCCCAGTCATCTACATTTTGCTCTATGGGGCTCAACTTAGTGGTTATGGAGGCTTTCAAACAAATTCAAAGATTTGAGGTCAACATTGACTCTCCATCAGGCAGTTCTGGAGTCCCCAGTTAATTAGTTTCTGCCAAATGTATGGTTGAAATGAGAGCTGTTGGAGGGAAACCATATATGGGAACATTATTATATGTTAGTCTAAGTTCTTTCTTTGTAACAAGTTAGATCACAAGCTATCTACTTGAACTATATTAGATTTTCCTATAAAAATGGTTTTCCTGAAATAAAATTTAAGGTTGTGTCATTGGCTTTATAAAGAAATGTTGGATGAAAAACATTCATTGATCAACACCTTTATGTAAAGACACATGGGATATATTACTGTATCACTAGTGTAGTGCTAGGAAAAAAGACTCCTTTGAAATAGTGTGCTTCCTTTTATCAGACAACGAGAATCGCCTCACCTGTAATGCTTCATTTTTTTCCCTTGGCTGTCATGATATTAAAATTAACTCATTACTCCTTCCTTACACCGTTACTCTCCTCTTTATGTGCTTTCTCATCTCTTTTACCTGACTGTTTTCAATATGACGATTGAAGTCTACCTTCTATGACAGTATCATTGTGCCTGATCCTCTACTAGGGATAACGAATCCTGAAGAAAGACTGTCCTGTTTTGATTTTTATTTCTTATAGTGCCTAGCACAGCATTTTTCACCTTGCTCATATATAATGAATGTTTGCTGATTGACTCCATTAATATTTTTCTTTATGCTAATAAGCCTGCTGACTGAAAAAATTATTGGTTCAAAATCTTAAAGAAAATCTATATAAATTTGATAAAATGACACTTTCTTGAGACAGATCCTGATAGTCTAGGTTGTAATGTCTGTGGTTGATATCCTCAGATAAATGTTGAAATTAATTATGGAAATCCCTTGTTAGTGATTGGTTTAGGAAAAGGGATATGACCCAAAACTACTCAATGAGGCATGAGAAAAGTCAGTTAGTGGTTTGCAGGGAGGGAGAGTATTTTATGTTCTTATGAAGGAGGTATACTGAGATGGTTCACTTTATTCTCTGGACATTGTGACATCTAGATGTGATACTTGGAACTCCTGCAGTGTATGGGGCCATGAGGAAGCAGCCTGAGGGCAAAGACAACACAATGAGGATAGCAGAGAGGTGAAAATAATGTATGTCTTTGATGACTTTGTTTATTATTATTTTTTGGAGAAGGATCTCACCCTGTCACCCAGGCTGGAGTGCAGTGGTGTGATTGTGGCTCACTGCAACCTGGAACTCCTAGGCTCAAGGATACTCCTGCTTTAGCCTGAGTAGGTGGGACTACAGGAAAGCGCCACCATGCCCAGCTAATTTTTAAATTTTTTGTAGAGACGAGGACTCGCTATGTTGCCCCCAGGCTGGTCTCAAACTCCTGGTCTCCACTGACTTTCCTGCCTTGGTCTCCCAAAGTGCTGGGATTACAGGCGTGAGGCACTGTGCCCAGCCTAATGACTTTATTGAGTCTCCGCATCAAACACCCCTGTGGGTTGTGCTCCCTCAGATTTCTTATGTGGCAACAGGTATTTCCTGTTGTTTAAGCTGATTTGTAGAAATTTTTGGTTATCTGCAGTTAAAATGCGTTCTCACTGAAACAACCTCCACTGTCATCTCAAAAAATTAGAAGAAAATATATGTTCTCCGCTGTGTTCTAAATATATAAAGGGACAAATACCAAAAGGCTTCTACCTTTGAGAACTTGTGGGTGAAAAAGTAATGTCCCTTTAAAAGAAATGAGGCAGTTTGTTGAAAAGGCCCAGTTGTGGCTGAAAACTGTCCATTTGTTATTTCAACCCAGATGCTTCTGTCAGTTTCTTCAGCCTGGATGCTGGAGTATAGAAAGAAAGGACTTTGGGCTAAATCTGGAGGTAGGGACTGGTGAGGCAAGTTAAATGGAAAAGAAGGTGGACCAAGAAACTGATCAAGCAGGTGAAAAGATGGTAGCGGTAGATGCCCATGGTGGGAAAGAAAGTGAATCCAGGGGAGGCCAGATGGGCTGAAGAATTGGCAATGGCTAAGCCTTCCGGGATTTGGATGGCTGGATGGATGATGATGATGATGATGAGTAGCAATCACAGTAAAAAGGAGTGAAATTGCTGGAAGCAGAGTGAGTTATGGTAAGGATGGAGGATTCTGGAGTCTTGAAATGTAAGTTCAAAAATACTATGGCTATAATATTTATTTGTATTAATTTATGCAACAAATATTTATGCTTATTTACTATTAGAGCTTATAGGATGCATTCCATCATCCTAAGTAGTTAGGACTACCTTCAGTGGTTAAATCAGAGACCAGTGGTCAGCAAACTATTGGAAAATTTTCTTTGTGCATCACAATTGTGATTCTAAAAAATAACTTTTCAAAAAGATATTCTAATCCAAACTTACCTTGGTTCCTCCTCTAATTCCAAAAGGACATTTCTCATATCATCTTTGTCTAGTCGTCTTATCTTAATTTTTAATGTAATGGAATCCTCAGTGCCTCATGCCAAAAATAAAAATCCTCGATAGGTTAGATTTTATATGTCTGATATGGCAAACATATATTCCTGTCTTTCCGTGTTTTTACCCTTGTTCCCAAGGCACTCAAACTGATCTCAACGTGGCAAACATGTTTAGTTTAACAAAGAAATCTTGATGCAACTGGTCAAGGGACTGCTGATTGTTATAAGGATACAAAATATAAGTCAGGACTAATTCTTACCCCAGGACTTATTGTCTAGTGTGTGTGTGTGTATGTGTGTGTGCGCGCGCGCGTGCATTTGAGACAGAGTCTCCCTCTGTTGCCCAGGCTGGAGTGCAGTGGCACGATCTCTCAGCTCACTGCAACCTCTGCCTCCTAGGTTCAAGAGATTCTCCTGCCTCAGCCTCCCAAGTAACTGGGATTACAGGTACCCGCCACCATGCCCGGTCCTAGTACATGTATTGATTATATAAATCCACATCTCTTAAGTAGAGTATTACAAAAAACTTCATCTTCATATATGTTGTAGCAATGCAAAGTGTATGCATGAGGGTGTGTTTGAGGTCTCAGCTAGAAAGACAAAGTAATGATAGCTTTTAAAATGTGCAAGTACTGGAAGGTTGTGTTAGAGTTATGTTGTTGCTGTTGTTAATAAAACTTAAAGTAATATTTGACTCAGTAGCTTTTCTACAGAAGTGGTATTTAAGGTTACATTTATTTTTACCAAGTTCATTCTTATGAACTTCTGACTTAATGTGTATGTTAATAGTAGATTTTCAGCATTCACAGCAATTTAGAAATACAGTTGTTCCTTGGTAGCCTTGGGGATTGGTTTCAGGATCCCCTTGGATACCAAATCTGAGGATGTTCAAGTCCCTGATATAAAATGGTGTAATATTTGTAAATATTCTCCCGTATACTTTAAATCACCTCTAGATTACTTATTGTACCTAATAATTGCCTACATATCATTTTACTCATGTGGATTCAACATAGTACTTGGCATGTGGCAAATTTAAATTTTGCTCTTTTGGAACTTTGTAGAATTTTTTTCCCATGTATTTTTGATCAACAATTGGTTGAATCCATGGATGTGGAACCCATGGATATGGAGGGCTGACTGTATTCTAAATTACTGATAATAAGAAATACATCAAACACAAATGTTTTAAAAAAGCAATATAAATCTCACGCATTTTACATTTTTTGTTTGTAACTGTCTATTCCAGGTGTCCCCAGAGTATTCTCTGATCTTTTCCTTTGTAGATTTTGCAAGCCAGTCACTACATAGCAACAGTGATTTCAAAGGTGTTGGCAAAAGCTTTAACTTACGCAAGAGTTTTCTCTCCCAGCAATGTGATACCAGAAATTCCCTTAATTGCACTTCCTTTATCTCTTTCTCTATGTGAATAAATCATACTCATGTTTCTAAATCAGTTCTCATGTTACTTCCTCATAGACTGTCTTAATTCCCTTCCAGCAAAAGTAACCTTTCTCTACAATGCAGAGACGCCATATCTGCATTCTCAATGATACTGCCCCCACAGGAGTGAAAATGGATTCTTGTCTCAGGGAGGGTGAAAAAGCTTAGATATTACAATGGTTTGTGACCCTCCAATATTCATTCTTATTACTATGTATATTAATTCATGGGGTAGGAGGCTGTTAGGAATAAATGTCTAAAAGTGCTCCTTAGAGGTGTGATAATTTAAAAAGCTTGAGAAATACTACTCCACATTTAAAAGTATGTAATGTATTATCTGTGCTTTCCCCTCATCACCTTGACCTACATATCTCCAGTAGGCTTGGAATGTTTTGTGTATTTGTGTGTATAACATTCCTGTATTCATTGTTTATGATAAAGTCAATAAGCTCCGTCAAGGCAGAGGCCAAGGCTTATTTATGGTTATATTTCTTATGTTTAGTTCATGATATGGTCTCAAAAAATTGTTTATTGACCTAAATATTAATCCTGTATCTTACAGTCCTCAGTGTCTGGCTGTTCATGGTTATAGGTTCCTTTGGGAAAGGACTGGAGGAATTATTACCATGTATCTTTGCTGTGCTGCTGCAGAATCTTTTCTTATGGGGATTTAGTCTCTTTCAGCCAGTGAGTTCTGGATATGAATATTGGCTCAGGTTCTAAAACAGGGCAGTGAATTATGACTTTTAATTGGGAAAGTTTCCTGAAGCTTCCTGATTGTCCATCCTTGATTGTAATGGTATAAATCCGTGTTATCCAATATGGTAGCCAGATATGGCTTTTAAAATTCAATTGAGTTAAAATGAAATGAAAAATTCTGTTTCTTAGTTCTATTAGCCATGTTTCAAAGATCACTCATTTCCAGGACCTCTCCATAAAATTGCTATCAAAAGGTGAAACGTTGAGCTTGCAAAGATGAGTTTTTCCTGTTCATCCTCAACTAATTTCACAACTTTTAGATGGCAAAGACACTTTTCCACCTCTGCCCCAAATTGAGTCCACCCCTTTGTCAATGAAGCTGCTGGATTTCAACCTGAGCTGCCCCGGGCGAGTCTCCTGCCACCGCCTGCTGCTGACTTGCTCTCTCTGCTCTAGCAGTTTGTCAAGTATAAGTACTTTTAAATTTATTGTCTGCCTTTGGCAATTTTCAATACATTAAATTAATTATTTTGACATTTTTTCCTGTTTTATATTATTCTTTGGGGGAGAGAAGTCGCTGACCTCTTCATGCCCCCTAAATCAGAGGTCCTTCCAAGGATGTTATGTTTTTCTTTGAAACAGCTATTAACATTTCATGAATTCTCAGTAAACATTGGTTAATAATTTCATTCACATGAGTATTAATAAAGTTTCTATTAGGTATATAAAATGAAATTATATCACTTGTCTGGCAAAACCTTTTAGAACCTAATCTGAGCAAAACGCTGTGTCCTTTCAGCCATCTACCAGGCCCACCTGACCCACACCTCTTCTCCACTCCGCTGCTTTCTGACCATCTTTCCTACTCTAGGGTCATTACTCCTTCTGCTCCAGCCTCACTGACCTTTTTGCTATTTCTGTAAATTTAGAGCTCACAACTCCCCCTCAGAATCTTTTCACTCACTGCTCCTTCTGCCTGGAACTTTCTTCCCTACATGGCTCACCCTCTAGCTTCTCAGCAGTGACTCTTTTCCTGACCCTTCCTGGCCTCCCTTACCTTGTTTCTCCATAGCACCTGTTACATCTGCAAAATATGTATTCTTGGATTGTCTGTCCCACTCTAATGCAGTTTCTTGAGATAACTTTTTGCTCCTGCTGTATCTGGATACCTAGAACATGCCTGATATGTCCTAGATTTTCAATATATGTTTATTGAATTAATTGAAGGAATGAATATGCATTGTTTTCAGCAAGGCAAATGGAAATACAACAGAATTGAAAGAGTGAGCCATACAGGAGAAGATAAGACTGAGCCCCTATCTTCCTTCCCCACAACCTCTCCTCAGGTAAACATGTTTATATTGGGAATACTGGTCATATTTACAGAATTTGTCCCCTGTCACTCAACATCCATTATGGACGTGGATTGTCACGGTAATGGGAAGAGGGAGAAGTGAACTTGCAGAAGATAGTGAAAGATTGTATTATGAGGAAAGTTGTCTTGCACACATAAACCTTAGGAAATTCTTACTCCTTTACCTTGAACTTGAGACACCCTCATTGCCTACTGTCACATGCTGTGAAGTCAATAAATACTCCCAATATTCTGCAATCCATAGTAGCCTCTGCCTAATTACCTGAAGGTCCCAGAGAGGCCACGGTTCCTGAGAAGAAAGTTTTGGTAATAATAATAACAATAATGTTAATAATTAATTGTTAATTATTAACAAGGCAATTAATCATATTAGTAGCTAAAATGTGCTTGAACTTACTATCTGCCAGGGACTGTCAGCTTTTTTAATGCATTATCATGTTTTAATTGCTATTATCTTGCCTGTTTTCTTTTTTGTTGTTGTTGTTATTTAGACAAGGTCTTCTCTGTTACCCAGGCTGAAGTGCAGTAGTGTGATCATGGCTCACTGCAACCTCAAACTCCTGGGCTGAGGTGATCCTCCCACCTCAGCCTCCTGAGTAGCTGGGACTACAGGCATGTGCCGCCATGCCTGACTAACTTTTACTTTTTTTTCCTCATAAATATAGGGTCTCTCTATGTTGACAAGGTGGTCTCAACTCCTGGCCTCAAGTGATCTTCCTACCTTGGCCTCCCAAATTGCTGGGAGTATAGACATGAGCCACTATACCAGGTCTGTTTTCTTTATAAAGAAATTCAAGCAAAGAGAAGTTATTTAATTGGTACCAGACCATAAAAGTTAAGGTCCAAAATGAGTGGCACAAGAATTTGATGCCACTGGACACAGAGGAGACTATCTGAACAATAATATCATTAATTTCTCTGTCACTGCCCCAGGTGAACTTGCCAATTTCTATAGTAAAGCCATGCAGCTATGATCCAGAGCCTCAGATAATCCCTTTAAAACAATCATTCTCGCAGGGGCTGTTTTGCCTCCCAAGGGACATTTTGATCATCATACTGGTTGGGGTGGTGGTGCTACTGATATCTAGTGGGTAGAGGCCAGGGATGCTGCTAAACCTTTTATAGTGCATAGGACAGCACCCCAGGACAAAGAAACATCTGGCCCCAAACATCAGTAGTGCTGAGGCTGAGAAATCCTGCTCTAGATTCTCTTGCTCTTCATTAGGAATCTAGAGCTTTATCTCCTTTATCATCTCCTTTATCTCCTTTAGCATCTCTAGATTCTGTCCCACAGCCTTTTCTTGTTTTCTCTGTGCACAGCCTTCAGATTGCTGCTTTAGTTGGACTATTGACTGTGGATTTATTATGACTTTGTAAAGGTTCGAATGCTTTTGGCAGCAGGTAACAAAAATGGCAGTTCGAATGAGCTTAATAAGAAAACTTATTATCGTATGTTCCCAGGAGCCTACAAGTAGGGTAGGAATGGAGAGAAATATGACCTGTGATCATATTGAAGGAACTTTTGCCCCTGCTGTATCCTGATACCTAGAACACGCCTGGTACATCCTAGACTCTCAATATGTATTTACTGAATTAACTGAACAAATAAATATGCATTATACTTAGCAAGGTGAAGAGAAATACAACAGATTTGAAAGAACCATACAGCAGAAGATAAGACTGAGCTGCTATCCTCTTTCCCCACAACCCCTGATCATATTCCTCTTCATTCCAAGGTTTATTTTTCTTTGTAATTAATTTTGCTTTGCCCTTCTCCATTGTCAGATTGGTCCCGAGGTTGGTTTCCTTCATGATTGCAAGATACAACCAGCAGCAAATGGGGGAACCACTGCCATTATTTATATACAGTAGAAGAAAAAGATAAAATTCTCCCCCTTTTCCCAAACCATGGTATATGTCCCCTCCTTCGTTCTGATTGGTCTAATGTGTACCCAAACTTAGATCAATCATATTTGGAGTGGAATGCCATGTGCAGATTGGCTTACTCTTTAGGACCTACCAGTAGAGTTCAGAATAGTGTAGGTGATTAAAATGGGAGCTAGAAAAGCAAAAGGGGAAAATGAATGTTAGATAGGACACAAACTGAATCTACCATACCCCAGTTACTATTACAAAGATGTTTATTTGTTCCATTCGCTGCTGTCAATGGGCCAGTCCCATCCCTCCCTCACTGTTTCCACTCCTGGCTCCTGGAATCACAACCCAACTATATCATCTCATTTTCCTACAAACCCAGAAGAAATTGCTGTGGATGAAATCATAAAACTCTCGGAGGATTTGAGAACTGAGCTGGAACTTGAAATGTGTCAGAAATTTCGATGGTCAGCTTTTGTTTCCAATGCAATAGATTACAAAACATAAAATGATTATAAAGAGAAGTAAGATTTCTAAGAATCCTGGCATAGTACATAAAATGCTTTAAGACGAAGGAAAATATTTCTATTTTTCTTCATAAAACCGGGCAACAGATTTATTATAGAAATGACTTAATAGTTTAAAAGGCTGTATCAAATTCAGTCAATTTTATAAAGCACATTTTATGGCAATATATTCTTGTTCATTTTGTGTTGCTATAACAGAATACCTGAGACTGGGTAAAATTTATAAAGAAAAGAAGTTAATTTAGCGCACAGTTCTGCAGGCTGGGAAGTTCAAGGGCATAGCCTCAGTTTCTGGTTAGGGTTTTTCTGCTACATCGTACTATGGCTGAGTAGGTCAAAGGGGAAGTAGACACGTGTGAAGAGAAGCAAAACCCAAGGGGTGTTCTTGCTTTATAACAACGCACCCTTTGAAGAACTAACTCAATCTAACGCATTCATTACCAGTGGCATCAAGCTACTTGTGAGAGATCTGCCTCCATAGCCCAAGTACCTCCCACTAGGATCCACTTCAAATACCACCACACTGGGGAGCAAATTTCAACATGCGTTTTGATGGGAACAAACTATTTCCAAATGATAGCAGTGTCCTGTAATTACAATGTGTTGCATGGCCCAAATATGATCTCTGTGGAGCCTGTCTTCTTGAAGAGAAGTTGTACTTTTAGGTAAGAGTGGAGACTTGACTATGTATATAGAAAATAAAGAGAAAAGCAATATTAAAACAAAGCAATCTTTCCTTCAGTTGCTGGGTGTTTAATTTTACTAATATAAATAAGTTTATTTCCCCTTGACTTTTCTTTGTAGGGACTGAGTTAACCTTTTAAAAGAATAAACGTAATACATATTTAAGCATTATGATTTATGTTGATAGATTGTTACAATCTACTCTGAAATTTCAAAAGGTGATAGAAAAACCACATCTACAGGTAAAATCCTTCATTTTATAACTTTCTTTGGAATAAACAGACCACAGTTAAGTTTCTGAGTGTAGATAATGAATATATCTCACTCTAAGAAGGGCCAATTCTGAAAAGGAGAATATTCTTATTCATTATTATGTTAAACGTAACCTTAATGTTTTTCAGATATTGATTTTTTTTTATATACCCACGATCTAGAAACCCACTCACAATGCCAAAAAGGAACAGAAAATGTTTCACTTTTTCTTGGATCACTTTATTTTATAATTATACTACTTATTGTTACTTATATCAGAAAATGGGCATAAGAAAGTCAACGGGTGAAATTAAAATGAATCTGTTTTGTCTCTTCCTTGCAGCTCTGTCAAATTATATTTTTTCTGAAGATAAATTATTTGTGAAAAAAGTTTTGGAATTTATTTTACATTAGATCTTATTTTTTCATCACAACAAAATATGAGTTTTTGAATTTGAAAATTAGACATTGAACTTCCATAATTAAATAACTGTACATCTATGGTTATGATGACTAAAATTATCTGAAAAATTTATAAGAAAGGTGAAATGTAAACAGCTACCTTAAATTTTGTTTTTGTGAAAGTAGTCAAGTCATTATAGAAAAAAGAGTATCTTGGCCGGGCGTGGTGGCTCACACCTGTAATCCCAGCACTTTGGGCGGTGGATCACTTGAGGCAAGGAGTTTGAGATCAGACTGGCCAATATGGTAAAACTCTGTCTCTTCTAAAAATACAAAATTTAGCCAGGCACGGTGGCGGGCACCTGTAATCCAGCTACTTGGGAGGCTGAGGCAGGAGAATCATTTGAACCTGGGAGGCGGAGGTTGCAGCAAGCCAAGGTTGCACCATAGCACTCCAGCCTGGGCAACAAGAGCAAAACTCTGAAAAAAATAAAAAAAAAGAGTATCTTTAAAAATAGCTTTTAAACAGTTGGGAGGCACATTATATGTATATACACACACATATACATGTACACATATATACACACACATATACATACATATGTATGCACACATAATTTGAAACCAAGTGTTATGAATTGTGGTTTTTCTTAAAATACAATAAAATTTCACTGTAAGTGGAAAAATTCCTAAATAAACCTAAATCATTTTAATTTTGTCACAACAAGAATTCCTGCTTCTAAGAAGACAAAAATCAAGGGAACTTATTAAAAAATCACATAGCTTCCTGGACACCAGCTAAATGAAACCATAGCTCATGGCATAAAGGTCAGGTCACTTCCTCTGCTATCATTGTACATCAAAGAACTGAGACACTTTCCACAAGTTTCAATGAAGGCATAGATGTTTCTATTATCTGAATGTATCAGGTGTACATTATTATCATTCTCGGTTATCTAGATGCTTCATTACATTCTAATTGTTTCACTGGGTTCAGCCAAACATTGAATATAATGAAACAAAACAAAAGCGCACACACACACAAAAGAAACAAAAGCCTTTGTAATAAAGAGATATAAAGATAAACTCTATTATCCTGGTATATGGAAGGTTCAGACAGGGATGAAAATATTCTTCATGGTTCTCTGCCTTTGTTTCATGACATAATCACCCAACTCCATGCCAGGCAACAGAGTCACAGCAGAAACAAATATCTACAACAGTGATTAGCAACTAGAATAATCAGGGAAGCTTTAAAAAGTACCAATTCCTAGGTGCTAGGCCCAGTTAGATGAGTTCAGTTTATCTGGGGTGAGGTTTGGGCATCAGCATTTTTTAAAAGCCTCCTGAGTGATCTAATATTCAGTCATAGTTCAGTAGAGACCCATTGGTCTATAGCTAGCAGAGAGAATGAGATGGACATGTCATCTGGGCCTATGCAGATGACAACTGCATAGGCCCAGACAATGAGAGAAAACAGGGATAAAAAAAAAAAAGAGGCAGATATTAATAAAGCAATAAAGAACAAGAAATAAAGCAACAAACTTCTGAAATTATTCACAAAATGGCAACTGTGTAAACTCTTGCTTAGATCTTTAGGGAGTTCTGCAGAGATGCTGTCATTGTCAATAGGACTCTAAATAGAAAAGACTCTTCCAAACCAGGCAGTTATTTAGCCAATTCTAAGCATAGATGCCAAGAGCAACAGCCATAATTTATGCATAGAGGCAGGAAGCTTAAATATACCTGCTATGGTTTGAACATGTCCCCCAAATTTCATGTGTTAAAAAGTTAATCCCCGATGCAACAATGTTGAGAAATGGGAAGTTAAGATGTAATTAGGTCATGAGGGCTCTCTGCCTATTATCATGAGTTAGTTATCTAAGGAATGGGTTCCAAATAAAAACGATTAGTTTGGCCCCCTCCCTGCCCCATGCATGCTTTCCCACCATGTAATGCCTTCCTCCATGTGATGACACAGCAAAAGGGTCCTCACCAGATGTGGCTCCTTGGTGTTAGACTTCCCAGCTTCCAGAACTGTAAGCCAAATTCACTTCTATTGTTTATAAATTACCCAGTCTATGGTATTGTTATGGCATTACAAAATAGACTAAGACAACACCTAACTAGAATGATTGCAAAGTTATACCACTTTCATTTCATTTCACAATCATTTCACATGTGTTGTTATTCCAATTAAAATTCTAATGTTACTTTTGATTTTTATTTCTGGTTCAAACTGGGGCCTCTGGATGTTTAGAAAAGGTTATTCTAAGCCTTAGTCCATTCTTAAGGCCTCTGAAGAGTCAGTTCAAACTTATTTGACCTAGATTTTTTTAATGGGATTTCCTTGGAATTAATGTGCTTTTTTCCTGGCATATATCCTAGGACAAATACTTAAGGAAGGATCCTCTGTCCAATTTTTGTTTTTGCATAAATTTTGGATTTTCTGTAAAGATTCCCCTTTCACAGCTCTATCTCCCTGGAAGTTACCATTTCTGGCTTCATTCCCTTTTTCATACTGTCTCCTATTCCCACTCTGCCATCCTCATGGAATGCCTTTTCTCTCAGTTTTCTCTTCCTCATTGCCAGCATGTACAGACACACAGAACTGGAGACTGCAACAATGGTTGCAACCATATTTGTAAGTCTTCTTAACACACATAATTCAATCTCTGTATCTATGCTATTTATTTTCCACTTTAAGATGTGAGTCTTGTCGATTTTTTCTTTTTGCTGTATTACCTACAGCCTCCAAATAACAAAAAGCATTATACCACCTTTTCTATGGTTGGTTATGAATTTGAGTAATGAAGGTCTGTGGATTTCTTGCCAGTTAGCAAGAACCTATATTTTAAAAATTACTAGATTTTTACAAAAAAAAATACAAGCACATTATTTTAAATAAAACATCAGTTCTGGACTTTTAAAGATAATGCAGTGTTTTTCCTTTTATTGTAGTTCTTTGAATATTTTTTCAAAGGAATGCATGTTCATTTTTACAATAAAGATTTGTCTTTAAAAAATGGATGGCCCTTGGCCTATCTTCCCTAGCCTTCAGTTCAGACATTCAAAGGCAATCATTTTCAGATCCTTTGGCTTTTTCTTCTGGTATTTACTTTCAAATTTCAATGATACTGCCTATGATTATTTTTATTGCTCCATTTTAGACCTCCTCTTTGACTTCCTGTTACGGTACTTGAGGGTTCAGCTGTGAGTGCCCCTCACTTTTCCTCCCGAGGTAGTCATATCATCGTGTCTTTGGTCCTAGAGCTTGGTGCTTAGTTCTTTAACTGCAGAACCCTCAGGGTCGTGACTGCTCAGGGACACTAGTCAGGGTTGATTTAAGCATCTGACTCTCAGCAATCTAGCAACAAGCCTTCTTTTTCATCCCTACTGTGATCATTAGGGGACAAACAGCTTTCTTTCAAACATTTGAGGCCAAAAAGTTTGAATACACCCTCCTTTGCGGCGCAAAGGAACTATTAAATACCTTTTTAAAAGATACTTTCTTCAAGCTTTTATTTTTGGATGCACACCACCATTCTGAAGGGAACTACATTTCCTCACCCAAAAGTGTTTACTTTTCTTGGTATCAGCCTCCAGTAATTCCTTTGGGTTGGGGTCTCTTCCAGTGATTCCCAGGAGAAGATCTGGCACATTGGTGGCTAGAGAAGAAATGACAAAAATCAAAACACAAAAGTTCACAAGTGTCTTTTTTTTTTTTTTTTTGAGACGGAGTCTCGCTCTGTTGCCAGGGTTTTGAGGGGCAGGGTGCGACCTCCACACTGGGTAACCTCCTTCTCCCGGGTTCGGCTTATTCTCCTGGGCTCTAGCCTCCTGGAGTAGCTTTTGGGATTACATGCAGCCCACCCACCACACCCGCTTAATTTCTTTGTATTTTTAGGTGAGAGACAGGGAGTTTCACCCATAAGCAAGAGGGCTGGTCTCGGTCTCTCTTGACCTTTGTGATCCCACCCTACTTCTAGCCTCCCAAAGTGCTGGGATTAAGAGGGTGGAGCCATCGCGTCTGCCCAACAGCAATCCTTTATGAGCCGGGCCCCCCACCAAATGTAGGTAGGTGGTGGCAGGTAATGGCAGTAATGTGACCTCCCTGGGCGGATCAGCACAACAACCCCATTTGTGCTCTCTGCAGTGATCCAGAACATTTGTTTAGAGGCAAACCATTTCACTGCCTTTATTATGAAATGCCCCCCCATCTTTCCCTAATTACAGGTATATATGCTATGAGCTGTAATAACACCACAAGGGTGTTAAAAACCGCAGCATGTCTAGTGAATCAAGAAAATGCACATGCTTGACTTAGAAATGATATCTTTCTATATGCATAGAGCTTGAATTTTTTTTATTGGACCAGAGCTTTGCCTCCTCTTCTTTTCCAGAACATTTTCTTCTTCGCAATGTAAAGCTACATGTCATATTCTGATTACACAGCCCTGGCTTTCCTTAGGAGTATGGCTAATAGCTCTAGGAAACCCAGACCAGGAGTGAGACCAGTGGCTTCTGACTTAGTGATTTCTGGCTGGTCTTACTCTCCCACGGCATTGTTAATTCAGATCTTAATAGCTTAATCCTCCCTATTAGAGGTGAGAATATTGGAATTAATCTGAATGAGGCGAATTCTCCCTTTTATGGCAGAGAACATATATCTCTGTTTTGCAAGATATGGCAGGTGAGAGCATACTGCAAAATCTCACCCCTTCCCCCTTTTTCGTATTTTCCCTCTCAACCTTCATCTTTCACACAGCAAGAGCCTCTCAGTGGCCCCCTCCCGGAAGCCTGGTATGGTGATGACTTTCAGGCAGAGTGAGTTCCATTCTTTTTGTTTGCTTAACATCTTGTCCATGTCTCTGTAATGGGTCCTTTTAATACCACACTGTAATTTATTTTTCTCTGACCTCTCTATCCACTAGCAGGAAAGGACTTAAATGATTATGTGTTCACTGTACCTAACTAGTGACTGAGTCAAAAAAAAAAAAAAAAAAAAAAAAAAAGAGGCTCAATAAGCATTTGTTGAACAAATAAATGAAGCAATTCTAAGATGCAGGCATTGGGAACATTCTGTGATTTATGCTATTATTTTTTCCTGGGGCTCAGCAACATATTGTACTTTAGGAGAGTAACTATCTGTGACTAAAAATATAGTCTACCAAACAATTCAACCAAAGTGTTCAGGTTTGTTCTTGAGGAATATTGTTCTTCTACAGACCAAGGTCTTTTTTCAGCATTTCAGAAATTGGGAGAACAGAGTGATTGTCTGGGTGTCTTTTCCTTTCCCACCAGGCAAAGTAAGAAACCTGCTTTTCTTTGTATTGCCAATGACATTCATCAGAGACCAAGGTGACATATCTTTTCCAAATTTGCCCTTGGCAACTGAGTCTAGTTTTTCTTTGGAGACAAAGCAAAATGAAACAATCTGACAGTTAAGGCATGTTATAGATAGTAAGAGAAGATTTTCCAAACAGCCTCTAAAATTAGAAGGGTTACGTTAGCCTTTCAGCTTGATAACTAAATAGTATAAAAAAGTAAATTTGTGTAAGTAAAACTGTTGGTGGAAACGGGAGACGGAGGCACCTGACACACCGTATATATGAATTACTAGATTTTAGCTTCTTTGCAACTAATGTTTGTTTTATTGTTTAACTATTTATGTTAGTTTCTTAGGGTTGCTATAGCAAGTTTCTACAAACTTGGTGGCTTAAAATAACAGGAATTTATTCTCTGATAGTTCTGGAAGTTAGAAGCTCAAAATTAAGGTGTTTGGCAGGGTTGATTCCTTCTAGAAGCCCAGAAGGAGCATCTGTTTCCCTGCCTCTCTCCTAGCTTCTGGCGGCTGCCGGCAGTCTTGGTTTCTTGGCTTGTAGACTCACCACTCTGACCTCTGCTCTACCTTCATGCCATCTTCTTCTCTGGGTGCATGTCTCAAATCTCTTCTTTTCTAAGAACACTAGCTATTGAATGTAGGGCCCTCTTTAAATCCAGGATGATCCCATCTGAAGATCCTTTTGATTACCTCTGCAAAGACCCTATACTCAAATAAGGTTACATTCACAGGTACCAAGATTAGGATTTGGGCATATCTTTTTGAGGAATACAATTCAATCCCCCTATACTACCCATGGATTTATAAAATTTCTACATTATTTGCAAGAAATGTTAGATTCTGTATGTACTAAAGATATGATTACAGAAGCAAAATAGAGTGAAAAGTGGAGGTAATAGGAAAATTCCAGGAAATAGCCAATCTTGATTCAAGGGGCTGAATATTTTAGGTAAAACATATTTTATTTTGAAACTTTGTATGATGTTCTGAATAGTTTTTTTAGCCTTAAGGTATACTAAGTTGAGAAAAAGTAATAGCTAGGAGGAGAAGGAACTTATCATCTGACAACACAGAGAGAGGCAAGACATTACAGGTTCAAAAATATTCTGAAGGTTCGATGACTTGTGAAAATGTCTCATAATACTGTAAAGTTGCCATGAATGTCTTTTTAAAGTTTCTTATTGTCTAGAATTTGTGCTTTGATTTGTAATTCTACAATTTAAGATATTAATTGGAGCTAGCTAGTAAATATTTATTGAACACTTAGATGTTCAATTGTGAAAGACTCAGTAGACGTAATTTGATCTTCTTTACTAACTTCCTTTGGTCAGTGATACTTACATGATGGAATAAGGTTTTCATTGCTTTAGTCTTGGCTTCTTTTAACAATTTAACCTACGAAGGATAAGTATAGTGAATTTTCAATAGCAATAAAAAATCTGATACAAATTTTCTTTTTTTTAGACAGTCTTGCTTTGTTGCCCAGGCCAGCTAATTTTTGTATTTTTAGTAGAGATGGGTTTTGCCATATATATTTTCTTAAATGTAGCACTTTATGATACTTCTTTCATACAGTGAATGATTTGGTGAATTTGTCTAAAATACGCTTTCCTACATTTTGAAATCAATACCACAAATATGTTTAACAAAACACATAATTGAGTTCTTAAGTTTAAAGTATGGTTCTTAAGGAAATTGTATAATAATGAGTCATTGTTTGACTAGATTTGTTATTTATGAAAGTGGTGAATAAGCAACCTTATGAAATATTAAAGATGAATGTAGTAAAGAGATCATGTGAAGCAGTTTTGGCCCCTTTTATTAACTGAAAAAGTGTAAGATTTACTGCATTGTAAAGAAATCATTGATGCATTTGATATTAGGTTTCTTAACTCATTTGGCCAATTCTGGATCAGAAAAGATGAGAAAAGGTGAAATTGGAGAAAGTGGAGTTAAAACAAATGTTGTTGAGAAAGAAAGTGGGATCATTGGGGTGAGTGTAAAAAGTCATCAGAAAGATGAAGCTGCATGTGTGTCTATTATGGATCATCGAATTGATTGATCGTTGGTTAGAAGAGATAAAAGTATAAATACCCTGTCTTCTTACTGCTTTCTTTCTTCTCCAGCTTTTAACATGTTCTAAAAACTGTTCATATTAATTATTGAAAGCAATATTTATATGATTGAATTAATATTGAGAGCAAGATTTATGAGGATGAATGAAAAGTTATAATAATATGGGTAAACAATATGATAAGATTCAATTTTGGCCGAAAGGATGAAAACTCCTTACATTTAAATGTCTAGTTTAGAGAGGAAGAGATTGTGAGGAAACAGTCAACCACACTGTGAGGGCTGGAGGAAGGAACATGGTGTTAAGGAACATTACAAGAGGCTGAGGTGAGGAAGATGGTATCTAAGTGGCAATTCTCTGCAGGTGGGGAGAGAGATGTGCAGTGAGGGGCTGCAAAAACTGTCTTTGGATTCCCAACTGTGCTTTTTCTTCCTTAAACAAAAAAAGTACAAATAACTTCTCATTAGGCTTCCAAAGAAGAGATACAATATTAAAACAACAACAACAAAAGCTTTGCTCATTAAGAAGTAGAAGAAAGAGAACATAATTCTTTATCATTACCATGGTGATTTGTGAAAACAGAAATCAATAAGCCCTAACTTAGGCCAGGGGTGAAAGCAGAAAGAATTCAGGGCCCCAGAACCATGTCTACTGACTCAGTGGGTGAATGCTGTACACCACCACACTTTTCTGAGCCTCTGTTACACCCTGGTAAAATTAGGGGAATGGTACTGATGACTCATAGTGTGTGGCTGAATAAAAACACGAATCAAGTCAAAGCTGGGGAGTTGAATTGATATTTAGTCAGGATGACGATCCCATTACAGTCACTAACTTTTAAAGTTATGTTCACCTTTTTGCAGATATCATTTATTGTTTATAATAGTGTCGATGTAAGATAGGATGGGTTATTCAAAATTCATCACCATTGTCAGGAAAACTGCTAAAATTTCATGGCTCTCATTTAAGAAATGGTCAGCATGTTTGACTACTTAATAAAATTGCATGGCAAATTGCCATAAACGAAGTAAAAGAAAAATCACACATCGTAAAGAAAATGTTTGTGCCTTATGGCTTATATTAAAGACAAAAGGCTATTATTTCTAATATATAAAAAAGGAACTAAAAACAGGAAAGAGAAAGACCCATAGTGACAGAAAAATGGGCAAAAGATATGCTAGGCAGTTCACTAGAAGAAGCAAAAATTGAGTTTAATGATGTTTAAAGTTATTTAAAGAGGCTCAAACTTACTTTAATAGAAGAAATGTAAATTAAAACTAATTATATTGAGATACTATTTCTCACCAATAATTTTGGCAACAATCTAAATGTTTGGTAGAATATTCTGTTCTCAAGGCTGTTATGAAATAGACAAACTCAAATGGCACTGGTAGAAGTGAAAAATTGTTACATCCCCATATAAAAATAAATTTGGCAATATTCTTTCAATTGCAATATTCATTTGCTCTTTGAGTCAACATTCCCACTTCTAGGACTATAATTCATGAATACACTGGTATAAGTAAAAACGACATTAGCAAAAGGTTATTCATTGTTTTATTTGTGTATGTAATATGTGTGATATAGTAAAAAATTGTATATACATACAATTACAGATATAAACACACATAAGTACAATTACTTATATGTGTAATGACAGCAAAGAAAATACCCTATAATCCCAATGATATGATACATCTCCCAATGGAATACTCTGTAGACATAAAAAGAAATGAGGAAAATTTTCCATATCCTAAAGGGGTGTGACTTCCAAGATACATTAAGTGAATAAAGCAAGATGCAAAATGAATAGTATATATATGATATGCAGACTTTTGTACAGGAAAGGGGAGAAATATAAATATATGTGTATATTCACTTATATTTGCAGAGGGAAATTCTGAAAGGGTTAATGAAAAACTGACATAAATGGCATATAAGGGAGGGAGGGAACAAGGTAGATAAGAGAGGGATGGAAGTAAGACCTACCTGAACATATTTTGTTTTACAGCTTCAACTTCAGCATTGTGTAACTTAGGTACACACAAGATAAAATTTTTTTAAAGCAACGCTTAAAAATGGAAACATGCTAAAAAACGAATGTCTAAATGCATTTAAGTTGCAGAAAAATCACTCTAGGCAAAGAATTATTTCAAGTGACTTCAGAACTTATTTTTATTATAGATCCAAAGTATATTCTATAGACATGTATGTTCTAAGCTCACATATTTTAAAGACATACAGACATGCAAGGAATTCTAAAACTTCAACTTCACTGTTAGTAGTAATATTGGTAAAATTATTTAAAAATAATCATATATACCGGCCGGGCGCGGTGGCTCAAGCCTGTAATCCCAGCACTTTGGGAGGCCGAGACGGGCGGATCACGAGGTCAGGAGATCGAGACCATCCTGGCTAACACAGTGAAACCCCGTCTCTACTAAAAAATACAAAAAACTAGCCGGGCGAGGTGGTGGGCGCCTGTAGTTCCAGCTACTCCGGAGGCTGAGGCAGGAGAATGGCGTGAACCCGGGAGGCGGAGCTTGCAGTGAGCTGAGATCCGGCCACTGCACTCCAGCCTGGGTGACAGAGCAAGACTCCGTCTCAAAAAAAAAAAAAAAAAAAAATCATATATACCTTGTGAGATAAAACACAAAAAGTATTTATGTTAATATTGCTAGGAACTGAGATATTTAGTGTAATCAAAAAAAGTAACAAATACAAGTTCAAAAAACATAAGCTTTTTTTTTTTTTTTCTTTTTCTATTTCTTTCTTTTTAGAGATAAGAGTTTTGCTATGTTGCCATGGCTGGTGTTGAACTTCTGAACTCAAGTGATCCTCCTGTCTCAGGCTTTTAAAGTGCTGAGATTATAGGTGTAAGCCACTGCACCCAGTCTAAGCAAAATTTTTGAGATGTTAAATTTGAATTGTATATGAATATATGGTTTTCTCTTCATAAGAATTTATTTCCAATCTGACCACATAAAAATTCTAGAAGTAATGATAGCCTCGTATTCATGAGCTTCTGTAGTATTGTGTCAATAAATAACTTTCTTTTTTCTTTTTTTTTTCAACTTCTTTAAGTTCCAGGGTACCTGTGCAGGATGTGCAGGTTTGTTACATAGATAAAAATGTGCCATGGTGGTTTGCTGCACAGATCATTCAATCGCTTAGATATTAAACCCAGCATTCATTAGCTATTCTTCCTGATGCTCTCCCATAACCAACCTATAGGCCCCAGTGTGTGTTATTCCTCTCCCTATGTCCATGTTTTCTCATTGTTCAGCTCCCACTCAAAATGAGAACATGTGATGTTTGGTTTCTGTGCCTGCATTAGTTTCCTGAGGATAATTGTTTCCATTTACATCCATGTCCCTGCAAAGGACATGATCTCATTCTTTTTTGTGGCTGTGTAGTATTCCCTGGTGTATATGTACCACATATTCTTTATTCAGTCTATCATTGATGGGCATTTAGGTTGATTCCATGTCTTTGCTATTGTGAATGGTGCTGCAATGAACATATGCATGCAAATATCTTTATAATAGAATGATTTATATTCCTTTGGGTATACACCCAGCAATGGGATTGCTGGGTCAAATGGTATTTCAGATTCTAGATCTTTGAGGAATTAACACACTGTCTTCCACAATGGTTGAACTAATTTACACTCCCACTAACAGTGTAAAAGTGTTCTTTTTCTTTGCAATGTTGCCAGCATCTGTTGTTTCTTAACTTTTTAATAATTGCCATTCTGATGGTATTCTGGTGTGAGATGGTATCTCATTGTGGTTTTCATGTGCATTTCTCTAATGATCAGTGATGCTGAACTTTTTTTCATAAGTTTGTTGGCCACATGAATGTTTTCTTTTGAAAAGTGTCTGTCCATGGCCTTTGCCCACTTTTTAGTGGGGTTGTTTGTTTTTCTTGTAAATTTAAGTTCCTTGTAGACTCTGGATATTAGACCTTTGTCAGATGGAGAGATTGCAAAAATTTTCTCCCATTCTGTAGATTGTCTGTTCACTCTGATGATAGTTTCTTTTGCTGTGCAGAAGCTCTTTAGTTTAATTAGAACTCATTCATCAACATTTGCTAATACATAACATTTTTAATGAAATAAAGTTGAATTTTAAAGGAATGGATGATTCTAAGTCAGGGATAAGAAATATATAACCCTGGGACATCTTGTAGCAAAAAGCAAGAAGGCTTTCAAAGATTAATAAAGTCATGTCATGAAGGGAACAGAAGCCAATATGAAGAGGCTTCCCCATGGGAGAATTAAGAAAAAGTAATAGCTTTGATGGACTTCCAAGCCCTTTGGGGCCTCCTTGGGAGGTAGTGACAGCATGTCCGATCTGTCCCTCTCCCACTCCCAAGCAACTTTCTCTCTGACCTTCTTAGAGAGATGGTAATCACTCATTTGAAAACCAAACCAAAACTCACCATAGCCTCCCAACTGCTGATAACAAAGTTAAAGGCCATGTTTGTGGCTCTCCCTCTCTCTGCCAGTGAAGAAGGAGACATGGGAAGGGCCTCCCATTGAGCAGGAGTGAAAGAGAACTCTTCTTTCAGACTTACATTTTCCATCACACAGGTGAAATCTTCCCCGGTCTACAAGGCCCAGCAATGGGGCTGTGGAAAAAGTGGGTTCGTTATTCAGAGGAGCCTGACTTTTCTGCTATTTCTCTTTTCCTCTTTGGTATTTCAGTTCATGCATTATTCAAGATGTGAAAGCAAGAAAGGTTAAAAAACAAACAAAAAAGCCACCTTCTCCTCAGAGCTCCTTTGTAAGATCAAAAAGTTTTCAAGAATGAGCATTGCTTTTGTTGAGTTTACACAAAAATACTCAGGCCTCCAGGTCAGACCTGCTCTGTTGTAAAATGGAAAGAGGCACTTCTCATTAGGATGCTCTGAAAGACCTCAGGAAAGAAATTGGGAAGACTTTCAATGGAGCAACTCTTATATTCACGGATGGCAAAAAGTAAAATGATGTGATCTTTAGTAAATTATATGACCTATCTGAATGTTCAATTCTGTAACTTTCAAATAATATTTCGATATATCTAAAACTACTGTGCTGACTGATACCTATTATGGATTGGCTCATTCTGATAAATGCAAGAAGACAAACGTGGTAGAAAAGTTTCCATGAGAATTTCAATTCTCAGGGCAGGAAAATTTTACCCCATAGGAGCCAAGGAAACATTTGAATCACAAATGGTTGAACCCTGGGAGGACATGAAAAGACTGTTTCCAAAGATAAGTTTCTCATAACTAGACTCCTCCTAAATGCTCTGCCAAAAAGTGCTCAGTGGTCACAGAAGCTTAGAATACTCAACAGAGAATAACTACTCTAGGAAATTCCCAAAGAACATAACTAAAGCTGACTTTGAAATGTTCCATCTTAACTCAACTTTTTTTTTTTTAATTATACTTTAAGTTCTGGGGTACATGTGCAGAATGTACAGGTTTGTTACATATGTATACACATGCCATGGTGGTTTGCTGCACCGATCAACCCATCACCTACATTAGGTATTTTTCCTAATGCTATCCCTTCCCTAAACCCCCCACCCCCTGACAGGCCCCAGTGTGTGATGTTCCCCTCCCTGTGTCCATCTGTTCTCTTTGTTCAACTCCCACTTATGAGTGAGAATGCATGGTATTTGGTTTTCTGTTCCTGTGTTAATTTGCTGAGAATGGTCGTTTCCAGCTTCATCCATGTCCCTGCAAAGGACATGAACTCATCCTTTTTTATGGTTGCATAGTGTTCCATGGTGTATATGTGCTACATTTTCTTTATCCAGTCTATCATTGGTGGGCATTTGGGTTGGTTCCAAGTCTTTGCTATTGTGAACAGTGCCACAATAAACATGTGTGCATGAGTCTTTACAGTAGAATGATTTATAATCCTTTGGGTATATACCCAGTAATGCGATTGCTGGGTCAAATGGTATTTCTGGTTCTAGATCCTTGAGGAATTGCCACACTGTCTTCCACAATGGTTGAACTAATTTACACTTCCACCAACAGTGTGAAAGCATTCCAATTTCTCCACATCCTCTCCAGCATCTGTTGTTTCCTGACATTTTAATGATCACCATTCTAACTGGCATGAGATGGCATCTCATTGTGGTTTTGATTTGCATTTCCCTAATGACCAGTGATGATGAGTTTTTTTTGTGTGTTTGTTGGCCCCATAAATGTCTTCTTTTGAGAAGTGTCTGTTCCTATCCTTCACCCACTTTTTGATGGGGTTGTTTTTTTGTTTTTTTTTCTTGTAAATTTGTTTAAGTTATTTGTAGACTCTGGGTATTAGCCCTTTGTCAGATGAATAGATTGCAAAAATTTTCTCCCATTCTGTAGGTTGCCTGTTCATTCTGATGATAGTTTCTTTTGCTGTACAGAAGCTCTTTAGTTTAATTAGATCCCATTTGTCAATTTTGGCTTTTGTTGCCATTGCTTTTGGTGTTTGAGTCATGATGTCTTTGCCCATGTCTATGTCCTGAATGGTATTGCCTAGGTTTTCTGCTACGGTTTTTATGGTTTTAGGTCTTACGTTTAAGTCTGTAATCCATCTTGAGTTAATTTTTGTAAAAGGTGTAAAGAAGGGGTCCAGTTTCAGTTTTCTGCATATAGCTAGCCAGTTTTCCCAACACCATTTTTTAAACAGGGAATTCTTTCCCCATTGCTTGTTTTTGTCAGGTTTGTCAAAGATCAGATGGTTGTAGACGTGTGGTGTTATTTGTGAGGCCTCTGTTCTGTTCCACTGGTCTATATATCTGTTTTGGTACCAGTATCATGCTGTTTTGGTTACTGTAGCCTTGTAGTACAGTTTGAAGTCAGGTAGCATGACGCCTCCAGCTTTGTTCTTTTTGCTTAGGATTATCTTGGCTATATCGGCGCTTTTTTGGCTCCATATGCAATTTAAAGTAGTTTTTTTTTTTCTAAATCTGTGCAGAAAGTCAATGGTAGCTTGATGGGGATAGCATTGAATGTATAAATTACTTTGGGCAGTATGGCCAGGACATTTTTAAGGACCTTTTTTTTTTTTTTTAAAGGATTGGAATTTAAGATATCTTTGATTGAACAGCAAGCCTCAGGTTGCCAGGATTCTATTATAGACAGGGTTATCGTGCATTGGAATGGCTTGTCAATGGCTTCTTCCAGTGTCCAGAAAAGTGAAATGTTTCAGATGTGTAATATACAATTCAGAAGTAGGCACCCATGTTTAGTGCATGTGCCTGACATGGTTAGTTAGTTCCCTTTTGTAACTCCAGCACCCAGCACAGTGGCTTGCATGAAGAAGGGACTTAATAAATATTTGTTGAATGAAGGAAAAAAAAAAAAAAAGCAAGAAAAAAAAGTCATAGCTGCAATTGAACCAAAGGTATTGACTAGAAAAACTATAAATTCACGCTGACACTAATAGAAAGAGCTAGCTCCCTGCGCATACCTGCAACGTTTACTGCAACCCCCTCAAAAATAACATTGGTCATTGTCACCATTTGAACTAACTATAGTACCAATTTCTTTGAAAATTGATAACTAAAGAGACAGACTTTAGTAGTCATCCTGCTCAGCATTCATCACAATATCCAAAGTTCTTCACAGGATAATTCAAGCTAGTGAAAATTGAAGGAATGGCGGAATTAGAAAAATCAACATTTTCCACCCCCATTTGGCCAACAATTATCAGTGAATGAACACTATTTTTAAATTAATTCCTAGCAATTTCAATATCCACATAGGTGATTCTTCCCATGCCAAGCCCTCTTTATTCCTTGAACTCCTCTTCTTCATATCCTTCACCTACCTCAGTTATTTACTGCTATAATCAAACCCTGACCTCATGATTACTAAAAACCCTTACCCCTCTATAATCTCAGTTTCAAGTATCCCATTCTCTGACCACTACTTTTTATATCTCTAACTGACTCCCTCTAGTACCCCAGTTCTAACAGTCTCCTATCCCGTCTGGAATTACAAATGTTCAGTCCTATTACTGTGTCCCTTATCCCTATGATTTCCTCCTTTCTCTCCTTTTCTAGCTTAAAATATCCCTGAACCCACACCGAGTTGCCACTGCACCTGTGAAGTAAGGATAAAAACAGGGTTCTCCGGCATACTTGGGGCTGGGGACTGGGTGGGGGGTTTCACAATGAAATGGCCTAAACACTGGCTTGCTCATATCTGAGACCCTTGAAGGGAATGCATCTTTCATTGCTGCCAAGACTTAAATTAATTATTAGTCAGTGATCCTTCATACTGCTGCCCCTTTTTGATCTCACTGCAGGCACCACAGGGGACCCAGTGCCCGCTTGGTCTTTGCCTCTAATGTTGGTGTGGAGCCAACTCTCAACAGTCGCAGAGTTTACAGCTCTCCTATGAGCTCCAGCCACAGAGTGTGAGTTAAAAATGGCAGCTTAGTTTTGTATCGTGAGCGTAGAGTGCATTCAGCGAGTCTTCCGTGCTGTGAGCAATGTTTAGAATATGAAGAACAGTTGGAATACTTGACTCTCATTAATCAGAACCCACACAAGGTGCTTGCTCTCTGGGTGTTTAGTTTTTTCCTCAGTAAAACATGGAGGGTAGACCAAGTAATTTCTAGCACTACTACCCCTGAATTCTATGATAGCTTTCCTAGGCTATGCTCTGTTGTTTTAGATTTTATTAAAGTCTTTTTCTTGAGTGTGATATCTTCATGCCTATCAAGTCTAATTTCCCTTGCACTCTATACTACTAGGTGTGTTATTTTTTATGGCTGACTCTAATTAGAGTTATTCCTAATAAAGGTGCTGTTATTCCAGCATTAAACTACAGAAAAATTTCAGGAAAGTGCTAGAATATAAAGGTAGAAAATAAGAGTCAGAGGATACTTTGCCTTTTGAAAAGATTTGATTGTGTTGTGTCAATTATGTAGAAAAATTGTGTTAGATGAGGGGGAAAATGCACATTTCAAACATCTCTAGGCAATTTTGAAAATGATTGCACTTACTTTTTGTAGTGCACAATTATATTGTTGAGTGTATTTTTCTTTTTAGTAGGGAGAAAATGAAGCCAAAATAGGCTTTTTAAGATTGCTGGTGAAAGATTTCTCCTTATCAAGTTTCACTTTCAGTGGTTTTAGTTGCCTAAGATCAGTTGAGGTTGGAAAACAGGTGAGTACAGTACAACAAAATATTGAGAGACCACATTCACATAACTTATACCATATTATTGCAATTGTTCTGTTTTATTATGTTATTATTGTTCATCTCTTACTGTGCCTAACTTATAAATTAAACTTTATCATAGAAGTGTACACACAGGATAAAACATAGTGTCTATGAGGTTTAATACCACCTGCAGTTTCAGGTATTCACCGGGGGTCTTGGAATGTATCCCCTTTGGATAAGAGGAAAGCATCATGCAAATATGTACTATGGCAACCCTATCTCCTGGCAAAAAGTACTAAACAGATAAGGAAGAATAGGTTTTGAAAAATGACTCATTGACTTGTCAATGACTACTTTCTAACAACCTTTTAGGGGAAAATAGGGCCATCTTGGGTTACATTTTCTGACAATTGATAAAATACAGCAATGCTTTATTATTCTAAGCAGTGTTTAGGACTGAGGCTTTCTTGCTTTTGGGTAGACACTGATTTGATAGAAGTTTTCTATCAGATAACTAGTAATATTTTCTGCACCACTTTGTAAAGGTGAAACAGAGAAAACAAGTTACCTTTTCCTATTTCTAAAATGTCACGTAATCTTAGGACAAACCCAAGTCACCAGTTGAAAATATGTTGCTCTGAAATTGGCCTATACCAGTCAAACAAATTTGTACACATTCTTAGGCTCAGACTTAAAAGAAATTAAGCCAGGCCTCCAATAAATGAGACAGTACAGAAATAAGGGAAGTGGTTGATTTTTCCTAGCCAAGATGAATTCCCTGAAAATTCTTGTGGAAAGAGTTGAAGGATAAAGGTATTACAAGTATAAGGTTAGGAGGTCAAGTTAAGATGAATACTTTGAAAAGACTTCCAGATATTTAAGTTCACAAAAATTAAATGGTAAAAAAGTATGTTAAAGAAAGCCACAGTGATATTTTTTACATATAAATCAACAATCATGATGGTACACAATTAAGTTTTTCATTGAGATTCCTTGCTTGCTTGAGTTTTTAAAGGATTTCTATTTCCTCATTTCAACAAGATTGTTGTAAATTTCTTTTGCTTTGCCACAGATAATATGATAATGTGCATAATAAACACTGTTTTGATATTTGTCCTTGCAAATGTTTAATGCCATTGTAATTTTAAGACATAGAATTCTTCCTTCCTTATTCCAGGCTTCAACATAATTCCAGAGATAAAATTAGGGCCTGAGAAGATTTGAATAATTTTTAGTTAAACTGCATAGTGGTAATTCACCAACCTGTGGACACATGCAGTGATTCTGTTGTTCTCCTGTCTTTTATACTTTATACCAGAAGTCATATTGTCACTTGCTGTGAACAATGTTGCACTCCTGTTCCCCAAACAGACTGGCGAGTGCATGCCTGAGATCCAGGCTCAGTGTCTCTGAGTTTCCTTTTTCTCTTCCACACTTTATTGTACAATTTCTATCTTGCAGACTTCCCCCCTTTCTTTTCTAACCACAATCTTTAGTAGTTTCTTTCTCTCTGATGATAATTATTCCCAAAAGTGATGATTGGCAACTTATATAGCTATGCTTAGTAGAAATTATAACTAAAAATTCCCACATTTGATTGAAGAACTACATTAAAATAGAAACAATCGTATGTGCATGTATGCTATAATGTCACGTAAGTGACAGTTGGGAATATGTAATTAAAAGTAATCAAGTTTTATTCGTTTCTGCATTGCTCAGGTGAAGGATCTTGTTACCTGATTCTTTGTGCTCTTCCTTCAATTTACTGGGCACCTGATTCCTCTCTGTGCCAGAAGTACTGCCATTATCCTAGAGGAAATTATTGTTAACTTCTGCAGCCGCAGATGTCAGATTCACTAAATCATCACTGCCATAAATACCCACCTCCCATTCCCTTGGCCTCCTACACCCGTGACTCTATCCTGAAGCTTGTCAGCTGGAAGTTCTGTACTTCTGAATGCTAAGTTCTAGTAATTAGGGAAGAAGTTTTAATTTTTGACTGTGATAATGATTTTCTTTTTACATCTTTTAGGGGTATATCAAAATATTTATGGGTAAAATGATATGTCGGGTATTTTACTTTGACATTTGTGGATGCAGTAACTATAATTTCTTCTAGATGAAAGGATTGAGTGGGTGGCAAGTAGAGAATAAAAGATTGTAGTGATTTGCTAATTGTTCAACCTGTGGCTGAGTGCAGGGACTCATTCCTATTTTTGTATATGTCTGGAGTTTTCCATGATTAAACTGTTTTGTAAAGAAACTCCGATATCTTCCTATCATTTCTTCACTAAACCTTCCAACCCTTCGATGTCTCCATTTTCCTCCAGTCTATTGACCCATCTGAATAGTACATTTTCTCCCTTTACTTTAGTCACCACTTTCACTGCTTTTTCCTTTTCTATACCCTGCCCTCTGAGCTATTTAAGCAAAATCACAAAATATTCAACATGAAATATTTATTGATTGCCTACTATGTGCTAGAGAGTGGGATGCTGTATAAACAAAACTGATAAGGTTCCATTTCTCATGAAGGCTTATGTTCTAGTGAGAAGGCGGCAGACAGGAAAAATGAAATAAGTGAACAGGAAAATATTAGAGTGATGCAAGTTCTAAAGAAGGCAAAATACGCTGGCATGATAGGGAGTAACTCCAGAGGCTACTTCAGGTTGATCAGCAAAGTTCTCTCTCAAGGAAAGACATTCCCAGCTGAGACCTGAACTCCAAGGTGAAGTCAGCCAGGAGGTCAACAGAGGAATACGGCAGGGACAAGAAATGGCTAGTGGAAGAGTCTTAAGGAAGAACAAGCGAAATGTGCCTGTTGTCAGTAACAAGGTCAGGTCTCCAGAACTCTCTGTAGGAGGCTGCCATCACTAACCCATACCTGTCAACCTAAGCTGGCCCTCAACACTCCTTGACAAACAACTTTCTTGTTCCCATTCTCTCATAGAGTATTTCAAGTCTTCATCTTGTTCTTAAATCCCCACCTCCCTAGAGCCCTCCCCTCTTAATAGATTTCCTCACCGTCTGCTTCAGAGAGAATATAGTCTTTAATTTTGAAACTTTGTTAACTTATAAAATTATAGTCACTGCATCCAAACCCACCTTTTCCTTCACTCTTTTCGAAAAGTTAGCAGTCTTCTTGCTCAGTCTAAAATTCAACTGATGTCGTGGGTTTGCATCCTCTGGGACCTTGACTTTTTCAAATATTTTGAATATTTGAATATTCTGTTTATCCTCTACTGATTCATTTTGCTTCCACATAAAAAAGCAGATTCAGGCTCCTTTCCTTAAACTTTTGGTCCCTTTGTTATTCTTGGTCATCTTCTACACAGGTGTCCCTAGTCATGATGCTGGTTCTTCCCAGTCTGGCTTCTAACAAAGTGCTTCTCTCTCCCCAGTGCTTTACCTTCCATACCTTCTTGAAATAAGTGCAAGGTGGCACCAGTCTCTACCATGCCACTGAAACTGACAAGTAACGAGACTTGATTTTTTCCCCTAGCTGCCAGATCCAAGGGTCCTTTTCAATACTTTCTTACTTGACTATTCTACCTTATTTTACCAGGTTGACCAATCAGTTTTGAAATCCTCCTCTGGTTGATACAACCCTTTTGTTGTTGTTTTTCTACTTCCTATCATCTCTTTTCTGGTATTTTTCATAGACTCCTTTTGTCCACCCTTTCTTTTGGTGTTCTCCCATCTTTTTTCACTTTACATTCTCTCATTATTTGCTTAGATTTATCCCCATAGTATTAATTACCAACTTTTTATAAAAGACTCAACAATATATAACCCTGGCCCAGGTAACTAGTTAATTTAGATCTGGTTTATTACATTGAAACTTCTAGTAAATATTCTAAACAGAATTTCACCCCAAATGTAATGTGTACAACACAGAAGTCACTTTCACTTTGAATCCACTCTTTTCTGCACTCCTTGTCTTGATGGAATCACTACCTCATTATTCAACCAAGGTAGAATTCTGGTAGTTTTCTAGTATCTCTCTTCCTCTTCCTTACACTTCTCTCTGAGTTTTACTTTTTAAATGTCTCTTGAATCCATCTATTTCCCATCACCACTAACAATATCACTATGCTAGGTTCTTTTCTATTGTATCCCATAATTTTCATTGCTGAGTTATTTCTTTTTTTGAAAGACACATCTGATAACATCGCCTCCTGCACAAGTTATTTTTGTAGCTCCCCATCACTTTCAGGATAAAATCCAAACTTCTGAACAGGCATTCAAAACTCTCATGACCTGGCCCCTGACTACTTGCTAGCTTGAGCTTCCTATCACCCCTAACGTTCTCTCTATATTCTGGCTTTCCCATACTGTCAGAGGTGTTTGAACCAGAGCAACTCCATTTTGAATAGGGGCTGGGTAAAATAAGGCTGAAACCTACTGGGCTGCACTCTTAGATGGTGAAGGCATTCTAAGTCACAAGATGAGATAGGAAGTTGGCACAAGATACAGGTCATAAAGACCTTACTGATAAAACAGGTTGTAGTAAAGAAGCCAGGTAAAAACCCTCCAAAACCAAGATGGCGATGAGGGTGACCTCTGGTCATTCTCCCAGCTACACTCCCACCAATGCCATGACAGTTTACAAACGCCATGTCAATGTCAGGAAGTTACTTTATATGGTCTAAAAATGGGAGGAACCTTCATTTCTGGGGATTGCCCACCCCTTTCCTGGAAAACTCCTGAATAATCCATCCCTTGTTTAGCATATAATCAAGAAATAACCATAAAAATGGGCAACCAGCAGCCCTTGCGACTGCTCTGCCTATAGAGTAGTCACTCTTTTATTCTTTTACTTTTTTTTTCTTTTTTTGATGGAGTCTCACTCTGTTGCTCAGGCTGGAGTGCAGTGATGTGATCTTGGCTCACTGCAACTTGTGACTCCCTGGTTCAAGCAATTTTTCTGCCTCAGCCTCCCGAGTAGCTGGGACTACAGGCGTGTGCCACTACGCCCAGCTAATTTTTATATTTTTAGTAGAGACGGGGTTTCACCATGTTGGCCAGGATGGTCTTGATCTCCTGACCTTGTGATCCGCCTGCCTCGGCCTCCCAAAGTGCTGAGATTACAGGTGTGACCACTGCGCCCAGCCTATTCCTTTACTTTCTTAATAAACTTGCTTTCACTTTATGGACTAGCCTGAAATTCTTCCTTGCGTGAGATCCAAGAACCCTCTCTTGGGGTCTGGATCAGGACCTCTTTCTGGTCACAATGATACTTGCAATTCTTTGACTATGTCCTGTACTCCCAGTGTCATTGCATAGTGCCTGGAACCTGGCAGGAGCAGCATAAAAATATTGTTGATAAAAGAATATAAGTGTCAAAAAATGTTTTCCCTGCTTCTCCCTATGGCTAATTCCCACTACACCTTCAAGACATGGCTCGGGGTTCATCTCTTCCAGGGTCTTTTTACACCGCTTTGTTTCTTCTTCTTCACCCTCTATGGTGGGTGGAAAAATACTCCCCCTTATCTGTCCACATCCAAATCCCAATCCCTGGAACCTTAGAATATGTGATATGGCAAAAGGAAGTTAGCAGATGAAATTCTGGTAATTTGGTAATCTTGGTAATTTGTTACCAAGTTTATTAAGAAAGTAAAGGAATAGGCTGGGCGCGGTGGTCACACCTGTAATCCCAGGTGGAGGATCTTGATCCTGGGAGATTATCCAGGATTATGTGAGTGGGCCCAGTCTATCCATGAGTCCTTAAAAGAAGAGAACCTTTCCTGACTCTGGTCAGAAAGAGATGTGAAGATAGAAGCAGGCCAGAGAGATGCAAAGTTTCGTTTTTGAAGATAAAGAAAGGAGCCACAAGACAAGGAATGCAGAAACCAGTAGAACTGAAAAGGAAAAGCTCTTCCTAGAGCTTCCAGAAAGGAATGCAACCTGGCAGATGCCTTGATTTTAGCCCAGTGACACTGTGTGGGACTCCTTAGCTACAGAAATGTAAGACAATACAATTGTTTGCAGTCACTAAGTTTGTGGTAATTTGTTACCAATAGAAAACTGAAACTCTGTTAAAACACCTGCTGCTTCTCTGTGCTAACTTAATAGCATGAGGTCACCTACTCTACTACAATAATAGAGTTGATGCACTTGTCTACCTCACTATACTATGTGAAAACTCAAAGGCATGTGTCTGGGTTGAACACAATACGTTGCACAAAATAGGTGAGTAGAAAATAAGTGGGCCAGGTGCAGTGTCTCATGCCTGTAATCCCAGCACTTTGGATTGTGAGGTCAGGAGTTCGAGACCAGCTTGGCCAACATGGTGAAACCCCATCTCTACTAAAAATACAAAAATTGGTTGCACGTGGTGGTGCGTGCCTGTAATCCCATATACTTGGGAGGCTGAGGCAGGAGAATTGCTTGAACCTAGGAGGCAGAGGTTGCAGCGAGCTGAGATTGCGCCACTGCACTCCAGCTTGGGCAACAGAGCAAGACTCCATCTCAAAACAAACAAAAAACAAACAAACAAAAACAAGAAAATGAGTGAATTGATTACCATGACATTGATAAGGAAAAAGGATGGATACAAAATTTTGGAATTGTATGTTACAAGTACAAAGCAAAGATGTATGCAATATCAGAGATCTAGCATTATATGAGGCAGAGAAATACATTTTTAACAACACCTATATCAGATGTATGAGGGTAGCTAAGGAATACATCATTCCTTAAAAATTACTTAAATATTTACCTCACTGACAAGTGCTTAAAATTCCTGCATCTGAAATGCATCCCATTGGATTAATGAGTTTTCAAAAAAGTCTCTTTAAAATGTAAAAATTCTGAAGATGGTAATAATTAGGCAACATTTGCACCTAAATTTACCAGATTGCTTGAGGATAGCTGTTTCTATTGACTGTTTGAAAAAATAACTCTCATGTTGGTGGACCATTTGTTTTGATTTGAAGTTTGGAAGGTGTTTTGGGAAAGTAACTCTCAAATCATGATTTTTCTCTGTTCTTACACCACAGTAATCAACACAGAAGACTTCTGTGACCAAATATATGGGTTTTTTCCCACACACACCAAACAGCAGACACCAGCTGGGTATCCTCCCATTCAGTTCTACCTAGAGATAGTGTCCGATCCCACAGTTTGGGGGTTCAGTCTCCAAGACTGCCCCTCAAACCCCCAGATCCCAGTCACAAGTCCAGGCCCCTGGAACTTCTGACAGGTCAGCTTCAAGTTTGGGGTTCCCTCTTTGAGCTCAATTAATTTGCTGGAGAGGCTCACAGAACTCAGAGAAACACTTTTTATTTATTTATTTATTTATTTATTTATTTATTTATTTATTTATTTAAAGGATACTACAAAGGATACAGATGAAGAGATGCGTGGAGGTTAAGGGCGTGGTGCCTCCTCGCCCTCCCTGGGCACGCCAGCCTTCGAGAAGCCCCATGTGTTCTGTTATCCAGAAGCTCTCTGAACCCAGTCCTCTTGGGTTTTGATGGAAGCTGCAGGATGCCAGCATTCCTTCCCCCAGGGTATAGGGAAAGACCTTCTCTGGGGAGGGTCTTAAGACCAGCCACGAGAAAGGTGAGGAAGAATAGAGCTCTGCCTTGGGGCAAGTGAGAAGTGGGCAGGAGAAGGTCACAGAGTTTCTGATTCAGTGGGTCTGGGGTGGGCCTAAGAGTTTACATATCTAACAAGTTTCCGGGTGATGCTTATGCTGCTCTGAGGATCACTGCTCTAGGGCCAGGGTCAGCCAACATTTTCTGTAATGGTATCAGTCCATTTGGGCTGCTGTAACAGAATATCTTAGACTAGATAATTTGTAAACAACAGCCCGTACTCTCAGCACTTTGGGAGGCCAAGACAGGAGGATTGCTTGAGCCCAGGAGTTCAAGATAAGCCTGGACAACATAATGAGACCTTATCTCCAAGAAAGTAAAAAAATATTAGCCGGCTGTGGTGGCCCACACTCATATAGTCCTAGCTACTTGGGAGGTTGAGGCAGGAGGATTGCATGAAGTCAGGAGTTTGAGAAAAGCCTGGTATAACGTGGTGAGACCTTGTCTGCACAGAAGTGGAAAAAAAAACAAAAACAAAAACAAAAAGCCAGGCATGGTGATACACATTCTCGTAGTCCCAGCTACTCGGGAGGCTAAACCAAGAAGATTGCTTGAACCCAGGAGTTTGAGTCTGCAGTGAGCTATGGTCACATCACCTTGCCTGGGTGACAGAGCAAGATTCTGTCTCTAAAAATAAATAAATAAATACAATTTTAAAACCTAGACAAAAGAAACTTATTGCCCACAATTCTGAAGCTTGGGAAATGCAAGATTATGGCACCAGGGGATTTGGTGTCTGGTGTGAGCTCGTTCCTCGTAGAAGTGTCTTCTATGTGTTCTCTCATGGGGAAAGGTACAAACAAGCTCTCTCCAGCCTCTTTTTATAAGTGCATTCATCCCATTTGTGGGGGCTCCACCCTCATGACCTAATCACCACCCAGATGCCTCACCTCCCAGTGCCACTGCACTGGGGATTTAGTCTCAACATACACATTCTGGGGGGACACAAACATTCAGACTTCAGCAAATGGCAAGATAGTAAATACTTTTGGCTTTGTGGATCAGATGGTCTCTGTTGCAACTCCTCAAACCTGCCATTGTAGCAGGAAAAGCAGTCACAGACAAGACATAGACAAATAGGTCCCCAGGTGTGGGGCAAGATTTGGCTCACAGGCTATGGTTTGATAGCCCCTGCTCTAGAGGATGAGATTCAGGTATTTTCTAAGATGGTGGTTTTGACTTCTGACCATTGTCTGTACTATGTGAAAACCACTTAATGAGATTTTAAATGATCTTGATTCCCAGACTAATTTAATCAGCATATCCGGGAACAGGTCCCAGGCATTCGTGTTTTTAAAGCTCCAACATTTTTCTGGCATGCAGCCAGGTTTGGGAATTATGGTTTGAGATTTTGGCTGATACTTTGATTTCTGATTCTGGCTTATTCTTGACCAGATTCATTGGAATCTCTGCCCCGTGACTTGTTGAATCTGGTTCCCTTAGGGAATATTAACCAAATGTAAACCACATTAAGTGGAGGTATTGTGAAAAGATATGGAAATGACTCTAAGCATGTAAGATGAAAACTTTTAAAGTTAGCTAAATTGGTATATGATATGTAGCTCTTCAACAAGCGAAGATGGGGTAAGTCCAGGTAGTTTGGGGCCTGTCCAGCTGACCATATTATCTCAGGGTGGAATTACTGTCGGTCGGCTCTCCAAAGGCTCCTCTTACTCTTCAACTATATTAAATAGGTTAGAATCAAGGAAACTAAGGTAGTTTTGGGAAAACCAAAAATGACTGGCACAATAAAGACACAGGAATCAGGATAGTTCAAACCACCCTGAGTCCTTAGGTAAATCAGTCTGTTATCTCCTACATGGAGAAAAGAAACTTTGGATGTGTGCCCGCGTGTATATGCTCAAGCTCCTTGTGGTTTGTAATGGTTTCTTTTGGGAGGCGGGATTGCCTGAATATGCTGACAATGTGAATTTTCTTTTCCTGCTTGCTTGTTGCCAGCAGTCACTTAGCTGAGGCTGGTTAGAGGAGTGGATGCTGCAAAGTCAGGATTTCCTTGTGAGATTCTGAAGGCGACTGAGATTTAGTGAGCTCCCTCCTGAATGCAGCATGTGTATATGTGTGGTGTCACCCTAGTCCAGTGCTATTCAATAGAACTTCCTATGATGGTGGCAATTTACTATGCCCACACTGTTCAGTGCTGTAGCCACTGGTCACCTGTGACTAGTGAACACCTAAAATGTGGCTAGTGTGAGTGAAGAACTATATTGTAAGTTTAATTTTAAATAACCACATGTGGCTAATGCCTGCTCTATTCAATAGTGTGGCTCTTGTCAATTGGAGAACAAATTCTTGGTGTCTGACCTTCAAACTCCTCCTACATAAGAGATAACCTTTCACATTTAACATAAGCATAGATGTGCTTGGGAGACAAATGCATTTATTTACTTACGTATTATTTTATTTTTCTTAAGTTCTGGGATACACATGCAGAACATGCAGGTTTGTTACATAGGTATACATGTGCCATGGTGGTTTGCTGCCCCTATCAACCCGTCATCTAGTTTTGAAGCCTCGCATGCTCTCCCTCTCCTTGCTCCCACTCCCTGACAGGCCCCGGTGTGTGATGCTCCCCTCCCTGAGAACACAAATGCATTTATACCTGGGATGGGGAGGGAATATGCCCTTGGTGGTGCTGTCTATCTCTTTTAGGTGTCAATTGTGAAAAAAGTAGGAATAATTATGGCCCCCACTGTACGGAATATACAGTGTTGCATGATGATTAGGGAGGAAAGAGGTAACCAACACCATTCTGGAATGCATTAGTAACTTTTCTTGAGGGTAACTAGTTGTTGACATAATCAGACCTATTAAATAGAATGGAAATCTGAAAGCGTGGGAAAACTATGTGTAAAGATGCAAGGACCACAAAGTAAATTTCAGTTTATGGAACCGAGCATTTCTCAAATGTCTGTAACTCCAGAACTCATATCTGTGTGTGCATGTGTAATATCTGCTGGCAACCACAGATCTAGTGTTCCATGGAGCACATGTTAGAAAGGGCTGTAAAATGGGTGGATGCTGTTCCTTCTGCAAAGCATATTCCCAGTCACTCCATTAATGGGTCTTTCTGCTGCTTTCTTTTTTCTTTTTATTCCTTCCTGTGTGGCCAATATTATGTGAAGAGCAACTTGGGGGCTTGTGGACAGATGTTGTGCCGTAGGAATCAGAGCCATTGCTGGTACCACTTACTTGTGCCTTCAGTACCTGTTTGAGCTATTTAATATATCCAATGTCCATTTGATGATTCAGGGCTGCCGGGCACACCCAATTCTATGGCTCAGTGAATCATATAGTACTTGGTTCATGATGGACATTTCAGGTAACTTGATATTTTAACACAATTTGGTGTTCCAAATTGCAGGATTTCTAATGTTAATTTATTTCTCTTAAAAAGTAAATGGAAAAGGAGCAAGTGATGTTTTTTAAATGCATACCAAAGATCTCTGCAGTCATTCTCTCTAGTTTGTAACCATTTTATTATTTCACAGCATATTCAACTAAATTGAGAACAGTATTTCATAGCCAACCTTTCTATGATTATCCACCATACCTTCCTTTTAATCTGTGTACTTGCTTTATCTTCATACGTACAGAGCAGTTGCTTTTTCACACTCGCTCAGCCAAGCGAGATAAGGGACTATAATTATAGAGAAAAGTATCCTTTTAAGAATCAAAATGTTCTCTGCATAATTTTTTTTTCCAGAAAATCGATAACAACTACAAAGTAAGCCAAATTTACTTTTACTTTTGACAAATTATTTATCAGAATCTCAAAGGTCATGCTAGGCTAAGAAATGTGAAAATGAACTTAATTTCTTCTTAAAATATTTTGGCTAACCCCTAAAATAAACATATAAAAGTCCTTGAACCAAAGGAAATTTTACAAGTAATTTTTTTTGTTTAGTTAAAGCTAAGATTATACATAGCAGAATATTCTCAGATTTTTATATTGTATATACTTCTAACTCATTATGCTTATTGCCAGAACTCCCATACCAGGTTAACCAATTTGAAACTTGTTACTGGAGGCAGCACTTTTTATTTATTTACCACCAGTCTCCAACGTAGACACCTTGTGTGATTTAGAGTTTTTCTGAAAAATTAATCTAAATACATTGTGTCTGCCACATTCTAGGGCAATTTGCATCATGTAAATTGACAACCACATAACGTATTAATGAAATCTTTCTTTATGAAAAATGTGAAATAATGAATATCTGTAGCATATAAAAAAAGATTAATTTCATGACTAGTCTGTCAAGTGACTTGTAGACTGTGTTTACCACTCCCACAGGGTACTGCCACATTAGCTGTTAAATAGAAATGTCCCCATCATTTATTAGTATTCTGGGCACTATGCTTTTGTTTATGGGAATTGGAGCTTGTCTGAGGGACTGTGATGACTGCTTTGCTGTTATCTTGCCATTCACAGTTAATATGATTTAAAATACTTTTAGATCACATAAGACATCACATCTTATTTATGTGATGATAATTCTTTAGTGCTGAAAACCAAGCTTTAAAATCAGTAACTTTGGAATAGAAGTTAGAGGTGATGAAATGCTATGAATAATTTCCCATAACTGTTATGATATGCTATGCAGATTTTTAAGAACTCAGAAAAATGTCAGAGATAATATGGTAAAATTAAAATGAGACATTAAAGTAAAACAAATGCACATTTGTTATAAATTATTCATTCTAGGTAGACATTTCCCACCATGCTCTCGACATTAAATTAAGCTTGAATTATCAAAGTTAGGCTTTGATTAGGCTTTTAAATTAGATTAAAATTAGGCTTGAATTATCAAAGTTTTGAAATATGCCAAGTCTTCAGCAACTTGGTGCCACTGTATAACGCTATTGCCCCAAACCAAAACAATTTCATACTTTAATTTAGAAGTTAGAAAGTTTCAGGTTTGGGAATAGAAAAGTATGGAGGGAAAGAGGATGCTTAGAACAAACCAATATCTAATATGCTTCTGTTCTCTTTGCCTTCACAACTATCCTGACTATTTGTTTTTCCAATTCTAACATTTTCTTCTATTAAATAAAATTGACTTTGGGAATAGGGCAGGAGATAAGAAGAAGAGAGAGCCACTGAAAACAGGAAATAAGAAAACTACCAACAGAGTGCTTTTTGCATCAGAGAGCTAGATACAGAATATTAAAATAAAAAGATAGTTCTCTTTATACTCTTTCATCTTTTTAACTTTTCTACTCTGAGACCTAACTATACCACTAGCACACCTTCCACCAGGAAGGTCCCCATCTAGAAAGATTGTAAATGTCAAGCCCCCCTAAATATGCTACTATTGCCATATTTTCAAAGATGGTTGTTTTCTTCCCACAGCATATTCTGGACCATATTCATTAGGGACTAACACTGAGGTCCTGCCTGTCTACTGTAGCTCTTGCAAGACACATGGACCACTAATAAAATTTGCAGATAAGTAATAAACATGGTGATTTTAATTCTGGGATTAATAATATGCCCTATGAATGATACAGAAGTGTTGAAATAAATTATGGATTATATGTTGGCTACCTGGAGAGCTCGGTTGATTTAACTATGTATAGTAGCAGGGTTTCTTGGAAATTTTCTATAAATGTTTTTCATTTTGTATTAGTACATTGCTTAGTTCAAATTCCCCCAAAAGATGAGTCTTTGGGGAAACTCAAACTAATGAAGTGGGAAAGTGGGAAAGGGAAGGAAGAAAAGCCAAAAACAAATTTTTAAGTGCATGTTAATGAATGGGTTATTGTTGTGTGCACCTGGAGTTCAATACTGTGAGTAAAACTTTGAGTTCCATGGACCATCCCTGGACCTGCCCGCTGGGAGGACAGGAAGGTTGCAGCATTTATCTACCAATGTTCCTCCCCTACTGTTCGAGGATTGCCCTGTGGTCTTAACTCTTGTTCGCTAGTACTTCCAAGTCCTAGAAGGTCAAGAAACAACTTTCAAGGCTTTAGAAAAGAGACTGGCCTTGGAGGTGGGAAATTAGCTTGCTATGTACTGTATACCTCAGCTCCAGGTGAACTGAGGTGGGCTGAGGGAACGCGGAAAGGCAGCAACATCATCTGCTACATGCATAACGCTAATATTGAGTGAACAGAAAATGTTAGAACCTTAATGAGTGGAGTTTGTTCACATGCACATTACTAAAAATAGTCTCATCCATTTTCCCTGCATAGGTTTTTCTTTAGACTGACTGTTTACTCTGCCAACATTGCCTCAAGCATAGGTAATGATTTCCCAAGGCATTTCTCAATGTTTTCTAAGTGTGTTGGCCTTAGAATTCTTCTTCAGGAGAAAAGTTTCTAAAATATATGTGACATCAAATTACAAAACTATAAAATAGTGACAGTTATTACTCCAGTGACAATACAGTGAATTTGTAAACTTCTTTAAAAGGAAAGACAGGTGACAAAGTCAGTTTTATGAGGCCAGCAACTCCCTTAGACATGCATGTAATAAGCAAACTAAGTCTTCCAGAATGTGTTTATTTTTAGTATCTGGAGTACTGAAGATGGACATAATGTTATGTGCTGTGTGCTAATTCACAAGTAAAAATTTGCATTGTTAAAGTAGAGTATGGCACTGAATAGCAAGTTGGAATATGTGTTATTTTAATGTAATACTCTGTTTATACGACAAAGACTCTTTCTGAGTTTGACATTGTTAATGGAAAAGTAATCTTTGTGAAATCATTTGGCTGCTAAATATTTGGAGTTATTTATCATGGATAATAACACAAATTAACCATTTGAATTTTGTTCTGTTTTTATTTTCCTTTTAATTGGAATGAGGAGAAAAAGTACATTCTTGGTTATCTTCTCTGGTATAAGGAATAATTGATGGAAATAGTTAAAAGTTTCTCTCACATTCCTTCTATCTCCACAGTGGAGCCCTAATACACTGCACCTAAATCTCTCTGTTTCCATATTATTGTTTCTGAAGCTGTTATTTGGCCAACTTTTCTGTCTCTGTTTTCCCATTACTATTTATATATACATATATATGACTGTGTGTATATACATATATGTGTGTGTGTATATATATATATCTGCATTATCTGATCATTGCCATAGTAAATCTTTAAACTTTTTTTTATCATATCACCATCAAATTTAAGAAGATAAATATCATATCAAAGCTTAGCTCCCTTGCCATGCTTATGTGATCTATGTGACTCACCTCACTGATTCAATATTAATTGCCACTGTTACCCAAGCTGTGTCTTACATAAAATTGTGGTTATTCTCTTCTCAGACCTTTCCCCAAACAGGCATATGCCTCCTTCTCTCTGTTCTCTTATATTCTGCTTCTGACATCTAAAGGAAACAATTTCTTCTCCTAAGTTTCAGCTTACATTCTGTATTTTCATTGATACTTTCTGATAGCAGGCCACACAGATTTCTCTTCCTTTAACTCCCTTCTTGTTTATTGTGCATTGTATACCCCCTATAAGAAGAATCTTATTCTTTTTCTATTTGCTAACGGTTGAAGCAAAAAATTTCGGAATGATGAGCTTCAAATTATGATATGATAATAACCACTGGGGGAGCTTCGTAAAAATGCAGATTTGAGAGTCCCCTCAGATAATTCTGATAAAGGTGGTCATGGACTATGCTCTAAGATACACGGTTTTAGTTTTTCCTTCATGTAAAACTATAATGTACTCATTTTTAAGACTAAATTATTAAATTCCCTTTCCTTCCTCCCTTAATTGGTTGATTAGTTGACAAAATGTTTACCATTGCTGGGGAAATAACTAAGCCTTGATGCTGAGGTGCTTTTAGAATCTCGTAGACACTGATAAGGAGTAAAAATGATTTGCCATATAACTTTAGATGCCACTTGGGATTATAGAAAATGATGGCATTTTAGAGTTAACTATATCCACTGTCAAATACTTTAAACAGATTTGTGTTTCTCTCCTGTAATATGTTATCACTGTCTCTAGATGACACTAAAGATTTCCAGTTCCAGCTGGGAGTAAATTCTTTAAAGTAAGATGGTGCTCATCTTGTTGGCCCAAGATTTCATTTTAAAAAAAGCAGTTATTCAGTAAGATAGCTAAAACTAGTTGAAGGAAAACAATAAAATTTTATGGTAAAGTGTGTTAGTTTATTTCCATGCTGCTGATAAAGACATATCTGAGACTGGGTAATTTACAAAAGAAAGAGGTTTAATGGACTTACAGTTCCACGTGGCTGGGGATACCTCACAATCATGGTAGAAGGCAAGGAGGAGCAAGTCATGTCTTACATGGATGTCAGCAAGCAAAGCGAGAGGGCTCGTGCTGGGAAACCCCCCTTTTTAAAACTATCAGATCTCATGGGATTTATTCACTGTCATGAGAACAGCATGGGAAAGATTTGCCCCCATGATTCGATTACCTCCCACTGGGTCCCTCCCATAACATGTGGGAATTCAAGATGAGATCTGGGTGGGGACACAGCCAAACCATATCATAAAGTCTTTAAAATTAAAAGAACACAAAGATAAAATAAACTCTTTTTAAAATTAAATTGATTTTTGCTTAATAGGCTCAAAATAAACAAAACTTGACCATTTGTTTAATGGCTTCTTTCTGTTTATTTCTGCTTTATATTATGAAACCTTTTAAAAAATATACTACAGCATATAAAACTACATATTTTAGATGATCTGTTCTTCAGGTCTATCTCTACACTTTAATCCTAACTTTAACCCTTTTTGTCAGCAAGTCATGAGAGGCCTAAAATCACCCTGTAGTCTTTTTTCTTTTATTGGGTTTCCAATTTGGAATTCAAAGCTTAAAGTTTTTATACTAAATTAAAACATTTTTGATATAAATTTTTTCCAACTTCCTCTTTCCTCTGCTAGTAAAAAGTAGTACCATAGGTCATGACTTAAGCTTTGTATCATGAATCAGATGAGTAGTGCAGTCTAATAATAAGCAATTATTGGATTATTTATAAAGTAGGAACTATGTGGGATAAAGGAAAAGGAATGGGTGAGAATGTGAATAGTTTATCAGAATATAAAAAGGGAGAATTAACAATGAGATTATTTAAAGAAATACTGATTCTATACCAGCTCCTCTAGAGAAACAAGATCAGAAATAGAACAAGATCGAAAAGGAATAAAAAACATAAACCTATTTAGCAATGATACCGAAGATCAAAAAAAATTGATTTGAGAATTTGCCAAGATTGTCTAAGCAAATCTTACCTAATTAGTATAAAGTCATGTAAAAGTGTAAATGGTATTATTGTTAATGTGTATTAGTAATTGGAATAATTTTATCAGAGTGCTGTACATTTTACACTTTTATTAAAAGTTGAAGATAGGGTTAGATTTCCTTTGTGATAGGTTTATAGTGGTTCAATATACCAAAAAGTAAAATTACTCTTGGATTCTAGGCACTGTGTTGGCACTGGAAATATAAAACACTGCTGAGGAAAATTAAGGAAAACCTTAATAATTAAAGAGATATACCATGGTCATGGATTGGAAACTTAATACTGTTAATATATAATTTCTCCCCCAACTGACCTAGAAATTCAAGGCAATTTCAATCAAAATCCAAGCAGGCATTTTTGTAGAAATTGACAATCTGATTCTAAAATTTACATTGAAATGCAAAAGGGCTATAATGGCTCAAACATGCTGGAAAAGATAATAACATTGAAAGACATACATGATCTGACTTTAAGACTTGTCATAAATTTATAGTAACCGAGACACTGTAGTAATAGTATAGAAACAGATACATTAATGAAACCCAGACTTCTGAAATAGGCTCACACATAAATAGTTAAGTTTTGACAAAGATGCCAAGGCAGTTTCAGTGGAGAAAAAATAGTCTTTTCAGCAAATGGTGCCAGAATAATTGAATATTTGTGTGCAAATGGATAAACTTTGATCCATACCTGGCACAATATACAAAAATTAATCACTTGGACTCGGGAAGGGGAACATCACACACCGGGGCCTATCATGGGGAGGGGGGAGGTGGGAGGGATTGCATTGGGAGTTATACCTGATGTAAATGACGAGTTGATGGGTGCTGATGAGTTGATGGGTGCAGCACAGCAACATGGCACAAGTATACATATGTAACAAACCTGCACGTTATGCACATGTACCCTAGAACTTAAAGTATAATAATAAAAAATAATTTAAAAAAAAAAAGGGATCATGGACCTAAGTATAAAACCTACATCTGTAAAATTTTAAGGAAAAAATTTTGTGATCCTGGATTTCTTAGATATGACATCAAAGATGGTGACTAAGTATTTCTTAGATACAACACCAAAAGCATCACCTATAAACAAATAAATTAGACTTCATCAAAACAAATAACTTCTGATCTTCAAAAGATACTCTTGATAGAATGAAGAGTAAGCCAAAGACTGCAAAAGTATTTGCAAGACACATATTTGATAAAGTACGTCTACTCAGAATATATAAAAAGTATTCTGGCTTGGCACGGTCACTCACACCTGTAATCCTAGCACTTTGGGAGGCTGAGGCAGATGGATCACCTGAGGTCAGGAGTTCAAGACCAGCCTGAACAACATGGTGAAACTCTGTCTCTACTAAAAATACAAAATTAGCCAAGTGTGGTGGTGCATGCCTCTAAATCCCAGCTACTCAGGAGGCTGAGGCAGGAGAATCCCTTGAACCCTGGATGGGGAGGTTTCAGTAAGCTGAGATTGTGCATTGCACTCCTGCCTGGGCAACAAGTGTGAAACTCTGTCTCAAAAAAAAAAAAAAAAGTGTTCCATGCTTGAAAATAAGAAAATAAGCAGTCCAATAAAAATAGGCAAAGAATTTAATAGACACTTCATCAAAGATTTATGGATGTCAAGTAAGCATATGAAAAAATGCTCAACATCATGTAAATTAAAACCACCTTAAGATAACCCATCTACCAGAATTGCCATAATAAAGAAAGGTGATATTGTGTGTTGGTGAGGATGTGGAACAACCAGACTCCTGGTGGGAATGGAAAATGGTACAACTGTGTATGAGAACAGTTTGGCAGTTCGTTACAGGTTAACATAGATCTCCTTAAACCCAGCCTTTCCATTCCTAGGTATTTACCCAAGAGTAATGAACGATATCACAGCAGCTTATTTATAATAGCCCAAAATTAAATGTTCATCAACAGGTGAATGAATAAACAAATTGAGGTGTGTCCATACAATATAATAATACTCAGCAATAGAAAGGAAAGAACTACTGGTACATGCAACAAATGGATGAATCTCAAGGTCATTATTCTAAGTGAAAAAACTCAGACTAAACAAAATACATATTGTATGATTCTACTGATATAAAAGTCTAGTAAGTGCAAACTAATCTATCACAGAAAAGCAGATCATTGGTTGCCTAAAGACAAAGGAGACACCAGTGGGATGGAACAAGAGGGAGGGATTACCACTGGGGCACCAGAAACCTTTGGGGATTGATGGATATATTCTTTATGTTAATTGTGGAGATGGCTTCTCAGGTGTATACATAGGTTAAAACATATCCAATTGTGCAGATTAAATAACTTAATAAAGCCAATTTAAAGCAAAGAAAGAATATTCTCTGATGTAAGTAAATATATTGTTTCCTAAATAGTAAGTGAGTAAATTATAGTTATATATTTTATGGAAAAAAGGTCTGTTAAAGGAAACTTCCCCCTGTAAATGTTAGATTGTCACCAAATTTTATTTCTAATTACAAAAAATATTTAGTCCCAGTTTTAAAATGCTTTATTTACATACATGTTATTTACAAAGAAAAAAATCTTCCCTTTGCATTTTGGAACATAACAAGTGATTTCTAAGGGGAAAATGAGTCTGCGTAGGGCTTTTCTTCCCTGGATGTTTAATAAAAGCTGGCCAAATCTGATAGAAAAGATTCAGGGATGTGTTCTATCATGAGAACCAGAATCTAGACAATATGTAGCTATGACAGTGTTTGAGTTTCTCTTCTAACTTAAAGAAATATACAGACTGCTTACTGGGAATACTCTGGAAGATTTTGTCTCATAAAAGCCGCCTGTCATAGGAGTCTGGCCAAGTTCTAATCCAATTCTGGCTCAGAGAGAGAAAGAGAAAGAGACAGAGAAGCTTTCACAAACATTTTATATGCTTTAAAATTTAAAATGTCCCTTTCCATAACAACATCCAAATATAAACATCGGGGGTAGAACTGGGGTTGGGGAAATACTTCTGAGACTAGAACAGCAAAGCTAAAGTCATCGTGTCACAATCAGCTTTCCCTAACATCTCAATTGTGTAGACCCCATGTTATCCAATATTCACAGAATGGAGCAAAAAGATTTTACAGACAAGAGAGGCATGGGCTGTCAGCAAGGATGCTCTAAAACAATTATCTTGAAAATTTGAAAAAATGAGGAAATCTAATGCAAATATGTTTGGCATTCTAGCCAAGGCGGCGGGGAGGAACAAGCCAGTCCATGTCTTAAACTTATGATTCATATCAGGATACCTAAAAAATATATAAATATATTATCACTCAATAATTGAACTAATCAGTTGGTGGAGATAAGCTAGTTTATCTGCTATATACTTACGTGAAATATTTTCTTTTTTTTTTTTTTTTTTTTCTGAGATGGAGTCTTGCTCTGTTGCCCAGGCTGGAGTGCAGTGGTGCAATCTTGGCTCACTGCGAGCTCTGCCTCCCGGGTTCACGCCATTCTCCTGCCTCAGCCTCCCGAGTAACTGGGACTACAGACGCCCGCCACCACGCCCGGCTAGTTTTTTGTATTTTTAGTAGAGATGGAGTTTCACCATGTTAGCCAGGATGGTCTCGATCTCCTGACCTCGTGATCCACCCGCCTTGGCCGCCCAAAGTGCTGGGATTACAGGCATGAGCCACGGTGACCAGCCAATATTTTCCTAATTTTTAATACTCTATACCATACCATTTGATTGGCAGATGGCTGTTTTCATATAGCATGGGTGATAAGAGCTCTCCATTAGCTCTCTGACAAATAATTATCTAGGATGAGGCGCATGAGAGAATCTGTACTGAATACTAGAGACTAAGCAAAGGGAAAATATGTAGGAAAGAGAGAGAAAACAATGCTCAGATAATGACTCCAATGGCATTGGTGTATGTAATGGATTGTTAAGCAGGTACTTAAAGCATTTTGCAAAAAAAAAGGTCCCCAAAAGAATAATATGGTAATTAGAAAGAAACTGTAAAAATCTCCATACATGTATGTTTTGTTTGGTTTTAAAATTTCACTATATATTTGCTTCATGTCACTTTTATTTTTAACTATATGTTGTATGAAATAATAATCTTTCAACTGTTTATGTTCTCTAATGTTCTTAATCTGCTACTTAGGAGCTTGCATTTCTGGGACTAATAAAAGAGGGGGAAAATGCTGGCAAGGGTATAAAAGAATTAGCTTGGCCTGGCACGGTGGCTCACTCCTGTAATCCCAGCACTTTGGGAGGCCAAGGTGGGCAGATCACGAGGTCAGGACATTGAGACCATCCTGGCCAACATGGTGAAATCCTGTCTCTACTAAAAATACAAAAATTAGCTGGGTGTGGTGGTGTGTACCCATAATCCCAGCTACTCGGGAGGCTGAGGCATGAGAATTGCTTGAACCCAGGAGGCGGAGGTTGCAGTGAGCTGAGATTGTGCCACTGTACTCCAGCCTGGCAACAGAGGGAGACTCTGTAAAAAAAAAAAAAAAAAATTGGTGGTTGGGGGGAAATTGAACCTAAAGCAATAAAGTTGTGTTAAAGGGGCAATAGAAAGGGGGAAAAATGGTTAATAGAACCTAAAGCAGTAGTAGTGTTGGGACTTAGTAGAAGTCATTGGGAATTCTTGGCTCTTTAGTAGTTGATGACCTCAATATTTCCATTCCCATTCAAATCTTATGCTTGATTTTAATTTAATTTAACTAAACTTTATTGTTTTTTTACCAGATAATATTTTTCCTTAAAAGGGGCAAATATGCACAATGAGCACAAAGAGAATACAATATAGTAAAAAGTAAGACTTCTTTATTCTTAGACCTACGTTCCCTGCTGCTCAGGCAAACACTGGAAACTCTTTATTTGTATAGCCTGATAACTTTTACCTTATTATGTTTGACTCTAAGTAGGTTGGTTGTAAGCAGATTTCCTTCTGTTTTTATAAAGAATATAAATTAAATCACTTTGGTCATGATGACCTCATGACATGTATACACACTTTGTTTTTGTTTCATAACAGGTGATGGAGACAACAAAAATTAAGTTAGGCAAAATGTTTGGGGTTGAATAATAGTTCATTTTTATGTGGACTATATTTGGCCATAAATGTAAGCATTCTAGAATGAAAGTTGTTTCTTTTCCTTTGAAGCAAATTGAGAAAAAAAAATTTTTTAAGATCCTTGTCCAACACTGCATTTTTGGAGTTATCTTTTTGTTAGTTGCCCATATGCAAAACGAAGTCAGTTTGTGTGTGCCACATGTGCTTTTTATAGAACTCTTGGTGTCATGACACTTTAATGGCAAATCATGAACTTCTTAAGAATTAAAACCTGAAAGATTTGTAAATTCCTTGAAATTTTTATGCTCAGTTAAATGAAACAGTTCCTGAGTATCTGGGCCCAGTTCTTGAACTCCTTCTTTGACTTCAAATATTGTCTGCATCATCATGACTCCCAAATTTACACCTTATTCTCAAACTTTCCAGAATCTTTTACATCTAATTATACAACATCTCTAGTTAGATGTCTTAAGAGTGTTTTACAACAAATGTGCAAAAATGACTCTTGATGTCCCATCCCTTCAAATTCTCCTTTCAATTTTCCACATTTCAATTTGTGGCAACTTATTTAACTGGATACTTACACCACAAGACATATACTTGACCTTGACTCCTTTTTCTTTTTCTTCATATCAAAAAGTCAACCCAGAAACAAACCCAACCTTCAAAACAGATTCCAAATCTGACCACTTCACACCACTTGCCGTGCAGCATTCTAGTTGTCATCCCTACTGTCTCTCATTTGCATTATTGCAACAGCTTAACTGGTTTTCCTGCTTCCACCCTTGATCTCACTGCCTGCTCTTCACACAGCAGCTCCGGTTGTGCCACCTGCCTAGAACTTCTAAGACCTCCCATTCATTTCAGGTAGCTTACAAAGAACTATCAGATCTGGCTTCCCACACACTTTATGGCCTCGTTTCTTTATCTTTTTGCTTTTTTACACTGGCTGCCTTGCTGCTTTTTGAACATGCTAAGCATGTTTCTGCTAAGGACTGTTACACTTGTGTCCTCTGACTAGAATGTTCTCCTGCAGATATCTACATAGATTGTTGCCTCATTTCTTTGAAATATCTGCTCAAATGTCACTTTTTCACAGAACCTGCCCTGAGCACTCTATATAAAATGTCAACATCTCCTCACTGTCCTTCTCTATCTTCCACCTGCTGCTTGATTTTCAACAAAGCACTACCACCTGGCATGATTTTCAAATCTATTTGTCTTCTGCCTCTTCCTATTAGAATGTAAGGTACCTGAGACCAAGGCAGGCTCTTTGGATTACGCATCCTTCTGCATAAATGTCTGGAAGCATAAATCACCCACTTTGCTTGACCAGAAGCAGTGGTCTTGGGTTCAGCTAGCCAGTTATACTCATGGACTTAACTGGACTTGTGGCATCAGACTCATACAGCTTTACAGGACATGGGTAGGAGATGACAGAAGGACAGCATCAGGTGTGTCATCAGCAGGAGTCCAGACAACAGTCCAGGTTTTTTTTTCTCTAGCCCTCCAAGTAATAGCCCATGTTTAAAAAAGGAGATCACATTGGTGGGTGAAGATACCACCCTTACCTAGAAGGTCTATTGCCCCATAATATTGTATTTATTCCCTGGTGGTGTCTACTAGCAATCCACATGATGCGTACACCCATTACAAGATCAATATCCTCAGGGAAGCCCCAAAGCTATGGCTTCCCACCAAATCTTTAAGTTTCACTCTCTGTCCTCCCACTGCTGATGTTGTTTCCGGTCAGGCATCATTTTTTGCCATAAGTAATGTTGACTAGTAACGAAGTCAGCATTTCACATTTCCAGGGAAACAATGTTAAAAGATTAACTCAAGGTCATTTTCTGATGGAAAGAGAGAAAAGGTTTTGAAAACTTTTTTATTGCACTGCAATACCTAGTACATACCAAACACGCATTTGCTGCATGAATGAATGAATGGCTGAATTAATGAATGGCTAAATGAATGAATGAATGAGCATGATACCAGAGGGGGAGCCTTCAAGGCATGGTTAAGAAAATTAAAAGTCAAACTATAGAATGGGAAAAAATATTTGCAAATTACATATCTGATAAATGGCCTTGTTTAGAAGATATAAACAACTTACACAGCTCATTAATAAGCCAAAAAAAATTTTAAAAATGGGTAAGAGATTTGAAAAGAGATTTTATCAAAGCAGATATACAAATGGCAAAAAAATAAAACACATGAAAAGATGGTCAATATCGCTAGCTATTAGGAATATGCAAATTTATTTTTATATTTTACTTTTTTTCCAACTTTTAGATTCAAGGGGTACACGTGCAAGTTTGTTACATGAGTAAATTGTGTGTTGAGGAGATTTAGTGTACATATAATGAAACTATCACATAAAAACTTGTGGAATTCAGCTAAAGCAGTGCTCAGAGGAAAACTTATAGTTTTAAATGCATATATTGGAAGAGAAGAAAGTCTGGTAATTTATTATGTAGGTATTCATCTAAAAAAATTAGAATAAAAATGGCAAATTAAACTAAAAGATTCTAGAATAAAGGAAAAAAATTAAGAAGAGAATAGAAATTAAAGAAATTGAAAACAAAAATACACCAGGAAAATTAGTACTAATGAAGTGGCTACGTTGTCTGGAGTAAATACCTGTGGTTTGTTGTCTTGTGCCAGGAAAATTTAGGACGTAGACACACAGGAGGAGTTTAGGAGCAGAAGTTTAATAGGCAAAAGAAAGAGAGAGAAAAGCTCTCTTTCTAGTGAGAGAGGGAGACTGCCCAGATGAAAGGTATGCTGGTGGCAGATGTGCTGGACTTTATCGTCAGCCTTGAGGAGGCAGTGTCTGATTTACATAGGGCTTACAGATTGGTTCGAACAGGTATGACATTTACATATTGTACAGGGAAGGCTGGCTACCCCACCCTAACTTTATTATGCAAATGGGTTTCCAGTTGACCTGGGCCAACTTGTCTGCTCCTTACAATAGACATGGCTGACAAAGAGAAGGGAAGATGGAGCTGCCATCTTGAACATGATTGGCACAACTACCAGCATCTATGTCTGCAGCTCGATTTTACAGGCAGCTCTTTGTTAGAAAAGAAAATAATTTGGGGCTGCTTTTCATTAAAAGGAAAACCTTACCCAGGACTTTTGTACCCTTACTATCTGCCTAATTTCTTCTTAACTCCTGTATCATTAATATTTATAAATATCTAGCAAGAGTGATAAAAGAAAAAGAGAAGGTAAATATTATCAACATCATGATTCTACATACATTAAAATGATAAGAGGATATTATGTACAACTTTATTGCAATACCTTTGAAAATTTAGGTGAAATGTATAAACTGATCTAGGAGAAAATAGGAAATCTGAATAAGTCTACTTTCTGTTAAAGAAATTTAGTCTATAATAAAACAACAGCAAAAACAAAATGAAACCTCCACAAAGAAAAGTCCAGCCCCAGCAGAACTCAATAATAAAATCTTACAAACATTTAAGGAAGACTCATTAACACCTTAAACACAATTTCCCCAAAAATAGGAAAAAAAGAAAACATCCAATTCATTTTATGAGGCCAGTGTAACACTGATATCAAACTCTGTCTAGGAGATTTTAAAAAAGAAAAATTAAAGTCTAGTTTATCTCATATATATATATAAATGCAGAAATCCTCAAGAAAATAACACCATAAATTTAGGTGTATTCTGGAATGCAATGTTGCTTTAACATATGAAAAATAAAGTAATTCACTGCATTAGTGGCAAAAAGTAGAGAAAAAAACTATAATAATCTTGATAGATGCAGAAAAAGCACTTGATAAAATCCAATATCCATTTTTTGACTCAAAAAGTAAATCCTCCAGGAAACTAGTATTCATTGGGAATTTCTTTAATGTAGGAAAAAACCTACAAGAAATAACATGCTTTATGTTAAAGTGACAAAAGCTTTCCTCCTGTGATTGAGAAGGAGAAAACAATGCTGAATACCATCATTTCTATGCAACACATTACTGGAAGTCCTACCCAATGCCAACCTTAGCAACTGGAATATCTTCAGGACCTAGCAATAGCTCTGGATCTCTGATGTTGCTATTTCTGCATCTATCAGGAACAGCATTCTCTTCTCTACTTCAGGGCTTCTGCTTATACTGACATTGGCCTGTGTCTTATGCTGGCACTAACTCACTGTCTCACAATCGGACTCCATGAAAAGGAGATTTGTACCATCATGTTGGAAAACCATTGGGAATTATCTTAAAAGGTAGAACATTTGTATACCACACAATCCAGTGATTTCACTCCTAGGCAGGCCGTAAAGAAAATTTTGAACCTTTGTACCAGGAGCCATTAGAAGAAAGCCCGTGGCAGCACAGATCATGGTATTGCTTTTTTTCCTACTATAAAAATAATAGCTTTTTAACAGTAGAATGGAATAAGAAATTTGGAGGATTAAAACAGTAAAAGATACAGTTGTGAAAATATAGTAGCATATAACTACTTAGATAAATTGTGGATGCTTAATTTTGAATGCATACATATTTTATAACAACAATTTTTTATTTTTTACTATAGTTTATTTTATTTTTCTGCCAAGACTCTGTCATGCAGACAATTGTTTACATTAAAAGAATGATAAACACAACATTTACAGTAGTGATCTGTGCTGAGTGGGGCAGGAAGCAGGGCAACGGGATGAGAAGTTATGAATAGAGGTAAACAAATGACATTTTGTTTCTTGGTTGGGTGATAACTTCATGGATGTTCAATATATTATTGGTCTTAATGTACATATATTATGTATATGTATTCTTTACATATACCAAGTTTTTATGCCAAAAGACCAGGTCTTTTATTGTAGTTGATAATAAATCCGGGAAAACAAGATTTGCAGTGTTGAGTGGCATGGAGGCCAAAGCAACTTCATGTTGCATACTAATCCACCATACTGACATCTGATTAATCTCAGTTTTGTGAAGGCCTCTAAGATACCTACTTTATCTATCATTGCTTGTGCAAGAGCACCTACTTCCTGTAAAACCTGACGATTTAGATCAAAAGAAGCTTTGATGTTATTGTATTTCGATTGTTCCTTCCAAGTCACGCTTTTTCTGTGGTATATAAGCCCTGAGTCTGGGTGTGCAATGGCACAGGGATACACCATCTTGTCTTGCTGCTGCCTCAGACACAGACATGGCTTCTGTTCATAAGTCTCTATTAAATGTTTCTAAGAAACTGGATTTGTTAGCCTTTTTCTTAGGCCTCTTAGCTTCCTTGGACTTGGGGCAGGTTAGCATAGACTGGCTGCCCACTGCGGAACAAGTGGTGATTCCCTTGTTGTGCAAGGCAGAGGCAACAACATTGCACAGCTAATCAGGTGCTTATTGTAGCTAATAGATGAAGGTCATCTAAAATGCTCTTAATTGGTAGATATGGTGGCTCATGATTGTAATCTCAGCACTTTGGGAGACAGAAGTGAGAGGACCACTTGAGGTCAGGAGTTCAAGACCAGCCAGGACAACACAGTGAGACCCAGTCTAAATTTTTTTTTCTTTTTTAAACATTAGCTGGGCATGGTGGCATGTGCCTGCAGTCCCAGCTACTCAGGAGGTTGAGGTGGGAGGACTGCTTGAGCCCAAAAGTCGAGGCTACAGTGAGCTGTGCTTGTACCACTGCACTCCAGCCTCGGTGACAGAGCAAGACCCTGTCTCAAAAAATAAAAAAAGAAACAAAAAACATTTCTTACTGGCTGCTGCTTACTTTTGCTGTTGGTACAAAGGCACATAAAAAAGCAAAACAAAACAAAAAAAAACACTTGATTGAGCTCTCAGCAGGCCTCTATCATCAATTACCACATAGGCCATGCATAGGCCACTCTATGACTGGGCTTCCTTTGGGTCAGACATCCAACCCTGCTCTGGTCAACTGTGACCTGGTCACATGTACTGAACTCAGAAGCCTGTGGATGGGGCAGGCTCCTGTGGCATCCCTAGGAGTGTGAGTACAACCAACTAGCAGCTTGTTGGGTCCATCTAGTATGAGAAGTGAGCTCATCTAGCAAACAAAAAGATACTGAGTTCTAAACAGACTGCCCTTTCCACCAGAGGGCGATTTGAATCTCTCAGTTATAATATTTCTTGCATTTTAGAGCTTCCACTTACTTTCACAACAATTATTGTAAATATAAAAGTTTTCTGGCCTTAAAATTTTATAATATCTGCGCACTGGGGTTCACTGATGTAATTTTTTTTCTTCAGACCATTTGGAATAGTTTAATATACAGCTGTAAGTGGTCTTGGTCAAAATTCTACAACTTTGTCTTTAAGATGAGATGGCTTATATGTGACTAAATAAGCTTGAGTCTAAACATTCATTTATTTAAAATTTAATAGTTGGAGTTTACTTTTGTAAAAACAAATTTAAGAGAATCATTTGGCATTGTGCTTAGCAAATTATCTATTGTGTTACTAATTCTACATTGATTAGAGAAACACCTTCAACATAAATAAAGCAAGAAAATAATTCATTTTTATTATATGTATATTCCAATTTTCTTTGTTATTCTACGTATTGAGTATATGTATTTATATTTTTCAAGATAGGGTCTTACTCTGTCACCCAAGCTGAAGTGCAGTAACTTGATCATAGCTCACTGCAACCTTGAACTCCTGTGCTCAAGCAATCCTCCTGACTCAGCCTCCTGAGTATCTTGAACTGCAGGCATGCACCACCATGCCCCAGTAATTTTTTAGTTTATTTATTTATTTATTTATTTTGCAGAGACGGGGTCTCCCAATGTTGCCCTGGCTGGTCTCGAACTACTGGCTTCAAGTGATCCTTACACCTTGACCTCCCAAAGTGCTGGGATTGCAAGCATGAACCACCACATCCAGCCTGTATTGCATATTTTACGTTTGCAGGTTAGCAAAGACATTGCAGCTATTCAAGGAAAAAGCAGGTGGCTCAAATGAATAAATACTTGTTTCTGAAAGTTTATATACTCCTGATATTGTAATTTAGAGTAAAGAAAAAGACAGCTAATGTTAAAGATGTCTTGCATAGGGCTGGGTGTGGTGGTTTATGCCTCTCATCCCAGCATTTTGGGAGGCCGAGGCGGGTGGATCACCTGAGGTCAGAAGTTTGAGACCAGCCTGACCAACATGGAGAAACCCCATCTCTACTAAAAATACAAAATTAGCCCTGCGTGGTGGCACATGCATGTAATCCCAGCTACTTGGGAGGCTGAAGCAGAAGAATCGCTTGAACCCAGGAGGCAGACGTTGCGGTGAGCCAACGTCGCGCCATGGCACTCCAGCCTGGGTGACAGAGGGAAACTCTGTCTCAAAAAAAAGTCTTGGATAGATTTCAAATTTGGGGATTTTAAAATCTGAAGCTTTGGTGGCTTTTAATTGGTAAATAGAATAAGCTACATTTATTTCTTGAAAGAATATTTTGGTTTTACTGGATGATAAATATTTTGCAATATTGCAGATGACTAAAAATCTGCAGTGTGAATCATCAGAAAAGATTAATCACTTTACATCTTTATTGAAGATGTGACTTTCATATTTTTATCTGTAAAAGGGTTATAGTCTACCTTAAAACACACACACTATATAAATATAAGGCTGAGCTATGACTACCTTTGCAAAAAGTTAACTATTTCATCTCAAGCATGTTGTGTAACTTTAGTTTAGGATTCTGTCATTGGTGAAGCAAACTCTAAGTTGTCACACAAACTCTGAAGGGTACAACCTGACTCAGTATGGGGATGATAGAGACATCCTGGATCTCCACAGGGCCTCCTCGAGGGTGCCTTAGGCTATCCTGATGTGTTTGTATGCTAAATAATAATATTGATTTCTGTTATGTCACAGTTCTGAGCTTAGCGTGAAGATGCAGTTGCGGCTTCAAGATATGTTATGGCAAAATCAGAAACAATTGCAGCAAAGTTTCATCTGTCACTCTGTATTGCTCCTGTGGCTTTGTGAAATAGCTAGGACATAAAGATCTTTGATTCTGAGACTAGACCAGCACTGACAATAATATTCGTATCATCAAAGTTTATACATATTTAGATTTTTCAAAGGATTGATTGAACTTTCTTGGTTCTACTACTAAGGTAAATCATTCTAGGCTGGGATCTATTAGCAACGCTATGATGAGTCTAGCCACATTTATCTGTGACATTGTCCCTTGTGGTAATGATAACAGTTTGATTAGCTCCAGGGATCCCTTTTATCTCCCAGCAACCAAATCTGGCGATGGGTTTGGGCGCTGAATGGTATTATGCTATCTAAACACACACGCATGTAAATGGACTCATACTTCTTAAAACCAGACTGAAGCAATTTGCTAGGAATTATTCACCAGCTATTAAATATGTCAAAAAAGCAAAGCAAATAATACATTAAAGGGATTCCAAAGTCTGGTGGCTCTTGATAAAGTGAACCAAGTTGCTGAAGGATTTTTATGCTACAATGTTTATATATTATGAAAAGGATTACTTAGTGATGGTATCATAAAGGATGGGGAAAACTATGAGAGCTATAAAAGTTAATAAAGTCACCTTGAATGAAATCTCAGGCAAAACAAACCCAGAGATATCTAATGAACTATGATCAAATAGCAGAGTCAATAGTTGTGTGTATCCTGGGGCATATTTTCTTTCAGTAGCTTACATTTACATACTAATGAAAGACCCAGTTAGGAAGTTGTACCTGTATTCTTCTTTTTAGTACTTAACACCATGAAAAATCATCTTCATTGGAAGATATTTCTATTTGATAAGTACAGATGCTCCCTGACTTACAATAGTTTGAAAAATTTTACAATAGTTTGAACTTTACAACTTACAATAATTGGAAAAATTTTCAACTTTACAATGGTGCAAAACCATTGTAATCTTGATGTAATGTACAATATTCAACAAATTATTACAAGAGATAGTCCATAACTTATTATAAAACAGGTTTTGTGTTAGATGACTTTGCCCAACTGTAGGCTAATGTAAATGTTCTGAGCACATTAGGTAGTCTAAGCTAAACTATGACCTTCAGTAGGTTAGGTGTATAAAATGCATTTCTGACATACAATATTTTAAACTTAATGATGGGTATATAGGGATATAACCCCATCATAAGGTAAGGAGCATGTCCTAAAAAAGAAAGAGGTCAGGCATGACTTCCTCATCATTCATTCAGTTGCTTTTCCCTAGCTTCAGCTGCCTGTTCATGAAAGCAAGCTGTTGTTGTTTGAGAACAGAGAACAGAGGCTTTTGTGGATTGAATCCATGAACTAATTGAATCAAAACAATATGCCCCAAATAAGTAACAGTGACCTCAGTAAAAGCATGTTTGAATTTATATTGATTGCTTCATGTGTAGTTAAAATCCAGTGGAGGAGGAGCAAGAGCTATACAGACACTGCCACCTCCAGCACTGCAACATTTGTGGTTGTGATAGGGACAGGGGGCAGAAAAATTCTAGGCAGAAAAGGGTAGGGTCCCTGGTGAGGGCCCCACCCTCAAGCCTGGAACTACTGCCCAAAGTGAGAATTTTGCATCCTCATTTTCCTGCTTGAGTGTTCCCTTCCAAAATCACCCCTGGCCCACCCCACCCACTATCCTGTACTCATAAAAACCAGAGGCTCCACTGGCAGAAATCAGAGAAGGTGTATTAGTTTGTTTACATGCTGCTGATGAAGACATTCTCGAGACTGGTCAATTTACAAAAGAAAGAGGTTTAATGGACTTACAGTTTCATGTGGCTGGGGAGGCCTCACAATCATGGCAGAAGGCAAAGAGGAGCAAGTCACATCTTACATGGATGGCAGTGGGTAAAGAGAGAGAGAGAGTTTGTGCAGGGAAACTTCCATTTTTAAAACCATCAGATCTCGTGAGACTTATTCACTGTCATGAGAACAGCACAGGAAAGACCTGCCCCCATAATTCAATTATCTCTCACTGGGTCCCTCCACCAACACGTGGAAATTTTGGGAGCTACAAGATGAGATTTGGGTGGGGACACAGAGCCAAACTGTGTCAGAAGGGGAGAAGAGAAGAAGGAGCTGAATGTCAGAGATAAGCAGCTTAACTTCAGAGGGACAGCTTGATGGCAGGACTTTGGAGAAGAGTCCAGCTGGAGACAGCCAGACTTCAGGGGAAGAATACATTATTGCTCCATCCCCTTTTCAGCTCCCCTTCCCACTCAGTGCCACTTCCATCAGCAATAAAATCCCCCACATGTACTATCCTTCAATTTGTTCGTGTGACCTGATTTTTCCTGGATGCTGGATAAGAGCTCAGGATACAGAGGCCATCACACTGACTCTCTGTCCTTGCAAAAAGGAAGAGAGTTCACTGAACTATTAAACACTTAAGCTGTCTGCAGATGGCAAAGCTAAAAGAGCGCTGCTTGTAACACTACTTCTGGGGCTTTGGGGGTCGTGGGTATGCCCCTCTAGACGCTGCTGCAGGGCCCACACGGAGCTCTTGCTGGCACCCAGAAGCACTTGCCCCAGCTTTTGCGCCCACTCAGCTGTGCTCCTCCTCCTGTGATGGGTAGAGCACAGCAGATCTGAGTGAATGAAGCCAGCCAAAGTGGCCAGCCAGTTCCAGTGTCTGCATTCCAGTTCCCACTTGTGAAGAGGTCAGAGAAAATTTCCTGTTTCAGTTGTGTGGTAATTCTAAAGAGTGAAACAGCACAAAATGACTTGGCTGAGAATCGGGTGCATAACACATTTTTCTCCATTCTATGTTATAGCTAAAAATTCCTTTTTTTCCCCCCAAGACAGGGTCTTGCTCTATACCCAGGCCAAAGTGCAGTGGTATGATCATAGCTCACTGTAACCTTGAGCTCCTGTGCTCATATAGTCCTCCCACTTTGGCCTCTTGAGTAGCTGGGACTACAGGCACATGCCACCATGCCCAGCTAATTTTTACTTTTGTCTTTGGTAGAGATGGCATCTCACCATATTGCCCAACCTGGTCTCAAACTCCTGACCTCAAGAGATTCTCCTGCCTTAGCTTCCCAAATTGCTGGGATTACAGGTGTGAGCCACCTCATTTTTATTAATGAAGAATTTGAGACATAGAAAACTGAATTTGCCAAAGGTTATGCCTCTGGTCAGTGACAAAGCTGGAATTTGAACCTGGATCTGTCTTCAGTCTATGTATATTATTCTTTGCTAAGAATGCCCACCAGCAGCACCTTTGGAGATCTGAAAAATCCACATGCCTGGTAATATCCTTTATGAGCTAGGCAGGAGGGACAATTGTTAACACTCAGATATAGATTATGGATTATATATTAGTAAGGCAACAGTATTAAAATTCCTGGTTTTAGTAATCATACTGTGGTTGTATAAGATAATCTACTTGTTTCCTAGGAAATATACATTTAAATATATCTCTCCATATCTAGATTCTCTATCTATATATACATGTAGAGCTAGATAGGGAAAATAATACGTGAGGAAAAATATAAGCAATTGGTGACTCTGGGTGTGGCGCATTGTATTTTGTACAAATGCTGACAATAATGTATCGCATTTCATAGCTCTTTTACTAAGTAGGGGTTTATTTTCTCTGTCCTTGAATGTGGGTGGGCATGTGTATGGCACAAATTATGCTGTATGACTTTCCAGACTGATAATAAAAGGCAACATAGCTTCTGCCTGCTTCTTTAGCATGCTCACTCTTGGAACCCAGCCACTATGCTCACAGGAAGCTCAAGCAACCCTATAGGAACTTTCTTGGAGAGGTCCACATGGGAAGGAACTGAGGTCCACAACTCTTGGCACTGCAGACCTGAATCGATGACCAGCACTAATTTGCTAGCAGTAGGAGGAGCTGTCTCAGAGTTAGATACTCCAAGCCCCAGTGAAGCCACTATACCCGCTGATGCTGTATGAAGCAGAGGTGAACCTTCCTTCTGAGACATGCCCAAGTTGCAGATATGTGACTAAGAAATAGCTGTTGTTATTTTAAGTCACTAATTTTTGGGTGTTTTTTATGCAGCAATAGATAACCACAAGTCTGAATAAAATTAACATGGCAGTTCTTTGTAATATTCACTCATGCAGGTTCTTGTAAGTTCGAGATTATGTGAAAACGAAAAGTTTAAAACAGTCATACACAGACTCTGTCTCCGGAAATCTTAGTGCATGTGGGTATTTTACTTTTTGTTTTGTTTTGTTTTGCTGAGATGGAGTTTCACTCTTGTCACCCAGGCTGGAGTGCAATGGCACGATCTTGATTCACTGCAGCCTCCACCTCCCAGGTTCAAGCAGTTCTCAGCCTCCCAAGTACCTGGGATTACAGGTACCCGCCACCACACCCAGCCAATTTCTGTATTTTTAGTAGACGCAGGGTTTCACTATGTTGTCCAGGCTGGTCTCAAACTCCTGACCTCAGGTGATCCGCCCCCCTCCCCCCTCAGCTTCCCAAAGTGCTGGAATTACAGGCGTGAGCCTCCGTGCCCAGCTGAATATGTGTATTTTAAATGAACAAACCAAACCAAGACTTCTCAGGAGATTCTGATATATACCTTCAGTTACAAATCACCAGTCTAGTTGAAAAAAAGCAAATTGATGACTGTTTTAAAAATTATGTGTTTTAAATATTATGTCAAATGAAGTTATTCTAAAGTATTGTAAAAAAGTTAATAAATTAAAAAAAGTATATAGATGGCTGAATATTTTCTTAATTATTACCTAAAGCCAATTTTTTAAAATGTGATATTCCTTACATTAAAATTTGAAGTCATTCTACTTGCCTTTTTAGTTTCTTTCTAGACTAGGCCTTTTCTTGCCTGACTGCCATGTTTAATAGATATTAACTATCATATACTGTTTTTTGATTAAAGTTTTCCCATGTTTTCCATTATGTGCAGATTCAACTTCAAGTCTTCTTCAGTAATTTTATGGCCCTCCCTCCTCTATATGGTTTCTTCCTACCTTTTCACTTTATTTCTTGCCATGTATTCTTCTGAATTTAATGTCTCATCTCTACTAAACTACCTATATTCCAGAATACACTATGCTATCTCCATACTCCTGTGTCCTCTCTATTTATGTCCTGCCAGCTTGGCAATTTCCAATTAATGTTGCAAGTCTTAATCCAAATACCATCTTCTATGTGTAGCTGTTAAGAAGTTAGTGCAGCCCTTTGAACTTATCTCCATTACAGCAATTATAATATTAATACTCCACACATGTTTACTGAGTGCATATTGCAAGACTGCCAGTATTTTAGGCACTGGGGATGGGAAATTAAATAAAACATATCAACAGTTTCTGCACTTGAGGAGCCTAATTGTATTGCAATTGTTAATGTACCCTCTGTCTCCCCACTGGAGGGTATACAACTTGAGAGCAGGGTCTCTGTCTTAATTATTTTTGTATCACCTGCACCAAGCAGTGTCTGGCCCACAGCAGAAACAGGATGGTTTTTCATTATTTAATGAATAACCTTATGATAGTATCCAAAGGAAAATCCTTGTTTCAAGTTTTCCCTGTAATCTGAAGTAATTAAATAATCCAATGATCTTGTGTCCTAAACAAATCGTTACATTTTTTTTTCTTTCTTAGCATTTTTATTATTTTATCACTTCTTCTGAGTAACTCAGGCATCACGCTATTATTTCTAGGAAGAAATGTAACTTCTAAGCAGAGATGGTCCCAGGAAAATTGTGAGGAAGATTTTATTTTGCCTGCCTTCAAACTCTCCTCTATCCCAGGCAAACCCCCTTTCAAAGACTGTATGTCTTTTCCTCCATAACCAAACTTCCTTGCAGGGAAGGCTCTGATATCATCATGTCAGGTAATTATTGACACCTCAGTAAGAATATGTGAATATGTGAAATTATATCAACTTTTCCACTTGAATTTGTTTTGACCCTAGTGGACAAATGGAAAGCTATGATTCTATTAAGAGAACTTCAGCTACTGGATATACATTCTTGGTGATTAGAATTCTCCCTACCTCCCTGAAATCACAAAAGGTAAATGCTCAGTGCATATGCTTATGACTTGTTATTTGTTTTTAATGGTTACCCTGGGAAATTTCAAATATGAGTTGGTGGTACTTAAAAAATAAGGAACTGAAATGATATGTACCATTCCAACCCTGAAACACACAGTCACACACACAAGGAGATTAGAGGTTTGGACAGAGTCAGTTTGGAGCCATTTGAGGAGAGAGGCTGGGCAGTGGCCATGGAAATAATTACTATAAATGCCCACTTTCTAGGAAGACATACCCAGATTTGATTTGCCGAAATGTTTCTGAATACCTTTCAAGCAGAGTCTTTCTTTGGACAAAGCCACTATAAGTTTACTGTTTCAAAATTTTAGTCTGTGATGTTTCTGTCCAGGACAGAATTACTTGAAGAAAACGTCCTTTCAGTTCTCTCATTTACTAATGCAGTTTAGCCATCAAATCTACTAAACTGCAGCATACAGTCAAAAACCATTTTAGAGCTTCTATCGCACAAAACAATAGATATGAATATCCTGCCTGTGGAGCTCTTGATACAATTTTATTTCATTTTTGTGTTTGGAATTTTTTATCCTTTGAGCTTTCTGTGTTTTATTATAAACAAGTACACGGACTTCAAATATTGAAAAGTGTGTAACCACACATTTTTTTCTGGGCTTAGTGGATGCAGTCACACTGAGAAAGTTGAGCTGATGCCTGGAATTCATTCACTCAGTGCAACTGTCAGATATTCCTTGTTATTACAAGGAGGGGATTATTTCCTTATTCTGTGACTTTAAAAAGAATTGTAAATAAGCATTTACTATTCAATTATTCATTCAGCTATTATGTATTCAGCACATACTGTGTATCTAGTAGACACTGAGTTAGACTCTGGATATTCAGTGGTAAATAAAAGTCTTTTCCCTCATGGAACTTATCTAAAAAGAAGCATGTATTATAAAACTCTCACAGATAAACATAAAAGCTGTGAAAAAATACAAGCATAAGACATGATTCTAGTGGAAGATTCTTATAATGGGATTGTATGAATACAATCAAGGAAACCTCTTGCTTAAAATCCCCAAACGACTCTTGTTACATCTTCAATCAAGTTCAAAACACTTAACCAACACATACAAGGTCCTCAATGGTTTTGTTGCCTCTGCCTGTCCAATCTCGATTTCCTACTACATTCTCCCTTGCTTCACACTCTACTCACATTATCTTCTTTCTATTCCTCAATAGTTTAAGCTTGTTTCTGTTTTGGGGCCTATGCTTTTGTGGTTCCCTTTGCTTGGAGTGTTCTACTGGAGCTTTTTAGAGTTGGCTTCTTGGCAGTTAAGCCTGAGCTCAATAGCCTGTCTTCAGAAAAGACCTTCCCTTACTATTCAATTTAAATAGCCTCTTACTTCCATCTGTCTTTTTGCCATCACATTATCTGTCTGCTTGTCTTCATAGACCCTAGAGCTATTTGACATGCTTTTTCTGTGCGTGTTCATTTGCTTACTTATTTATTTTCTCTCTCTCTTACTGGAAAGTAGGCCCCTTGAGACCAAGTTTAAGACTAAAACACTGAACCCAGAACCTAGAATAGTGTTTGGCATGAGAACAATTGTATTACTCTATTTAGAATGATCTGTGAGTCATGCATGCTAAATGTAGCCAAACCCAGTCCAGTGTTCTCTTGAAGTTTTTCTTCCAGCTTGAATAAATAATCAAGTAGAGGACTCAGCCTCTGAAATATGTCTATGAAGAAATTTCTTGGCTAATCACATGCACACATTTCAAGAAGATGAAATTTAGTATAGAGTCACATTGTGGCTAAATCCACTTAGAAAAAACAATCTTGAAAACAAGCAGCAGAGTTATAGCTTGGTTGAAACACATATTCAAATTGCATTTTTGAAGAGAACACCTATTCTCTAAAACATCTGTAAGTGGCCCACGTTCACATTTTAGTTCACATTTTCCCCAGAATAGAGAAAAAAGTTACTTCAAAGCTTTCTTTTAGGATAGAGAAAAACATAAGAAAAACTCCTGGTGTTCCACTCTCAGTCAGGGCATAATTTTGTTTCTAAAAGATTAATTGGGAGAAATCTCAAGATGGCTGACTAGATGCAGCTGGGAAGTGCGGTTCTCACAAAGAAAGATGGAGATTTTGACTAAAACAACATTTGAACAGATCTTTGGAGACAAAATGCTGAATGTGGATGGAGATAAGATGCAGTTGATGAGGCTGATGAGGGAGAAGCTGGTACTCTTATGGGGTACCTGAACACTAGAACTAGTTTCTGGCCCTAAACGGCTCCTGGGGAAGGGGTGAATAAAGGGACCAGGGGACTGCTCACTCTCACCCTGGTCCTCTGAGATCCTAGCTGCAGGCAACTCCATGCTACCCACGGACATTTGAGCTGGCAGGGGATCTTCCCAGGGGTTAGATAGAGATGGAGCTCCAGCAGCTACAGACCTGGGAACCTTTGTGCGCAAGACTGCTCTGGGGAAACCCAGTAATAAACACTCATCCCCCAGGGCTTTCAGTCTCCCTCTGAGAGGCTCTGGCACCAGCTAACTGCTGGGGAAAATGCAGGGCCTGCTTCCCCACAGGACTAGGTCACGCCTGTCCTGTGGGCCCACCTGCCCACCAGCCCTTCTGAGGATCCCTGCCTGGCTGCCCCATAAGGGTGTGTACACAGTGGAGCCTCCACTGCCCATCCTGGGTGTTTGTTCCACCTGAGTGTATTTCAGCAGTCTGCAGGGCTTTGGATCCCACAGCATATCCGGAACCCAACTCTGAGGTTCCGGAGGAGGGAGCCATGACCAGGTCCTGGTGACTCAGGGCTGTGGCCTGCATCTTGGAAGTGCCAAGCCAAGATCAATGCTCAGCACCTGAGTGGGGAGAAAATTGAGACTGGTGAGTTGTACGGGTTTGCAGTCTGGCATGGGTCCTAGGCGTGCCTCTTCCACAGGACTGGTCCAGTAAGAGTGTGGCTCATTCCCCTATTGGACCTAGCCCTAAGGGAGCAACACAGCTGGAAACACCTAACAACACAACAAAAATTGCAGGCACAGTGCCAGTGATTGAAAGTGGCTCCTCACTGCCCAGGAGCAAATCTGATGAGGGGGTCACCTCTTTCCCCTCCCACTGCAGAGCACAGCTTCAAATGTGAGGATACACAAAGGAGTCGCATGGCTTAGCAAGAGCCTGTCTGCTGCTCATTGCTTTCAAGTGCCATCTACTGAATCACAGCCCAAAAACTACACCACCAAAAAACATTTTGTTAATTTTTCTTCCTGTGAAACTAAGGACAAGAATTCAACAACAAAGACCTTGTATGTAGCCGTAGCCCTCTGAAAACTTCCAGAAACAAAACCAACTGACTATACTCAACTTATACCACAGTTAAAGGAGCGCCAACCCTCCAAGTTGAAAAAGAATCAGCACAAGAACTCTGGCAATTCAAAAAGCCAGAGTGTCCCCTTACCGCCAAAGGAGTCCACTATCCCCCTGAAATGGTTCTTAACTAGTCTGAAATATCTGAAATGACAGGCATGGAATTCAGAATCTGGGTAACAAGGAAGTTCATCAAGATCCAGGAAAATGTTGAAACCCAATCCAAGGAAGCCAAGCAATCCAGTAAAACAATTCAAGAGCTGAAAGACAAAATAGCCATTGTAAGAATGACCCAAACTAAACTTCTTGAGCTGAAAAATTCACTGCAAGAATTTTTTAACACAATCAGAAATACTAACAGCAAAATACACCAAGCTCAGAAAATAATCTCAGAGTTTGAAGACTGGTTCTTCTAATTAATTTAGACCAAAAAAAGGATAAAATAATTGAGAAAAATGAAGAAAAAAAAAAAAAAACCTCAGAAATATAGGATTATGTAAAGAGACCAAACCCATGACTCAATGACATTACTGAGAAAGAATAAACAGAGAGGCTGGGTGTGGCGGCACATGCCTGTAATCCCAGCACTCTGGGAGGCCGAGGCAGGTGGATCACGAAGTCAGGAGATCGAGACCATCCTGGCTAACACGGTGAAACCCTGTCTCTACTGAAAATACAAAAAATTAGCTGGGCATGGCGGCAGCAGCCTGTAGTCCCAGCTACTCAGGAGGCTGAGGCAGGACAGTGGCGTGAACCCAGGAGGTGGAGCTTGCAGTGAGCCGAGATCGCACCACTGCACTCCAGCCTGGGCAACAGACTGAGACTCTGTCTCAAAAATAAAAATAAAAATAAAACAACTTAGAGAATATATTTGATGAAATAGTCCACAAAAATTTCCCTAATCTCACCAGAGGGGTTGAAATTAACATCCAGAAAATACAAAGAACCTCAGTGAGATTCTTTATAAGATGACCATTCTCAAGGCACATTATCATCAGATTAGGACTTACAGAGGGAGCCCCATCAGTTTAGCAGCAGACCTATCAGCAGAAACTTTACAAGCCAGAGGAGATTGGGGGCTTATTTTCAGCATCATTAAAGAAAAGAAATTCCAACCAAGAATTTCATATCCCGGCAAACTAAGCTTCATAAGTGAAGGAGATATAAAATCCTTCCCGGACAAGCAAATGCTGATAGGATATTTTTCAACTAGACCAGTCTTACAAGACGTCCTGAGGGAGTGCTAAACCTGGAATTGAAAGACTAACACCTGCTACCCCAAAAAACACATATAAGCACATAGCCCACTGGCACTATAAAGTAACTACACAATCAAGTCTACATAACAACCAGATGATGATAGTATCAAAATCACACACTAGTATTAACCTTGAATGTAAATGGGCTAACCTCCCGACTTAAAAGACACAGAGTGGCAAGTTGGATAAAAAGACAAGACCCAATGATCTGTTATCTTCAAGAAACCCATTTCACATGTAATAACACCCACAGACTCAAATTTAAAGGATGGAAAAAAAATCTACCATGAAAATGGAAAACAAAAAAGAGCAAGAGTTACTACCCTTGTATCAGATAAAACAGACTTTAAGCCAATAAAAATTAAGAAGGACAATGAAGGGCATTACATAATAATAAAGGCTACAATCCAACAAGAAGCCTTAATTAACAGAAATATGTACACACCCAACATTAAAGCACCCAGATTGATAAAACAAGTTTTTCCTGGCATACAAAAAGACTTAGAAAAACACACAATAATAGTGGGAGACATCAACACCCCACTGACCACATTAGACACATTATTGAGGCAGAGAAGTAACAAATACTGTATTTAAACTTGACATTTGATCAATAGGATCTAAAAGATATCTACAGAACACTCCACCCAGCAACCACAGAATATACATTATTCTCATCTGCACATGGAAAATATTCTAAGATCAACAATATGCTTGGTCATAAAGCAAGTCTCAATACATTCAAAAAACTCAAAATTATACCAAGTACATTCTTGGATCACAGTGCAATAAAAATAGAAATCAATATCAAGGTCTCTCAAACCTACAAAAATACATGGAAATCAAACAATTTACTCCTGAATAATTCCTGGGTGAACATCGAATTTAAGGCAGAAATAAAAAAATTCTTTGAAATTAATGAAAATGGGGACACAACTTACCAAAATCTCTGGGATGCAGCCAAAGCAGTGCTACAAGGAAAGCTTATAACCCTAAATGCCTTCATCAAGAAGTTAGAAAGATAACAAATTAACGATCTAACTTTACTCCTAAAGGAGGTAGAAAAAAGAGAACAAACTAACCCCAAAACTAGCAGAAGAAAAGAAATAACTATAATTAGGGAAGAGCTTAATGAAATTGACATGCCAAAATTCATACAAAAGATTAATGAAACCAAAAGTTGTTTCTCCAAAAAAAAAAAAAAAAAAAAAAAAAAGATTGATAAATCCCTAGCTAGATTAACAAAGAAAACAGAGAAGATACAAATAAGCACAATCAGAAATGACAAAAGCAGTATTACAACTGATCTCACAGAAATAGAAAAGGTCCTCAGAGACTACTATGAACAACGATGTGCACACAAATTAGAATATCTGGAGGAAATGGACAAATTCCTAGAAGCATGCAATCTCCCAAGATTGAATCAGGAAGAGATTGAAACCCTAAATAGACCAGCATCAACTTCTGAAACAGAACTGGTAATAAAGAATCTACCAACCAAAAAAACCCCTGCACCAGATGGATTCACAGCCAAGTTCTACTAAAAGTACAAAGAATAACTGATACCAATCTTACTAGAACTATTCCAAACAATTGAGGCAGAAGACTCCTTTCCAACTCATTCTGTGAGGCTAATATTACCCTGACACCAAAACCAGGCAGAGATCCAACCATGAAAAACAAAAAACAAAACAAAACAAAAACTACAGGCCTATATTATTGTATTATTGATGAACATAGATGCAAAAGTCCTCAAAAAAATAGTAGGAAACCGAATTTAGCAGCATACCAAAAAGTTAATATATCATGTTCAAGTAGGCTTTATTGATGGGATACAAGCCTAGTTCAACATACATGATGCAATAAATGTGATTCACTACCTAAACATAATTAAAAGCAAAAGACATATGATCATCTCAATTGATGCAGAAAAAGCTTTTGACAAAATGCAACATTAATTACTGATGTACAATAAAACAGTAACAGAAAAGGCATTGAAAGAATATACCTCAAAATAATAAGAGCCATCTATGACAAACCCACAGCCAACATCATACTGAATGAGCAAAAGCTCCAACGATTCCACTTGAGAACTGGAACAAGACAAGAATGCCCACTCTGACAACTTCTATTCAACATAGTATTGGAAGTCCTAGCCAGAGCAATAGGGCAAGAGAAATAAATGGCATTGAAATAGGAAAAGAAGAAGTCAAACTACCTCTTTTGTGCTGATGACATGATTCTAACCTAGAAAATCCTAAAGACCCAGCCAAAAGACTCCTAAAACTGATAAATGATTTTAGTAAGATTTCAGGGTACAAAATTAATGTACAAAAATCAGTAGCATTTCTATGCAACAACAATGTCCAGGCTGTGAGTGAAATCAAGAACACAATCCTACTTACAATAGTCACAAAGAAAATAGAATACCTAAGAATGCAGCTAACCAATGAGGTGAAAGATCTCAACAAGGAGAACTACAAAACATGCTGAAAGAAATCACAGACAACACAAATAAATGGAAAAACATTCTGTGCTCATGGATTGGATGAATCAATATTTTTAAAATGGCCATACTGTCCAAAGTAGTATGATTTAATGCTATTACAGATTTAATGCTATTCCTATCAAACTACCAATGCCATTCTTCACAGAATTAGGAACAACTATTCTAAAATTCATATGGAACCAAAAAAGAGCCCAAAGCAATCCTAAGCAAAAAGAACAAAGCTGGAGATTTCGGACTACTCAGCTTCAAACTATACTACAAGTTTACATTAACCAAAACAGCATGATACTAGTACAAAAACAGACACATAGACCAAGGGAACAGAATAGAAAATGCAGAAATAAAGTTGCACACCTATAACCATATGACCTTTGACAAAGCCAGTGAAAACAAGTAATGGGGAAAAGGATCCCTATGCAATAAATGGTGCTAGGATAACTGGCTAGCTATAGGCAGAAGATTGACAATGGACTCCTATGTTTGACCATATACAAAAATTACCTCAAAATAGATCAAAGATTTAAATGTAAGGCCTCAAACTATAAAAATCCTAGAAAACTCAGGCTTGCAGTGCAAGTCAAAAAAAAAACAAAAACAAAAAAGAAAAATTCTAGAAGACAAATTAGAAAATACTCTTTTTGACATTCGTTTTGGCAAATAATTTCTAAGTTCCCAAAAGCAATTGTAATAAAACCAGAATTAGATAAGTAGGACCTAATCAAACTAAACAGCTTCTGCACAGTAAAATGAATGATCAACAGAATAAGCAAAATAAATGGGAGAAGATATTGGCGAACTATGCATCCAACAAAGGCCTAGTATCCAGAATCCATAGGGAACTTAATAAGCAAAAAATAACCTCATTAAAAAGTGGGCAAAGATGTATGGCATTATTTCTGAGGCCTCTGTTCTGTTCCATTGGTTTATATATCTGTTTTGGTACCAGTAACATGCTGTTTTGGTTACTGTAGTCTTGTAGTACAGTTTGAAGTCAGGTAGTGTGATGCTTCCAGCTTTGTTCTTTTCGCTTAGTATTGCCTTGGCTATACAAGCTCTTTTTTTTTTGGTTTCGTATGAAATGTAAGGTATTTTTTTTTTTTTCTAATTCTGTGAAGAAAGTCAATGGTAGCTTGATGGAATAGCATTGAATCTATAAATCACTTTGGGCAGTATGGCCATTTTCATCACATTGATTCTTCCTATCCATGTGCATGGAATGTTCTTCCATTTGTTTGTGTCCTCTCTTATTTCGTTGAGCAGTGGTTTGTAGTTCTCCTTGAAGAGGTCCTTCACCTCCCTTGTAAGTTGAATTCCTATGTATTTTATCCTTTTGTAGCAATTGTGAATGGGAGTTTGCTCATGATTTGGCTCTCTTTTTGTCTATTATTGGTTTATAGGAATGCTTTTGATTTTTGTGCATTGATTTTGTATCCTGAGACTTTGCTGAAGTTGCTTATCAGCTTAAGGAAATTTTGGGCTGAGATGATGGGGTTTTCTAAATACACAATCATGTCATGTGCAAGCAGAGGCAATTTAACTTCCTCTCTTCCTATTTGAATATGCCTTATTTCTTTCTCTTGCCTGATTGCTATGGCCAGAACTTCCAATACTATGTTGAACAGGAGTGGTGAGAGAGGGCATCCTCGTCTTGTGCTAGTTTTCAAAAGGAATGCTTCCAGTTTTTGCCCATTCAGTATGATATTGGCAGTGGGTTTGTCATAAATAGCTCTTATTATTGTGAGATATGTTCCATCAATGCCCAGTTTATTGAGAGCTTTTAGCATGAAGGGTGCTGAATTTTATCAAAGGCCTTTTCTGCATCTATTGAGATAATCATGGTTTTTGTCATTGGTTCCGTTTATGTGATGAATTACAATCTTTGACAAACCTGACAAAAACAAGAAATGGGGAAAGGATTCCCTATTTAATAAATGGTGCTGGGAAAACTGGCTAGCCATATGCAGGCAACCGAAACTGGACTCCTTCCTTATACCTCATACAAAAATTAATTCAAGATGGGTTAAAGACATAAACATAAGACCTAAAACCATAAAAACCCTAGAGGAAAACCTAGGCAATACCATTCTGGACATAGGCATGGGCAAAGACTTCAAGACTAAAACACCAAAAGCAATGGTAACAAAAGCCAAAATTGACAAATGGGATCTAATTAAACTAAAGAGCTTCTGCAATCTATCTATATGACAAAGGGTTGATATCCAGAACCTAAAAGAACATAAACAGATTTACAAGGAAAAAGCAACCCCATCAAAAACTGGGCAAAGGATATGAACAGACACTTCTCAAAAGAAAACATTTATGTGGCCAATAAACATATGAAAAAAAGGTCATCATCACTGGTCATTAGAGAAATGCACATCAAAACCACAATGAGATACCATCTCACACCATTTAGAATGGGGATCATTAAAAAGTCAGGAAACAACAGATGCTAGAGAGGATGCAGAGAAATAGGACCGCTTTTACCCTGTTGGTGGGAGTATAAATTAGTTCAACCATTATGGAAGACAGTGTGGCAATTCCTTGAGGATCTAGAACTAGAAATACCATTTGAACCAGCGATCCCATTACTGGGCATATACCCAAAGGATTATAAATCATTTTATAAAGACACATGCACACATATGTTTATTGCAGCACTATTCACAATACCAAAGACTTGGAACCAACCCAAATGCCTGTCAATCATAGACTGGATAAAGAAAATGTGGCACATATACACCATGGAATACAATGCAACAATAAAAAAGGATGAGTTCATGTCCTTTGCAGGGACATGGATGCAACTGGAAACCATCATTCTTAGCAAACTATCACAAGAACAGAAAACCAAACACCACATGTTCTCAATCATAAATGAGAGTTGAACAATAAGAACACATGAACACAGGGAGGGGAACATCACACACTGGGGCCTGCCATGGGGTGGGGGTCTAGGGGAGGGATATCATTAGGAGAAATATCTAATGTAGATGATGGGTTGATGGGTGCAGCAAATCACCATGGCACGTGTATACCTATGTAACAAACCTGCATGTTCTGCACACGTATCCCAGAAATTAAAGTATAATAATTTTTTAAAAATGGGCAAAGAACATGAACAGTTTTCAAAAGAAGGCATACAAATGGCCAACCAACATATGAAAACAATTATTCACATCACTAATCATCACAGAAATGCAGATAAAAAATACAATGAGATACCATCTCACACCAGTCAGAATGGCTATTATTAAAAAGTCAAAAAGAAGAAAAAAAGCATCTTTGGTGAAGGCTGCAGATAAAAAAGAATGCTTATACACTGTTGGTGGGAATACAAATTAGTGCAGCCACTGTGGAAAGCAATCTGGAGATTTCTCAAAGAACTTAAACAGAGCTACCATTTGACCCAGTGATCCTATTACTGGGTATATACCCAAAAGAAAATAAATCATTCTACCAAAAGGACACAGTCACTCATATGTTGTACTATTCACAATAGAAAAGATATGGAATCAACTTAGGTGCACATCAATGGGTAGATTTGATAAAGAAAATGTGGCACATATATACTGCGGAATACTACACAGCCATAAAAAAGAACAAAATTGGCTGGATGCAAGTGGCTCATGCCTGTAATCCCAGCACTTTGGGAGGTCAAGATGGGTGGATCACGAGGTCAGGAGATTGAGACCATCTTGTCTAACATGATGAAACCCTGTCTCTACTAAAAATACAAAAAAATTTAGCTGGGTCTGGTGATGGGTGCCTGTAGTCCCAGTTGTTCGGGAGGCTGAGGCAGGAGAATGGCGTGAACCTGGGAGGCAGAGCTTGCAGTGAGCCGAAATCGCGCCACTGCACTCCAGCCTGGGCGAGAGAGTGAGACTCCATCTCAAAAAAAAGAGAACAAAATAGTACCCTTTTCAGCAATATGGATGCAGCTGGAGGTCATTATCCTAAGCAAACTAATGCAGGAACAGAAAAGCAAATACTACATGTTTTCACTTCTAAGTGGGAGTCAAGCACTGAGCGCATATAGGCATGTTCTCAATGCAACAATAGACACTGCAGACTACTAGAGGTAGGAAGGAGGGAGGGGAGAGTGGGATGAGAAACTACCTATTGGGTACTATGCTCACCACCTGGGTGACAGGATCTGTACCCCAAACCCTGGCACCATACAATATATCCATGTAATAAACCTGCACATGTACTCCTTGTATCTAAAATAAAAGTTGAAAATTTAAAAAAGGATTACTTAATTCTTTAGGTAATGGTTGATATTAAGCAACAACAGAAACACTGCCATTTTGCTTTTCAAGGTATTTGTGTTGGTGGTTTTCTTAATTTAGTACTTTATAAAGGGTGCTAAACCATACTTGTTAATATTTTTCTTGAATGTCAGCACATCCACCATAGATCTGTAACTGGTTGGTGTCAATACAAAGAAAATAATTTTGGAACAGTAATCTTCTGATCCTTGTATGTGCTAATAGCTTTATTTCATCCTAGTATGGCAGTTTTAGAATATTAGAAAACAGACAGGTGACTGTTACAAAGAATAAACAACACTTCATCAGAATAGAAAATGAGAAGGGAAACTCTCCATAATTCAAAACCTTAGTACTGTGTATAACTTGCTGCACACATACGACTAACTAGTAGAAGGAACTCTTGGGACCATGATGGTCTAACTTATTTACACTTTCTCCTTTTTGAAGGGGAAACTAATAATGACCACTTGATATCATGTGGAAGAAAACCTTCCACTCGCCCCCTTCCTTGGGTTTCTATACCTTAGAGAGGTCCCTGCCCATCTGGGATGGCCATACTTCTCAGCTTCAGACAATGTAATGCCAGGGGAGAATCTCAGTGAGTCCCATTAAGCACCCAGTGGCCCTGAAATTGGCACCTTCACTCATCACATCCTGTGGTTGCCTGCTTTGTCTTGATCAGCTGCCATTGTGAGACTGGGAAGACAAGGTTCTGTGATGATGAAGCAGCTTTGCATGGTGCCACTTTTGTGTTGACTGAGGAAGATGGAGAGGAGGCTGAGATAAAGTGCTGAAACAAGAAAAGATGCTGAAGCAATTCTCCATGAGAAATATATTTTCAAGTTATTAGAGATTCCAGCAGCTGAGCTTGTTTGCATTAGCCTTTTATTTATCAAAGACATTGGTTATATAATAAAAATAAATTATTTTATCTACCAAAATAGCATATCTGCATTCTAACTGCAAATATGTTTGACATTGACAGATATTTTAACCTCCTCTTGCAAGTGAGATTGTACCAGTAACAATCGAGGGTATATTAATGGGAAGTGAGGTGTAATGGATTCTCTCCCCATCTTCTCCAGGTAGCATCCATCTCCTCCCTACAAAGTGACAAGGTAAGCTCATCTTAAACAGTACCTTATTGCGAATAATTTTGTATCATTAAATTACCAGAGAGGTGCTGAAACTGCTTTTTGTTTCTTCTTTAGTGTATAGAAAGCAAGTCAATGTCAGAATACTTTTTGTTGCTATGACTGACTGAGAAGATGTGAGAAATCCTTCTCAATTTCAACATATAAATTTAGAAAGAAAATATAACAACAAAAGCAACAACCCCTGAAATATATACTTGAACTCCAAAAAAAGGGGAATCACTGGATAAATAAATTAAGAGGAAATTAAAAGTCAGGGCAATGAATAACAGGGATGTAAGGGCCTGACAAGGGAATAAGGATTAGTAGTGGGCCCTATGTCTGCAGGTAAACAACATGAAGGAACATATGACTTGAATAAGAGTCAGCTAAAACAATAAATGGAAGCTTCTGCATAAATGTTGCAGACACAAAAATATCTGACAGACCATAGGGGTAACAACTAGGCAACACATAAAAGAACAGGTAAGTCTGAAAACAAACTAAAGAGGAAACTTTAAGAATAGTAAAATTTACAGCAACTTAAGTTTTAACAATGCAACTAAAAGATTGATCAGAAGAAATCAATGAAGAATAATTACTGAATTGGAAGATTAAAGAGAAAAACACAAAGAGATAAATCAGAGATTAAAAGTATGAAAGATCCATAGAGAATAAAATAAAAGAATTCCATTGATAAATGCTGATAAAATTCCAGGGAAAGAGACAAAAAAAGAATCAGGTAAAGGGAGGTGCTAACAGAGATAATGGCTCAGACCATCCCAGAACTGAAGATGGGTCTCAGGTTGAAGGAGTATATCAAAACCTAATGGGAAAAGTAAAAATCAATTATACCTAGAAAACCCAAAGCAACATTGCAGAATATCAAACAAACAAACAAAACAAAACACAACTTAGTTTAAACCAGACAGAAAAGAAAAGAAAACTTATACAGGCATGAAAATTATACTGGCAGCTGATTTCTCAGTAGCTCCAATGAATGTTACAAAACAGTGAAACAGTAATTTCTATGTTCTGAAGCAAAATCACTATCAACCTATAATTCTATGCAGCTAAACTATAACCTGAGAGTTAAGGTAAAATTAAGATATTTTTGGTCATGTGAAGACTAAGAGGATATGTTTCAGAGGCATAAGTCACAAATTAGCCGCTTGTTGGTGCTAATGTCTTTGTTTGCAAGTTTTAATATTGAGAGATAGATGCTGAATAACAAAAGAGTGGATGGAGATGTATTTGGTGGATAGGGCTGACCATCCATTTCTCTCTCCTTCTGGTGTGACTTCCTGAATGAGAACCGTATAGGAGCATAAAACCATGGTTCCCAGGCTCCTGGCAGTGAAATTCCAGCATGATTCAGAAACAATCGGATGTGCTCATGCAGAATCAGGATATGCTGGTTTTGCTCCTTTTGGCAAGCAAAGTTATAGAACATTCTTCCTCTTTCTGAATTTTTGGCAGAGGCCCCAGGGACTATGTGCTCCTTTTTAATGAATATTGAAAGGCAGGGTGGAGAGCATCTTTTTTTTTTTTTTAATGTAGATTGGAACAATTTGGCTTAGATCTTGAGACAGTGATAGCGCAATTACAGTGATTTTATGATTATAGTGGTTCCTTGTGTATGGTCCTTTCCTTATTGTAGTGACAAATTATAGCTGTGAAAGGGTGGTTCTGTTTCAGTGACTTCCTGATGATAGAAGAGGTAGCCACTTTTTGTAACCCAGTTCTGAAGTGTGGCCATAAAATATGCTGCAGTGCCTTGCCCAGATTCCTTTCATTTGGTCAGAACGCCCATGCCCCAGGAGCTATTAGTGTTGGCTACTAACAGCTCATAACTGTTCTTTCTCTCTGAATAAATGCCCTGAGATGATGGTATGCAGATCACCTGGAAAGTTATGTACCATCCTCCAGGGACAGCCCTCAGCCAATGTCTGAATGACAAGAGGGTATAAAAAGCCAGTCTCCTTATCTCAAAGGTAACCAGCTCTATGGGGGTGATTTGTGCTTACAGCTCTCTTGTAAGATCAGGTTGAAAACAGTCTCCAGCTGAAACTGTATTTTCACTTCATTTTCTTTCCCTTCCCTAAGCTGCTTTCTTTCCTCTCCTTCTCCACTCCCTGAATAAATTTTGAACAAGAATCCTTTTCTCAGGCTCTGCTTCTAGGGAACCACATCTTGGATAGTTGTGACAGGAGTGGGCCTATGAAACAGACCATAAGGGTAGGGTTTGACTCCTCTCAGCTGGATTGCAAAAAGGATCCAGTTACTGGTGGTAGGTGACTAGCATGTTGGACCAGTAAGATTGCTATGACTTTCCCCTGTGATGAGCTGGGATGGGATACAGATGAAAGAAGATACACGAGATAGTGTAATATCTTGAGCATTTGAGAAGATTGGGGAAATAGTAACTATAAGGACTATGGAGTTGGATGTCTGCTGCTAATCACAAATGATTTGTTGAAAAGAGAAAGTTACAGGCTTACATATATTAACAACTTAAAGTTTAGAGTGACATTCAAAGGACCTTTTTGACAGTATTTCACGAAACTCTCATCTTCCACAGCCAGAGGGCCAACAGAGCTGATGATTTAGGCCCACGACTTAATTGTAGAAGTGGAAGAGGCTTCAAGGGAGGCTGAATTTTCAGTCTTGGTAAGTCTCCCATGCTGAAGTGAGGACACTGCTAGGGGAGGAGTGGAACCCTGAAACTCGACACCTAAGGTGATGCATTTGAGAACCTTGAATCCAGCTTCCCTTGAATCTTTTGCAAAGTGGTTCATTCTCTCATGTTCCAGAATAGAAGTCTCAAAAACAATGCTTATCAAAAAGCAATCTGCCCTCATATTCACCACTGACCAACAAAACCATAGCAAGTCAAATCTCAGCATATCTTGATGAGGAATGTGATGGGCCTATCAAAGGAGGAAATATTGAAGGACAAAGGAACTGGAGAACGTGGTTACCTTGTGTTGGATGAGACTGTCTTGAGGCCTCCTGCTAAACAAAGGGAAGTTTGTCAATAGGGAGCATTTTATGTGACACAGTTTTTAACACTCAGGCATGAGCAGTGATAATACTTTCTAGATTGGCACCCAGAAGCCAACCTAGGTATGACCTGCAATCAAAGAAGAGGCAAAAAGCTGTTGTGGCCAATTTAGAAAGAAGGGCTAGGTTCAGAGAATTAGGAATGCTAATATTTTCCTCAGGAAGACCGATAGAGGACATTCTGCTCACCATGTCAATAACAATCTACTGTGAAGTGGGACATGAGGATCATTGGTAACATCAAAAATCGCTGTTTTCTCTGTTAGAGAGAATGGTTGGAGCTGGGATATAGAAAGAACTAGGTTCCTGACTCGCAATGCAAATGTAGAATTCTAGAATAGCAGAGGATAGACACTAAACTATCAGATGCAATGAGGAGCACCTGAAATCTATTTTAGTATTCTCTTGATAATTACTGAGTACAGTAGGAAAAGGGAAAATCACAAGTCACACTTGTCTATTAAAATGCAAAACATATTAAACAGAAATATTAATACATTGAATCTAGCAATGTATTAAAACCAATGTATGTGTATGTATGTGTACATATATATATGCACAACAAATCGAGCTTATTCCCCAAGAAGGTGTTTAACACTAGAAAGTTAATGTAATTTGCCACACTAAAAGAATAAAAAAGTAAAATCATGTCATTATTTCTGATACAGAAAAAGAATTTATAAAATACAAAAACTATTTAAGATTAAAAAGGAACAGCAAAACCTCAAACAAAAATCAAGTACAAAGTGAAATTCCTTAATCTGTTGAAAGGTAAACACCATAAATAATGGTGACATATCGAAAGCATTCCTTTTAACAACAGGAAAAAGACAACAGTAACTGCTAACGTCACTTAGTTTAACATTTCCCTGGAATTTCTATTCAGTGCAATAAAAAAAAACCCAACAGGGATTAAAAATAAAAAATGTTATATACTGATAATATGTGTGTGTAGTTAGAAAATCCCAAAGATTTGTAGCTCTATTTTAGAAATTATGAGTTGATCAGTTTTCTTGGATGCAAAATAAATGTACCAAAAGCAATTGCTTTTCTATATAGCAGCAACAAACAGGTGGTAAAAGTAAAAGAAAAGGCTCAATACAAATGTAGCAAGAAAGTGCAAGCAATCATAGGGAGGTCTGAAAACTTCCAAATACAGCCATAGGGTCCTTTCTCAGTTGCACAGCATATGTCAGTTTCAGATAATGAACCGCCAAGATATGTACAGGCTATCCTAGTTTTAGGGGAGCCCAGGAAAAAAAATATGTAGAGAGTTCTTTCATATACTCCAAGCCACACAGCTAAAGCCAGGCTGTAAAATTGGTTAAACTAGGTGCAAACTAGTAATTTATATATTTTTAAACTAAGTAAGCAAGTCAGTACAGAGTCCTTCCAAAAGAGTTTCAGATTTTAAACAGCATAACATAAATCATTAACTAGTATGCCTAATCCTACTATGGCCAAGGGTCATACCAGACTTCCATGCATCCTTGCAGATATGCATAGTGCTGTTTCAGTCCAGCTGCAAGGTAACTCTATTTTCACCAAGTGTTACATCTATTTTGTATGAAAACATCTGAAACAAAAGTTACACATTAACCTTTGTTCATTCTGCATGTTGGATAGAGAAATATTTATTACATTACTCTCTGAACTTGCCTGTATTTTTCTGTTTTGTTTTGTTTGGTTTGGCTTAGTTTGGTTTTGTGAGACAGGGTTTCCCTCTTGTCATCCAGGTTGGAGTGCAGTGGCGCAATCTTGGCTCACTGCAACCTCCGCTTCCCAGGTTCAAGCGATTCTCCTGCTTCAGTCTCCCAAGTAGCTGAGATTACAGGTCCATGCTGCCACACCTGGCACATTTTTGTATTTTTAGTAGAGACAGAGTTTTACCATATTGGCCAGTCTGATCTGAAACTCCTGACCTCAGGTGATCCACTCGCTTCGGCCTCCCAAAGTGCTGGGATTACAGGCATAAGCCACCATGCCTGCCAGGTCTGATCCGTAGACTCTGGCCGAGCGACAGATGAAAAAATGTATGCAGATGCAGGTTTTTTGCGTGGGCCCGCGGCTAGGGGACCAGGCCACTCATAGACACAGAGGAGGGTGCCATAAAGAGTCACAGCAGCCAAAGCCCCAACAAGCCAGTGCTGTGGGCATTTATTTAGTGCAGATTTAATGACATAGGCTTTCAGTCAATACAACTTGTGGGTAATTAACATGGTCACCCCCTGCCCCAGACCCTCCCCCTTCCTGACCCCCAGAGAACAGTCCCGTGTGTGGATGATTAAAGGCCATGTTCCAAGGCCTAAGCAAACTAAGTTATCTAAATCAGTTCCCTTACACTTCCTTGTTATCTACCCTGAGAGAATTCAGCTGCCTTCAGCCAAAGCCTCTTTTGAAGCTTTTGCAAAACCTCCCGGCCTTCCAAGAAAGTTTGCATCTTTTTCCTATAATTTCTCCCACCACCCTGACCAATCTTCTACATCTATCCCCTTTCTGTTTTTTTTTTGTTTTTGCATCAGGTTTTGTTAACTGAAGAGCACAGATGTGTGCAGCAACAAGTCTGTCTGGTGCAGAAGTCACTGCTCATGTTCTGGCTTTGCATCCTAGAATTAGTAAATAACATAAGACAAACATGAGTATAATTAGTAACATTCTTTTCCAATTAAGGAGTGACCCTCAGGAGTGCGGGTCTATCCAGGAGAGATGTTCTAACACATCCTTCCATATGGCCTTGCATATGGCTGTTTGTTGGGCATGTAGATCTGTGGCATTTAGGGATTCCAGAATTTTAGTTTTAAGTTGCCTTATGTCTGCTGTTAAATTATCGTGTAAGGTTCCCCAGAGGTGTTGTTTCACCTCATCCCAACTATGTATCGATTGATTCCAAGGCAGAGAAGTGACAGATATGCTTATGCTCCTAGTCACAGTTTAATTGCTGTCGAAATGCCAGTGCATCTTGTCGCTCCCACACATATTCCAAGGAAGCCCTGAGGGCTTGCAGACATGCAAGAATCTTTTGATCTATACCCTGCTGTAAGAGAAGTTCATTAAACACATTTCTGGCCAAATTATCTACAAAAGTAGCTGTTTGTACTGATTCAGTAATAGATAGCTACAGCAACACTAGTAGTTGCTAGGATGACTATGGCTGAGACTATAAAGGCTATAAGTGTAACTGAATCTTTTGTGTCTCACCTGGGACAGGGCATGTTTGAAGGTGGCAAGGGCAGAGGAACCTTACCAATTGCATGTTAAATTGACTGATAGGAATGCCTCAGATTGTCTCCTCAATACCATGGCACTAGTAAGATTTAAATTAGATATATTGTAATTAGTGATACAAGAGGTGAACCAAGCCTGTCCCTGCACTCGGGTCACTAATGAGGAGTTTTGAGGTGTAATAGAAATATTGGTTCCCATAAGGAAAACATGTGGATGAGTAGTGCAAATCAGGCACTGATCAGTGTGATAATGAAAAAAGGTCAGAGTATAATTGTGACTGGAATTATGATACATCCCATGCCAAGTGTTAAGGGACGTGCTAAGATGTCCCAGGTGCCATAAAGTGTCCTGGGGTGGCATGGACTCTACATGGGGTCTGGGATGTCTCATTCCCCTATTGGCCCACATTATAGGGGAACGGGACGTGGCTACAAAACTGTCATTGATGCCACGATAGAAGTGGACATCAGTACTATCGCCCTGCAAATGGTGTGGGGGCTCCAGTCTAAGATGTTATAATTGCCTAACTGGAGGCTACGGGCTTGTCCCCATGACAGACCTCCCAGCTAAAGTGGAATCCATTACTTTCCTGACTTTGTTCTTTAGCACAGGGAGGAATGTTTGGGAAAGTGGCATTAATTGTGTTGCCCGGTTTGAGGCTACCTGCAACTAAGACTGTTAAGCCATTTCCTTTGCCATGATTAGCCATAATTGTGTATGGGCAGGTGAAGGGTTAGAACTCTTATAACTAACACACACTGGGAGGATAGTGGAGTGATATGTAGTGTTACCTGGCACGTTAGTCCAATGTGTGCCATTAATGAGGGACCCCAGTGGGGGTAAAACTATCCCTTCCAGCCAAGCAGTTATGTTATGAGAGGCTGGGAAGGGGGTATCTGCCCAAGTAACAGGGCAGAAAAAAGGGGGATTTAGAAGATGGGCTTAATAGATTGTAGAAGGTACAGGTTGCAGGCAAAGTGAGAGAATAAAAAAGGTTAATATTGTACAATAGTTGCAATGTGCAACAGAAAGCAGAGCAAGGAACAAATTATCTGCAGTGAATGGTGTCTGTGTCTGGAGCAAGATTTGCTCAGCCTCCTAAGTCATCTTCTTCAGTATCCCCCAGGTGATATTCAGGGCTTGTGTTATCGGTGGAAGAAGCATCATCCCGGGCTCTGGGTCTTGTAGGGTTAACTCCTTCATTTCTGGTACCAGGTTGGGTCCTAGCCATGCTATGGTATGGTTTGATGCATTGTACTGGAATCCAAAGAGGACCTGAGGGGGTGTGAACACAAGCATATCCTCTTCCCCATTTAAGCAAATCATTTGGACCACCCTGTACATTACTATTTACATCATTCCATAAAACTGCAGGTTTTGTGTCTTGGGAAATCTTAGCAAAGTGCTTTTCTATGGCTGATTGAAATTTATCATCTAAATTTTAAAAATTAAGGATAAATAAGGCTTATGCTAGTCGTGTTGCAGGGTCCTTACTCATATTCCCCCTTTTTCGTTTTTTGAGCATATTTTTAATGGGGGACTGGGCATGTTCTAATATGGCCTGTCCTTGGGGGCTATACAGGATGCCTCCAGAATGTTGGATGTTCCTTGTGTGACAAAATTGTTGAAATTGTGAGCTGGCATAAGCCAGACGATCATCAGTTATAGTTTTTGTGGGCTGCCCCATAAATGCAAAAGTTAAGAGAAGATGTTTAATAACGTATTGAATGGACTCTCGAGGAAAAGCATGTGCACTAATTAGGTGAGAATTGGTATCAATGGATACCTGTACATATCTTAGTTTTCCAAATTCAGGGATATGTTTGCCATAACTGATTAGGTTCTAATCCTCTAGGGTTAACACCTGTTGAAGGAGGGTATGTGCCTGTGAGCTGGCAATCTGAGCATTGCAGGATAATTTGTTTAGCTAGTCTTTGGGTAAGTTGAAATTGTTTAGTTAAGTTTCTCCGATTTTGGTGGAAAAATTGATGCTATTGGGTGACTTGGTCAAGTAGTGATGCATAACTTGCAGGCCTGCTTGATTATTGCCATGAATTAGTGGGCCAGGCAGTGAGCTGTGGGCTCGAATGTGTGTAATAAAAATAGAATGTGTACATTGACCTAGCAATTGCTGAAGTCGTAGAAAAAGTGCACACAGGGTGGGGCTCAAGAGTGGGCTTAATGAGGGCTGTTTTAAGGTTCTGCAATAAATAAACAGAGTAAGCAGGGTCGCTAACAATGTTGATAGGCTGAGTGGAAAATGTTTCCAGGGCCAATATTAAGGCTACAACCTCAGCTCTCTGAGGGCTAGTAAATCCAGAACGAATGAGGGAAGTATGTGGTTTCCACCAGAAAAACCACTTTTCCATGTCTACCAGAGCCATCAGTAAAAAGCATTAAAGCGTTAGGTATGAGGGAGTGAATTTCTTTTGTAGGCACAACTACAGGAGTATGAGGTAAGAACTGAAAAGTTTATCAGGAGGAAGGGCATGCTCTATATGGCTTGTGTAATCAGAGAGTGCTATCTGAAGATCTAGAGATAGGGGCAATACTGCTTCAAATTGCTTTTTACTTAAAGGAATTCTGATGACATCCAGGTCATAATCTAGCAACTGATTGCATCATCTGTGGCCTGAATAGATGACTTTACTAACTAGATGAATATAGGGAGATAGAGTTTTAGTCCCGGTATGTGAGCAAAAAACCTATTCTAGGAAGTGTAGCCCTGAGACCTCCACCTTATTAATCCTGTTGGGGAATGTTTAGTAGGAAAAACAAACAATTGAACTGAATATTTTTGGTCTATGCAATCTAGTTGCCTCTGAGAAATAGCTTGCTCTATTTCCTCAATTTCTCTTTTTGTTGCAGGAGTTAAATACTTGGGAGAGTCTAGGGCTGTATTGCCCTTTAGGGTAGAAAACAGATTTTGCAACTTATCAGTAGTTATGCCCAAGGTGGGGTGAAGCCAGTTAATATCGTCCAGTAATTTTTGATAATCATTTAAGGTATGTAAGTTGCTAGTATTTAATTTAACCTTTTGAGGTCTTACTGACTGGTAATATCTTAGTATGTATCCAAGATATTTCCAAGGAGAGGACATTTGTACTTTTTCAGGTGCCATGATTAAACCTCTTAACTGTATATTCTTTATGACAGAGGCATACAAACTTAAAAGTCCTGGCTCTGTTGGGGCTGCCAGTAAAATATCATTCATCAAATGAATAATCTTACAATTAGAAAATTCTTTTCTACTGGGGAGCAAAGCCTGGTTTATGTGATACTGACACATGGTAGGACTGTTTAGCATTCCTTGAGGAAGCACTTTCCAGTGAAATTGGTGAGCTGGCCTTTCATTATTGATAGCTGGTATTGTAAATGCAAATTTTTCTCTGTCCTGTTCTGAGAGGTGAATAGTATAAAAGCAGTCTTTTCAGTCAATAATGACTATAGGCCAATCTTGAAGAATCACCGTGGGGGAAGGGAGACCCTGTTGAAGGGTCCCCACAAGTTGCAAATTAGCACTGATAGCTTGTAAGTCATGCAAAAGTCTCCACTTGCCAGACCTTCTGGGAATGATGAAAATGGGCAGATTCCAAGGGCTCTTTGATGGTTCTATATGGCTGGCTTTTAATTGCTCCTCAACTAATTCATGGCCTCGTTGTAATTTCTCTCCCTTTAAAGGCTACTGTTCTACCCAAATTGCATCTTGAGAGAGCCACCTCAAGGTTAGGGGAAGGATAACAGTGGCCATTATTAGCAAGAGGTCTGCAGAATGACCTCAATTAACCCTCTTGTAAATGGGCTAGCAGCTCCATTTTTTCTAATGCTTTTTCTTATCTCTTTATAAGTGTCAAAAGAAATGGGTTCATATACCCGATTGCCTTGTGATCTTGCATTACCAGGCAGGCTAAGAGCTCCCCTTCTAATGCTGCTTGCCTAAGACAGGGCCCCATAGCTATAGTATATCTCTCACCTTTTTTCCAATTTATTGGAGGAGGGGACTCAGGCAAAACCTGTGTTTCCTCTTTGCTGTTTTTACCTGGTAATGGCAGGGCTGAGGGAGAAGGAGGAGGCACTAAGGTAGGTGATGGTTTTTCCTCCCTTCCCATTTTAGGTTCTTACATGTAGAGCAGGACCAAAGCAGCCCTAACTAAAGCCCATAATGTTAGAGATGTTACTGGGACCCATTGCCCTTGTGCATGATGTTGTTTGAGATTTCTCCCCACTTGTTCCCAGAGCTCCATGTCTAGCATGCCTTCTTCTGGGAACCATGGATTATAGGAAACAAGTTTGCATTAGGTCACGTAATTGAGCCTGCAAAACCAAGGCTCCACTAGCTTTAAGCAGTTGTTTCAATACTTTTATCTGTTGAGCTGGTAACTGTTGTCCCATGATGAAACCCTAGCCTGAACAATTCCCTCAAACTTGGAAATGCCAAGCAGACACCAATGATTTACTGACTGCACAGTCTCTTTACCTTTGTTTTCAAGGGTTCCATTGCAATCCACTGCAGCATCACTCACACAGGGCATCACCTGCCAGGTCTGCCCCACAGACCATGGCCAAGTGCCAGATGAAAACATGTATGAAAACACAGGTTTTTTGCCTGGGCCTGCAGCTAGGGGACGAGGCTGCTCACAGACACCAAGGAGGGTGCTGTAAAGAGTCACAGCAGCCACAGCCCCAACAAGCCAGTACTGCGGGCATTTATTTAGTACAGATTTAATGACAAAGGCTTTGAGTTAACGCAACTTGTGGGTAACTAACATGTTCGCACCCTTCCCCTACCCTAAGAGAGTAGTCCTGTGCATAATGATTAAAGGCCAGGTTCCGTGGCCTAAACAAACTAACTTATCTAGATCAATTCCCTTACACTTTCTTGTTATCTACCCTGAGAGAATTCAGCTGCCTTCAGCTAAATTCTCTTTCAAGGCTTTTGCAAAACCTCCCAGCCTTCCAAGAAGGTTTGCTTCTCTTTCTTATAATCTCTCCCACCACCCTAACTGATCACCTACATACGCCTGGCCACTTGCCTCTATTTTTAAAAACTCTTCAAAGTAAAGAATTAAATGGTTGGGAGAATTTTGTTGTGGTTGTTATTTATATGTTTGAAAGTTTGTCTTTTTATACAGAAATATATATAGAGAAAAACTATATAAGAAACAAATAATACATTTGTAATTTTAAAATTATTTTAAAATAAAATATAATCACCATGCATAAATAATAAACTAGGTTCATTTTTGACCTTTAATTATAGGCCAGGTACAATTAAGTTGATTTGTTTTTAAAGATTCCCCAACTTCTGTCTGGGTGTCCCTAAAGTGGATTGCAACACGTCATCCACTTTGGCCCTAGCTGGAGCTCCACACCAGGGGGCCCCCACCAGGAACAAAGCCAGGACAGGCCCCACATCAGGCACACACTAACAAAACCAGAAGCGGGGGCAGGGCAGAGTGAGGGCACCATGGGGGACCAAGAAGGGCTGTCCTTGGGGGAGGCCCAGGACCACCTGTGGGTGAGGGGGACTGCAGTCATTTCTTATTCCTCAGTGTCTACCTTGCAATGGGGACAGTCACGAGTCAGCAGCTCCCTGGAAAGAGCAATATATTTAAAAAAGGAAAGCGAAGTCCACAGAGGAAAAACAACGTTTTTTTTGAGCAAACGAAGTCTTCTGAAGGTAACTTATTATTTTTTTCTTTCCAACTCTGTGTCACCTATGACCTTTTCTGATGGAGATGCATTTTCTTTCTCCAAGTGTAAGCTTCCTTGTGTGCTGTGTGTGCTTCCTACCTACCCACCCTGAGCAGCCTGGCTGGGCAGGACTGGGTCTCCATGAGGACTGTCACCCTAGCCCTGGAGGGGGAGCCACTGGCAACAGCCTCAGAAGGCTGGGGTGGGAGGCAGGAGAAAGCAGAGCTGGGAAGCCTTCCACCCCTGCCTGGCCCCTGGAGTCACTGACTTGCTCCATCCCATATCCCATCTGCGGCTACCAGGGCTGTTGACTGCTTAGCCAACAGCTCGCTCCCTTGCTTGCCTGCACTCTTCCCCTCTGTTCCCATGCCAGCTCCTGCCCTTGGAACCAGAGACGACAGGCCCAGGGCAGTGAAATAGCACATTCAGGAACTCTAGGGCACCAGGACCCCCACCCACTTGCCTCCTGAGGCTTCAGTGGGGAGGGGCAGGCAGGGGCCATCCCCAAAGGCACAGATGAAACCACTAGTTTCAGCCCAGAAACCCGGAGAGGGGAACAGCCTGGGGTGGGAGGAACTGATCTGCAGTGCAGCCACCCCCAAGGCTGAATCCTTAAGTGAAGGACCAAGTCAGGCCTCAGGATGACTGTGATCAGGACTGAGGGGTGGACAAAGTGGCCCAAGTGTGGCTCCCAGATCCCAAGGCCCCATGGTCTCCCAGGTGCCCGCTATGATGATCCTCAGATAGGTGGCAGTGACCCCGCCACTGCACAAGACATTTTCTCCTGCTGAGCAGAAGGCATCATCCCTCGCAACTACCTCTTCCCACAACGTCTTTCTCCCCTGGTAGCAAAAAGAACCCTGTACTTCCTCCTCCTCCTCCCTCCTGCCATTTCAGTGGCCTTGGTCTTGGAGAAGGTCTGGCCCTCGGGGTGGGGCTCTCCTTTCCCTCCCCGAGCCCTGCCACCGTCACTGGCCCTCTGTGAGGTTCTATACTTGAACAACCCCTGCCCTGTGCCTTGGGCCTGATGGGCAAAGCTAGGAGGAGGAAACAGTACAACTTATAGTTTGAGCTGGGGGGTGGTCTCAACAAGGCTTCTATCTGCACCCCTCCCTAACCTTCTCAAAAGAGGTGCACAGCCTCTCGGGTGACTTGGAAACTCCTGGATAAATTCCATTCTAACTTATTTTGACATGTATACAAACCAACTGTTTACAGATTTCACTTCTGCAAAGCCCTACCGTGTTTTTACGTTCCTGTTTAAAAGAGAAGTTTACTTAGCAATAATTATAAATAAATGAATATTCTTTAGTGAGGTGAAAAAAAAAAAGATTCCCCAACTTATGCTTCTTCCTCTGAGTATATAACTATATATTTTCAGCATATGATACCATAACAGGAATCATGGTTACCATCAAGAGTTTCATTATATGATGAAAATACACGGACACATAAAGGGGAACAACATACACTGAGGACTTTCAGAGGGTGAAGGATGAGAGGAGGGTGAGGATCAGGAAAAAAACCTAATGGGTACTAGGCTTAATATCTGGGTGATGAAATAATTGGTACAACAACCCCCCATGACACAAGTTTGCCTATGTAACCAGCCTGCACTTGTCCTCCTGAACTTAAAAGTTTAAAAAAAGAGTTCTGGAGGCCAAGGTGGGTGGATCACGAGGTCGGGAATTCAAGACCAGCCTGGCCAATGTGGTGAAACCCTGTGTCTACTAAAAATACAAAAATTAGCTGGGCGTGGTGGCGCACATCTGTAATCCCAGCTACTTGGGAGGCTGAGGCAGGAGAATCCCGTGAACCTGGGAAGTGGAGGGTGCAGTGAGCCAAGATCGTGCCACTGCACTCCAGCCTGGGTGACAAAGCAAGACTCCAACTTACACACACACAAAAAAAAAGAAAAAGAAAAAGAAAAGGAGTTCCATTATAATTTACACTAGTCAATTTACTAGAAAAGTAAAAATATTGTAAGAATGCTGAGATTATCAGTAGTTTCTATTTTCTAGTTATATTCTAGTTGCTTCCAAAGAAACTAAAATTTTACTCAAAATGTTGTATTTTTATGATCTTAGGAAATCACAGTGGTTATTCATTACATTGTTCATTTTAATCCATTGTATTATAAAAATGTAACTGTATAGCCTTTAGCTTAGATATTTGACTTTATTTACAGTCATGCATCACAGAGGGACATTTTGATCAATGACAGACTGCATATATGATGAGGGTCCTATAAGATTATATTATTGTATTTTTACTTTTTACTTTACCTTTTCTACATTTAGATACACAAAAACTTACCATAGTGTTACAATTGCCTACAGTATTCAGTACAGTAATATGATGTACAGGTTTGTAGCCTAGAACCAATAGGCTATATACCATTTGTGAAAGTACAACCTATGATGTTTCTACAGTGACAAAATCATCTAACCATGCATTTCTTACAATGTATCCCTGTCATTAAGCAACGCATGCCGTGTACCTTAAAAGAAATTACTTAATTCCTACCAAAATTTTACAGATAGTCTCCAACTTAAGACGTCACCTTGGTTTGGCCAAATCTATCTATTCCAATATACTGAGTATCTATTTAAAAGAAAAAAAATCAACGAAGTCTCTTTGAAATAATTTTTTTACTAAAGCATCAAATAAATCTCCAATCCTTCCATGGCATCTTCCTAACAGTATATCAAAAAAACGACCTTTCATAATATTAGGAAAATTTTGTTCTTGGACTAATTTCAGAACTTGTAGCTTTCTTAGGAAATTAAGTCCTGCATTAATGTACTACTTTTTCTTTTCTTTTTTTTTAAGGTAACAAAATGAACAAGTGAAGTGAAATGATTTGACCTGGTGCATCAATATCTGGGCACTAGGGAGAATACTACCTGGGCTAAGGTCATTACTTAGCTCCCTGAAATGCACAGCAGGATAGGGTTGCTGTATTCCGTGACAGCTAGCACGGCTCCTTTTGAGGAGTGGGTACTCAACACTGGTTCTTCCTATCTAACACAGAGAAATGTTCAGGAGTAATATTGGTCTCAATCGAATCAATGTGTTTGATCATTTATGCTTGGGACGTATTTCATTTTATGCCAAGAATGCAGTAACATTTTAAAAATACAAAATTATTATTATTTGAGTTATCTAGTTTGATATGTATATTTTAATCAGTTTTCAAAACTAGAGCCTTTCTCTGTGTGGACAAGATTTCAGAGTTTATCATGCACAAAGTTTCTTCTAAAAACTGAACATAATTTTAGACCTTAAATATTTCAACATATGGAAATAAATCAGGCATCTTCAAAACATTTGTGAAACCTAAGTAAATCCACATCTAACTTGGTACAGTGTTTTGACATCTTTATCCTTCTTGATTGAATTAAGACTATTTTCTACTAAGCCTGAAAAAACCTGGAGGGAATGAAAGTAGCAAGTTTGTACAATGACTTTTAACATACTTTAGTAGTTACCATGTGCTTTATCATTTAATGTTTATCTTAACATGTAATAATAATAGAAAACTTGGCTATGTGATAGAATATGAGAAACTTTAGCAAAATGTTTACTATTACTTCACAGTAAATACTGTGCTGAAAATCAGTAAGCATCCTCCTTGCCTGCAAATCACACTACCACCACCATTATCACTGCCAAAATGATGAAATGCAAAGCTCAACTCTTGCTACTTCCATTGTATCAGTGGAAAATAAAGCAAAATATTCTTTACACCACCTTTCTTATGTTTCAGTTTCTTGAAATTACCAGGTGCTTTGTCTTTGTAAATTGTGTCCCATAAATTTTCAGAATCTCTGGGACAAGACCAGAATTTTTTCTTAAAATTCTATATGCTATTCTCTTTCTTTAATGTTTTTTTTGGCTTGTTTTTGTTTGTTTGTTTGTTTTTTGGAGACAGAGTTTAGCTCTTGTTGCCCAGGCTGGAGCACGATGGCACAATCTCGGCTCACTGCAACCTCCGCCTCCTGGGTTCAAGTGATTCTCCTGCCTCAGCCTCCCCAGTAGCTGGGATTACAGGCGCCCGCCATCACACCCAGCTATTTTTTTTTATTTTTAGTAGAGACAGGGTTCATCATGTTGACCAGGTTGATCTCTAACTCCTGACCTCAGGTGACCCACCTGCCTTGGCCTCCCAAAGTTCAGCGATTATAGGTGTGAGCCACTGCCTGGTCTCTTTCTTTAAATTCTACTGTAGATTTAAAGCAAAATTTATGAACTTCCCTTAAAAAAAGAATGAAAAGCCACACTATTCCAAAAGGAAGATCTTAAAATGTTTCAATTTTATAAAACTTCTGATATTCAAACTTTTAAACATGTTTAATTTTCATAATATCCACCAGCTATGAAAGATACAGTACGATAGGAACTGCAATATATTCACTCCACTGGTTTTGCCATAAAAAGTGGAAACCAATTAAGCATAAACTTTACAATTGTTTATGTTTATTATAGGATAATTCAACATAAGACCTTATCCCACATAAAATTATTCAGTGTATCTAAACTAAACATTTTGATTGACACGTATCACATACACATGCATAGAAGGGATAAAAGGTCCCCCGTACTCTAAAAACTAGGTGTGTGCCTGTGCAATTGTCTGTTCGTTGTCTCATGGGTATAAGTCTCTCTTTCGCACTAGCAGCTTTGATTACAAACTGCCTTAAGCCAATTTGGTCATTCAGAATTATTGAATGACAATAACCTACAGTATTCAGTACAGTGACATGCTGTGTAGGTTTATAGATATT